>NC_137826.1:48754964-48757464 GCF_963921795.1 Nannobrachium achirus | reverse complement strand
CCTGCCAGTGAGGAGCCCCCACTGGGAGGACATACTGTTGTAACCTACTGACTCACCTGGCAGTGAGGAGCCCCCACTGGGAGGACATACTGTTGTATCCTACTGGCTCACCTGCCAGTGAGGAGCCCCCACTGGGAGGACATACTGTTGTAACCTACTGACTCACCTGCCAGTGAGGAGCCCCCACCGGGAGGACATACTTTTGTATCCTACTGGCTCACCTGCCAGTGAGGAGCCCCCACTGGGAGGACATACTGTTGTATTCTACTGGCTCACCTGCCAGTGAGGAGCCTCCACCGGGAGGACATACTTTTGTATCCTACTGACTCACCTGTCAGTCAGGAGCCTCCACCGGGAGGACATACTGTTGTATCCTACTGGCTCACCTGTCAGTCAGGAGCCTCCACCGGGAGGACATACTTTTGTATCCTACTGACTCACCTGTCAGTCAGGAGCCTCCACCGGGAGGACATACTGTTGTATCCTACTGGCTCACCTGCCAGTGAGGAGCCTCCACCGGGAGGACATACTGTTGTATCCTACTGGCTCACCTATCAGTCAGGAGCCTCCACCGGGAGGACATACTGTTGTATCCTACTGACTCACCTGCCAGTGAGGAGCCCCCACCGGGAGGACGTAGAGCAGGGGTCCTCAATAGGCGGACCGCGGTCCATGTCCGGACCCAGGCGCACCTCCGTCCGGACCGCGGCACATTTCTGAGAAATCTCCGCACAGTTGTATCTGACGATCGGACTGACTGTGTGTGATTTGTGTTTGTGTGTGCGTGGGTGTGTATGTGCTCATTCGCTCAAACACATACACAGGCTCACAAGACACACCCCGTCCCCTACGCCAATTTGCAAGCCCACAAAGCGTCGCGGGTGCAACGTGCTGTGGGCTTGTAGATCAAAGGTTTTCCTTCCCTCCGAAGCAGTCTGCTCTCCATGCTGCTCCCCCCTCCCCTCCCCTCTCCACACACTCATGCCGCTCGCTGCCTGAAAAAGTTGCTAAAACCTCTTGGAAACCATTGCTCCCACTGGATTAATAACTTAGAGATCTTCTACCTTTGGCTGTTCAATTGGAGAGGACAACAGCAACACATTAATATCCACGATGTAAGGCTCCAACTGCTTGCATTAGACGAGAAATGGTCGCGAAACTCGCGATGCGTGATCATGCGTCTTTAACAATGTGATGTGTCGTCGCATATTATTGCCAGCTATCCTAGGCTGTGTTAGGTTAATAACTATGACTCGTTGACCCTGATTTGACTGGCCATTTGACATAGGCAATCAGCACAGCCTGGCTTGTGCAGTACGTGTGTCAACTGAATGTCAAGTAATCCTCTCCCCCTCACGCTAAGTTTCACTTTATTTTCCATTCTGAACGACAAGCCTAATATTGCATTTATGCTCTTTAGTTTCCAATAATTAAACTATAAGCCAGTGTTTTATTGCTACACAATAAATGTAAATAATGTAGCCTACTCTACATGCATAAATAATTATCCATTCATCCATCCATCCATCTTCAACCGCTTATCCAGCATCGGGTAGCAGGGGTAACAGTTCCAACTGAGATTTCCAAAGTTCCAAATAATAATAATAATAATTAAAATAAACAATTCTAATGATTATAATAAACATACATACATACAGTACATACTGTATTAATGTATCCGCCTTATTTCGCCTTCGCCTTTTTTTTCGGACCCGGACCTGTTTCAAAAAAATATTTCTGGACCTTCAAGATTTGTATTTGAGGACCCCTGACGTAGAGCCTTGGTCTTACTCCTCCCTCCCAACTCCCCCTGCTGACATGTGCTTAGGGCTGTCACAATTACATAATCGTCTAATTGCAATTATTTTTCATAATCGCACGCACGCACGCACGCACGCACGCACGCACACACACACACACACACACACACACACACACACACACACAGCCCCTTGAACGTTTGGAGCCTAAAGGTCTTTGCACACTGCTGCGTTTTTCGGGCCGAATATCAGAGTGAATTTCGGAGCGCGTGAAGAAAAAAAAACAACCTCATGTTATGTCAATCACGCTTGCAAACTGCCGCCCGGTTCGTGTTTATTTTCGGACCAGGGTTGATTTTTTTAGATTTTCGCAACTGTCGCCACTCGGTCCTTTGCTCTCTCTCTCTCTCTTCTCTCCCTCTCCTTGGCCTGAAAAATGCTTTCGAGGATTTCGGATTTCCAAAACGCAACGAAAACACGCAGTGCAGTGTGCGACCAGCTTTACACAGCACACAATGCTCCCTCAAACCAGACTGATGCAGGAGTGACCGTGCCTTCGCTATACGGCCTGCTCCTAGGATTTGGAATAACCTGCATGTCCAAAGTGTTGTAAGCGCTCATTCAATCAAAGGTTTTTAAATCTTTTTTTTTCCTCCATTAGGTTTTAATCACATAGAACTCATTTCTATATTGTGACTTTGACTATATGTCAATTTTGATTGTTGTAAATGTGCTTAATG
>NC_137826.1:48724964-48749964 GCF_963921795.1 Nannobrachium achirus | reverse complement strand
AAATGCATAAAAATAGCAGATCTGCGAGCGCTGTGAGCTTGTAGATCGGCTATTTTCAAATAGCCAAAGTGTATAAAGGGCTGAAGTGAATAATATGTTTTGTAATAATAATCAAAAATAGTAAGTAACTAGTAACTGAACTTTTCAAATACATGTAGCAGTGTAAAGTACAATATTTGCCTCTGGGATGTAGTGGAGTAGAAGTAATGAAAATTGAAAACACTCGTGCAGCTAAAATAAATGCAGCACTTGAGTTTGTACTTAGTTACTTTACACCACTGCTTGTTGCCAGCACCGTTGACTGCATTAGTTATTCTAGAGCTGTCCTGTTCACATCATTCTAAATGTATCAGAATCAGGGAAGAACGATTAGAATAGTTTTTTCTCCGATCATCAACATGATATCTGTTTTGCTGCATGTCCGCTTGTGCCTCACTGCGAGCTTGTAGATCAGCTATTTTTTTTTAATTCAGTGACAGTAAAACTGTGTTAAACCAGTGGTTCTCAACCTTTTCAGGCTGCGACCTCCCAAATAATCATATTTTAACAGGGGACCCCCAAAATAATCATACCCTGATGAGCATTAAGAGTTGATGCATTACATTTTGTATAACCCAGTTCTATTGTGAAGATAGCTGATCTACATGCTCACAACGCGAGGCGTTGTGAGCATGTAGATGTGCTATTTTCACAATTTCTGCTTCTAATATTTGACAATTTGGCCAATGTTTAATTTGTCATTTTAGAGGTATTAAAAAAGTCCTTAAATTTTCACTTCAGAAATGTGCATTTACCCTCACTTAAACTTTATGTTGGTTTGTTTACTGTTGAGTGAGAAAACAATGTTGCACATTAAGTTAATCGTCTGGGGACCCCCCAAAATAATGTGGGGACCCCCCTGGGCTGGAGGTCCCGACCCACAGGTTGAGAACCACTGTGTTAAACCACTAGCACAGTGTCAGACCACCTTCACTGCATCACCAACGGTCATAACAATCTACTCATATATGTCGTGACAACTATAGAACACTGCAACACGTGTGTGTGTGTGTGTGTGTGTGTGTGTGTGTGTGTGTGTGTGTGTGTGTGTGTGTGTGTGTGTGTGTGTGTGTGCGTGTGTGTGTGTGTGTGTGTGTGCGACCGTGCGTTCGTGGCACATGTGTACATATCTTGTTTGAAGTGTTTTCTAAATCAGATGATGGATGTGTGTCCAAAATGATCATAACATATGTGTGTGTGTGTGTGTGTGTGTGTGTGTGTGTGTGTGTGTGTGTGTGTGTCTGTCAAAAGAAATTAGTGATTGGTAGGCATGTGCACTCAAAGACATCAAAGGGGACTTGAGCCCCATGCCCTTTTATCCGTCTGTAAAAAGTGCCCTCTCCCTACTATGCTGAAAGAAATGCCTTGTCCAAACTCTCATGAACTTGAATGCAGCATCTTATGTTGAAAGAATTTCCCTCTCTGTGTAGAAACCCATGCCGTTACGCCACATCTCCAGTATTAACTTATGCTAAAGCACCGAAAATTGCCGATCTCCAAGCTCACAACGCGTCGCAATTATTTGGGGACCACCCTCGGGGTCCTGACCCCCAATTTGTTTCTCCACTACAATTATTTGAAAACTTCACTAGTTACGTTATATCATATAGCTAGATTATTGTTACAAAACATTCATCAACCAATAATGTTTGAAAATGGCCGATCTACAAGTACACAGTGTGTCACTTTCCAACACGTTGTGAGCTTGTAGACTTACTATCTTCAAACAAATCAAGTAACATTTTGAACACAGGAACTTTCACTAGTAACTTTTTCTGGTTAATTTTACTGAAGTAAAAAATAATAATCTCAGTATTATTCCACCGTTGTGTGTCTTCTTTGTGTATTAAGTGTGTCTTAGTGCGTCATTGTGTGTCTTTGTGTGTGGTTGTGCGTCACTGTGCGATTGCTCAGTGTGTTTAGAATGAGAGCAGTATGTTGTCCAACCTGTCTGAGCAGGTCAACACACACACACACACACACACACACACACACACACACACACACACACACACACACACACACACACACACACACACACACACACACACACACACACACACACACACACAGCAGCCTCAGGCTGACATTC
This sequence comes from Nannobrachium achirus, assembly GCF_963921795.1. Lineage (NCBI taxonomy): Eukaryota > Metazoa > Chordata > Actinopteri > Myctophiformes > Myctophidae > Nannobrachium > Nannobrachium achirus. The sequence continues at coordinate 48,747,833 of NC_137826.1, read as the reverse complement.
AGGATAAACAGTGAAATTAGGAGTGATGAAACTGTGTGTGTGTGTGTGTGTGTGTGTGTGTGTGTGTGTGTGTGTGTGTGTGTGTGTGTGTGTGTGTGTGTGTGTGTGTGTGTGTGTGTGTGTGTGTGCGCGCGCGTGTGTGCGTGTGTGCGTGTGTGTGCGTGCAGGCCCGGATTGACAGTAGGGAGTAGGGGGACGATTCCCGGTGGACTGGCCTGGTGGACTGGCCTGGTGCCTCCTGAAAAAAAAAGTAAAAGATCCCCTTTGCGCAGGCCACATAGCCAGCAGCAGCAGGGCTTCATACAGCAGCCCTTGCCTGTGTAACTTGACACCACAGCTGGCCTGTGCTGACAGCTACTCGCCCCCTCCCCTCTCTAAACAGAAAAGCAACGTGTGTTTTATCCCCAAGGGATTGGTCAAAAAGGACAGCAATCAACTTTTTTTTAGAAGAATCAATGCGTGATTGGTTAGTTTGGCTTTCTGGCCAGGCCCTACCACAAGCGTGCTCACAGACAGACCTACCGGCTAAGGAAGGCAGCACACAAACACACATCTGACTGAGGATAGTGGCCAGACAGCAGAGAGAAGAAGGCGACAAAATAAATAGTTAAATTATGGACCCCAACCCCAGCCGCATAGCCCCACAAAGAAAAAGAGAAAACATGGAGCTGAAGGGAGAGAAGGATGGGGGGAAATGTTATACTGACTGAAATGTTCAAAGCTTCAGCATGCAGTCTTCTAGTAAGAATGATGCAAGTTACACTTTAGGGTTTGGAGGAAACATTTGGTGGATACTAGTTTGCACAACTCTAAAATAACTGGTGCAATTTTGTGTTGGGGCGCCTCTGTGCGGCTGCAGAGTTAAGGTGCTATCTATCCCTGAGACCACACTACTAAGTGATTATGCTAATGTATGGACAGAAGTTAAGAAATTGGAAACATTGTACTGAGTTGGAGTTTCATACACCATCTTCAGGCATATTCTACACTATTGTTGTCATTTTATATATAATTTGAGCTTGACTGTGATACATGTGGCTACCTGATTGATTGATGTTTTTGTGGGATAGAGAAAAATGTGAAGCTGCTGTGCTGTTGAAACAGACAATCTGTAAGCTAGCTATGTGGTGTTGTTTGTAGGGTGGAGGCCAGTGCTTGTTAGTTCCAGTAATTATTCCACAATGTCTTCCTAACTGAATAGGAGGTTCCATAGCACTACTAGCAGAATGGAACTACTAGCAGATAGTGATGATTCTAACTGAATATAAGATTATTCCGGGGGAGAGGTGCATGCAGAGCTCTACTCAGTGATAATACAGTACAGTACTAGATTGTACAGTTTTACATTGAACATTGGCGTTTGCATATAATATTGATATAGTAAGCTGACATCTAAATGCTTTGCTGACAAAATAATACTATATTTTTATTTAATTGCATACCATATAAATAATATAGACTGGATATAGAACACTTTCTAGTGTGACTGTTGGTATATATGGAATAATGATTTTCAGTGATTACTTAGCCCATGTGGAAAGGAAACATGCTGTAACTGTTGTCTTCATATGATTGCTCCTGTGACATACTGCACTGTCTGCACAGAAGCGAGTGTTGTAGTGACTACTTCTGTAGGCCTACAGTGGGTGGTATATATTATTAGTATATTCGTTTTTTATGTGTTTTGTTTTACAAGAAACATCTCAGCCAAACAGAACTGAAGCTCTGTAAGGCTGTCACATGTGTGTGAGTGCGGGTGGTAGGCGCGTTAATGTGTTTTCATGTTGCCTAGCGTTTGGGTAGGGTGGCCTGGAAGGGTGTATGGGTCCCTATGGCCCAGACAGGCCCACTCCGGCCCTGTGTGCGTGTGTACTTGTGTGTGTGGTGCGCGGAACTGGAGCACTATAACATTGAAGTGGATTAATGATGTTTGTGGGGTTCCCAAACCTGAAAGTGAATGTTGAACCAAGGTGACCAGAGTGCTTCAGAGGGTTAGGCCTAGCAAAATAAATCCTTGGTTTCCGGTAGGCTGTAATTTTAGGGCTGAGTAGGTAGGGAATTTATTTTATTTTATTTTTTATTTTTATTTTTTTGTGGGCATGATGGGTAGCAAAGAATTTTATTTTATTTCCTCATGGGAAGGATGGGTAGGTAGTTTTTTTATTTTTATTTTTTTATTTACAGTTTTAATTAATTATACAAATGAAAACATATTTCAATGTCTTCTCTTATTCTGAAGAGATTAAGAAGTCGACCACCGTCTGGAAGTATAATTGCATTACGAAATCGAGCACCATCTGGAAGTCTTATTGCTGCTAGGCTGCTAGGCAACATATCTTATTCTGAAGAGATTGGCCACCGGAAGTGTTAGATTTTCCAGCTTAGATTTGACAAAGGAACACAGCTTGGCGAGCGAGCGAGCAGTGATAGAGAGAGTAGAGCCGTTTCTGGGCCCATGGGGGCCCTAAGCGTGATTCTGCTATGGGGCCTTCCTGCATGAAAAAATATTAGGCCTAATTATTTTTATCATTTTTTAATCCATTTTATAATGGATAATATATATATATATATATATATATATATAAATGAATAAATAAAAAACAACAACAACAGGCAACATATTTTTGCTATGTTTGAAAAATAATAGGCCTAATATTTTTTTTTCCATTTTTTAATCCATTTTTTAATGGAAATATTATATAAATGAATAAATAAAAAAGGCGACGTATTTTTGCTATGTTTGATTTGTTCTTTTCTTATTTAAAAAAAAAGAAAACTCCCCCATGGGGTGCTGGAACACCTGCAGCACAAATTCACTTTCACTTTCAGCAAGTGGATGCTCGGAAGCAAAGAAAGTCACCACCGTTTGATTTGATCATTCCTTAGTCAATTATGAAGGGATTTCAAAAATTAAAACGTCTCCATATTGATTGGGAAGTCTACTTCGCATCGCGATTTCGGTTTGAAAAGGATTAACCATGCAGCACTTTTCTTCTTTTCTGCTGAGGAGGGGGCGGTGGGGGGCCTTTAGATCGGCGGGGCCCTGCGCGGCTCGCCGGCACTGAGAGAGACACATGGGGGTCCGTAACACAAGCACTGTTGCCGTGCAGTCTTTCAGAGGAATGCCACGCTGTCATAAATGTTTAGTCTCCATATCACGTCTCTCTGTGGCTGTGCAGGGCTGAGCTGTACTGGTGTCTGAGCTGCTAATGTTGTTAGCATCGCTGCCACTTGTTGACTGAGCGCCACTCAGTCTGTCCCCCGATTGTGTGTGCGCGTGTGTGTCTGTTTGGAGGAATACACGTTGTCACGTAAACTCACATTAGTTTAGCCTCGGGAACCGGGGACAGGTCCTGACTTCGCGAGTGTGGTCGCAGCAAATATATTTTTTGTAAGACGTTTTTGATCGACTCGGTCGGATTTTGACTTAATTTTTTTTTTTTTTTTTTTCACTCCAAATGCCAATAAAAACATCTGGGTCGCACGTATTTAATAGGGTCGGTCGCCTACCGGAAACCAAGATATTCTTTTGCTAGGCCTTAGTGAGGACTCCAGTCCTGGTGGTGGCATTCAAAGTCAACAGAGGATCTTAGGGGTCCCATCAAGGGAAGTTTCTTAAAAGCACACTCCCAAGCAAGGAATAGTTAAAAAAGCCTTTAATGACAATGGGCTATATTACATATTTAAAACAATAAAAGGCCACTAACGCCTGAAAATGAATGTGTTTACTAAAGAGACAGGGAGAGCCCTCTATAACTCTACTGTCACAACATAGAGCTATTTAACACTGTTACTGAACAAACACTCTAGCAATGATTACTGTCACAATAGAGCTATTTAACACTGTGTATTAATGTATATAATATACGTTTATTTATTTTTAATAGAGTAAATATAAATATAAGTAAAAAACACACATACAGCTCAGATTCTTGACTACGACATTTTCACATTATTTGGTTCATAGGGGTGTATTGTATGCAGCATTCAGCAGGCTTATGGGGTTGCAGATAGGAGTATTCAACAGTGGTAATTGTAGTTTTAGGACTTAGTCATAATGAATCATGACCATGACAGTGATATCCAGTTGATTTCATGCCTCTTGGAGCTTTATGCCCAAAAGATTCCGTGGTTTCTCCTAGAGAACGGGTGCTTTCACATTTATACGGTATATCTCAATTTCTCTAAAATGACATCATCGTATATCAGAGATTTCCATAGCTGAATAGACGGAGATTCATCTCTTAACGCACTTCGTCATGATTGTTTTTAGCTAACATTAAAAGAGATTGAGCTATATCTTTATGCACCTTCACAGATTCTGGGATACTTACCAGTGGCGGCTCCAAAAGGTTGTGACTGGGGGGCTATGGGGGAACTGGCTTTTTTAGAGCAGGGGCTAATTAATTTAGGCAACAAACAATAATGAATAGTACTAATATGACAAACGTGATTCCCTCGCACCTAGGTTATGGATAACTGAACAGACCAGATCATTAGTTTCCAGCTCCAAATTTGAGGACTGTAGGTGATCGGATAGGGTTTTTGTGGGGCTGAAGATGCTTTCCAGCATAAGAAGTATGATTTCATAGCATGGTTTACATAGAAGTCAGTCAATTGTCTTTCACATATTCATATATATTTTATCTATCTATTTATTCATTAAATATTTTTCATCACAATTGGGTGTGTGGGGTGGGGGGGCTTAGGGGGTGCTAAGCCTTCACCAGGCCATCCTAGTACATTTTGCATTATGACCTTCCAGAACGATGTGTGCACTCCCATAGACAATGGCTTCTAGTTCCAGCTGTTATTTTACAGTTTGGGGATATGTGTGTGTGTGTGTGTGTGTGTGTGTGTGTGTGTGTGTGTGTGTGTGTGTGTGTGTGTGTGTGTGTGTGTGTGTGTGTGTGTGTGTGTGCGCGCATGCGCGCGTGTGTGTGTACTGGACTTGGGGAAATGTAGACATTACGTTTGCATCTCCCTATATCTGTATTGAAATTCTGGAAGGTAACAGCAGAATTCTTTCCCATGTTTTATTGTCTGTTGTTACTTTAAGCGTTGAAGTCGAACTCCAAATTGTTCTCAAATGGGAACCGTTGCTGTAGCTGTTAGAAACACAAACGCACACAGACAGACAGACAGACAGACAGACAGACAGACAGACAGATCCACAGGAAGACAGACAGATGTGGAGAGTATTTATAGATTTCAGATAGCATCTTGTTATGTCACAGAAATGAATGGAATGACACTGGTTCGGGTTGTTTACATCGTGCAGCACATTCCATTTCACAGTGGACTGTATACTGTAGCCTATTGCATTGTGATTCTCAAAGTGGGGTGTGATTCTGTTTTTCTGAGTGTAACATTGCAGAGAGTTTAACATTAACTTAAATAAGTAACGTTAAAACCAAATGAGCCTGTAAAGGGTTCCATTTGTGACAACACGTGCACACATGTTAAGTGGTGTTCGTGCACTAGATCATCAGGGGTCTTCAACAGGGGGTCCGTGACCCCTAGGGGGTTCTCAGAGTTACTACAGGGGGTCCTCCAAATCTTTGTGTGATACTGTAGAAACCTTTTTTCCTCCTTTTTTATATTAACCACTTGAACCCTAGCGTCCATATTCAAAGAACTTTAGCCAAAAATTGCAGATCTACAAGCTTATGTTTGGCAAATAGCTTTGGTGAAGAGGGGAAAAGAGCAGACTAAGTACAGAGTGAAAGGTCAAGTTTATTAAGTATTGACGGTTCAAGTGGTTAAATATCTGAAAATACAAATTTACATGAATCCAAAATACACTGATGATTGTGCTGTCAAACGATGAAACTATATGGCATCTATGAAATGGTTGTGGGGGGTCCATGCTTCATCTCTCTCTCAACTTGGCCTGAACACGTTGAAGACCCATGCACTAGATGCTTGTACTGTATGTGTGGGGCAGTTAATAGCAATGGTTCTTAACCTTTTCAGTACATGACCCTTCCAAATAATCATATTTGAACTGAGGACCCGCCACCACTTGGAAGTATAGGAGTTGAGATTACATTTAATTTGACTCTGTTCCACAGATAAACATGGTGTAAATAGCATATCTAATCAGCTATTTTTTTTGCCTCTTTCTTTTTTTATAGTATAACCTATAGTTTGTTGATTACTTCTGATGCAGTCATTTCTTTCTTTCTTTCTTTCTGTCTGTCTTTCTTTCTTAAAGTCTTAAAAGTCCTTAAATTGTCACTTCCCTGTCATCTAGGGATTGTGAAAATAGCAGATCTACATGCTCGTTGTGAGCATGTAGATTGGCTATTTTCACAATTTCTGCCTCTAATATTTGACAATTTGGCCATTGTTTAATTTGTCATTAAAAGGTCCTTAAATGTGTCACTTTAGAAATGTGCATGCAGATACCATCTATACACTTAAACTTTATGTTGTTGTTTTTTACTGTTGAGAGAGAAAACAATGTTTCAAATTAAGCTAGTTATAATTTTTGGGGCCCCCCTGGGGGTCCCGACTCACAGGTTGAGAACCACTGTGTTCTAGTGGTACTCATGCAGCTGGTATGTGTGTGCCAGGCAGTCGCACAGGTTTATCAGTAAGACAGACAGACGCTTTAAGACAGAACAAGTTAATCAGTGACTAAACACACAGCTAATGACGCCTATCACTCCTGTTCTAGTCTGAACTCTTTAGCACAGGGGTCTTCAACAGGGGGTCTTTAGAGTTACTACAGGGGGAGGGGGGGCATTACATAGGATCTTTATTGACTTTAACCACTTGAACCCTAGCATCCCTATTCTTAGGAGAACTTCAGCCAAACATAGCTGATCTACAACTTGGCATTGTGAGCTTGTATAGATCGTCTATTTTCGGTAAAGAGGTTTGGTAGAGGGGAAATAAAGAGCAGACCAAGTACAGTGAATGGTCAAGTTCACTAAGTAGGTCTATATAGCACGAACTTCTACTGAGTGGCAAAAACGACCATAAATCCAAACAGAGAAGTCATATCTGATTGTGTTAAACAACGTTAAACTCACTTTGCCACTCACTTTGCCACTCGATTTACCACTCGATTTGCCACTCACTTTATGCATCTATTGATGGTTTAAGTGGCTAAATGGCTGAAAATACACGAACATGAATCCAAAACTGATGATACACAAGTCACGTCAGTCAAACTGAGGCTAAAAATATCTATGAAAAAGTGACATATTTTGTACAATATGTAGTGGGGGGTCCCTGCTTCATCTCCCTCTAAAGCCCCTATCATAGTAGGCACCGCTGTGATAAGCTATCCACCGCGGTGTAGTCTTAAAACTTTAAATTAAGTCATAAAACTACAACATTACGTCATTACTCGCGGTGAAGAGCTATCCACCGCAAACCCCGACACATCTCTCTGTTTTTACTTTCAGACAGATCGGCCCATCACCCCTTTCACTGATTGGTCGATCTAGACCAGTCAGTCACAGTGATAGGACTTCACTGTGACTGACTATGATGGCCTCCACTTGTTTTCTCACTTCAGGTGGATTATAAATGTGCGGTGGTAGGCTCTTCACCGCAGGCTCTGATAGGGGCTTGAGGTCATTGGGCTGAAAAAGAAAAACAAACATTGGAGACCCCTGCTTTAAAAAAAAAGGTCCAACATTGGCCAAGTTGTCATATAATAAGAACAAGGCAAAGATTGTGAAAATAGCTGATCTACAAGCTCACAACGCCTCACATTGCGAGATGTTGTGAGCTTGAGGTTCTGTTATTTTCACAATATGGAACAGATACGAACTAAAAGTAAATGCCTCAAAAGTAATGCCTCAATTCCTAGTTTCTTCTTCTCTGAGCTGTATTTTGCTTTGTTTAACAATGACAGTGAGATACTTGTTGCACTATTTAGCATTGACTGCTATGGTCTCTTTTTGTAAGACACTTTATGTATATATACTTATATATTATTCGCCCCCTCTATTGATGCATCTTCTCTTTATTGGTACTGTACTGCTCTTGTTTTTTCTCTTATCTATCTTTTTTCTTACTTCTCTGTAACTTTGTAAATAACTGTATACTGCTGTGCTACAACTGGACAACTGAATTTCCCCCTTGGGATAATAAAGGTATCTATCTATCCTTTATAGGCCTATATAGTTCAAATATAGTATGATTATTTTGGGGGTCGTGCCCTGAAAAGGTTGAGAATCATGCACAGCATTGTGAGCTTGTAGATCGGCTATTTCACTACTTCTTAGACATTAGTTTTCTAATTTATGGAATTTCTTAGATTTTTCTTTTATGTATAAATTAAATTACTTAGAGGGACCCATAAAAATGCATCCGCGACCCACAAATGGGTCCCGAGTCGGGCCGAGTCCCAACCCAGTGTTTGGGAACCAGTGTCAGTTACTGGAAAGACGAGAATCAAGAAATTCCACAGAAAAGATGTCAGGATTTCCTGGTTGAGTCATAATTGTTAGGGCACGTGCAGGGGTGGAAAGTAACTACAGTTACTCAAGTACCTTAAGTATAATTTTGAGGGTTCGAGGGTGCTATATGAGCTTGTAGATCTGCTATTTTTTTTAAATCGGGACAAATTGTGCAAATCTTTAAATATAGGCATATACATTTTTTAAGGATCCGTGGAAGATAATATTTTGAGATGGGGGTCGGTGGCCAAATACATTTCATTTTGGGCACTCTTGCTTGACATGGAAAAGTTTTGAGCACCACTGATATAGAAATTATGTTTTTCTGTTTGTTTTTTTCCAGAAAACATTTTGTTGAAACTGTCTAAATGGGTTAAACGCTTGTGGTGTGTTACTGTGCAAGTTCTTCAGCAGGCTGTATTCTATTGCTGAAGCTTGTAACTTGCAGCTCAGCCATGGTTTGACTCTGATTTGAATGATATTTGCATTTGGTCAAGTGAGTTTTACTCAAAGACAGGCAGGCAGACAGACAGACAGACAGACAGACAGACAGACAGACAGACAGACAGACAGACAGACAGACAGACAGACAGACAGACAGACAGACAGAAGGACAGACAGAAGGACAGGCAGGCAGGCAGGCAGGCAGGCAGGCAGGCAGGCAGGCAGGCAGGCAGGCAGACAGACAGACAGACAGACAGACAGACAGACAGACAGACAAAGGCCCCCGGTCACATTTTTCCAGTATAAATCAATGTATCACTTATTGTAACAGAAACATATGACGTGGTGCATGTTTAATGGTGCATATTGAAGACATATCAGTAGAACACTGACTCACTGCTCCTATTGAACTGTCTGCACTGGTTGTGATGGTGTCTATGAAAAAAAAAAAAAAAAAAAAAAATATATATATATATATATATATATATATACGCAGTATAATTATATACCAGTAAGACTCCCTAATCGGGAGATAAGCGACAGCGACCGTTGGTCGCTTATCTCCACAAATAGGCCAAAAGTTTGTTTTACCAATATCAAGACATACGGGCAGTTGACAGTTTGCCATGGTTACTCATTGAAGTTGAATCTCCATATATGGAGATAACCTACGCATCACACTAAGTCTGACCTCACCAGCCCATATTTGGGCATGAGCAACTTATGTCTCCATATATGGAGATATGATGACATCACACAGTCCTCAGCCGATGATGTGGCGTGATGTCATACAATACACAAACGAGCCCTACAGTATAAAGGGGCAATTCTTGCCAGGAAAGAAGCATTTCTTCGACTCAGACCTTATCGCCAGGGTTGGCTTATAGCAGCTGTCGGTAGGACCATATATGGATTCTGTTAGTGTGGATCTCCTAACAGGGCATCATCTGGGATACAATCCCTTTTATGCCCATATATGATCCCTAACAGAATCCCTTTCATGCCCATAAATGGAGATCCCTAACAGAATCCCTTTTATGCCCATATATGGAGATCCCTAACAGCATCCCTTTTATGCCCATATATGGAGATCACTAACAGCTAACAGAATCCCTTTTATGCCCATATATGGAGATCCCTAACAGAATCCCTTTTATGCCCAGCTGGGTTGGGCTGGGTTGGGCTGCGATATACCAAATTTCCCCCGCGGGAGGAGTAGGTAACTATCATATCACTGTTGGGTGTTAATTGATCAATAAGTCTCAAGACCAGTTGACAGAATGGACTCTTTTTTGAGGCTTCATCTCCTGGGCATGCAACGCCTGGAATCTCAGGGTGTCTTGTGGGCTTGATTTAAGGTGCAACCAAAATGTAAGTGTGCTTTTAGGTAACGTTACCAGTAAGACTCCCTAATCGGGAGATAAGCGACCGTTGGTCGCTTATCTCCACAAATAGGCCAAAAGTTTGTTTTACCAATTATCAAGACATACGGGCAGTTGACAGTTTGCCATGGTTACTCATTGAAGTTGAATCTCCATATATGGAGACATAAGTTGCTCATACCATAGCAACCATGTTTTTTACAGGGCCTGGGATTGATGACATCAGAAATCTCCATATATGGGCATGAAAGGGATTTTGTTTCTGGAAATATGTCTGTGGGGTGCCACATTTGGAATAAAACACTTACATCACACATCTGGATATCCATACAGCCCATCTAGTTTGCCTGTGTCCATTTATGCCCATATATCTGATGACATTGGGACAATGATCTCCATATATGGGCATAAAACTTATGTTAATTAGTAAAGCCTGGGGATCTCCATATATGGGCATGAGGGGTACCCTAAAAGGGCATCATCTGGGAATATTAAATATAGTTATCCTAGAAAGTGAAAATCTTACATCAAAGGCCATAACTACCTACCTACCACCATACTGCATTCCTCATTAAACTACCTACCAGTAAGATGCCTATAGGGAGAAAAGCAAAGGGCGAGGTTGCACCATTTCTTGGTCTTCTGGCCAGTGATGTATATCGGACCATTTAACCATATATGGAGACATCTGGTACCCAAAGATATTCACAGATATGGGCTTAATATTGATGACATAAGGGATCTCCATATATGGGCGTAAAAGGGATTTGGTTCCCCTGGCATCACAGGGATCTCCATATATGGGCATAAAATGGATTTGGTTACCCTGGCAACACGGGGATCTCCATATCTCCATATATGGGCATAAAAGGGATTTGGTTCCCCTGGCATCACAGGGATCTCCATATATGGGCATAAAAGGGATTTGGTTCCCCTGACATTACAGTGATGTCAGTGGCTGGTTCTACAGAGGGGATCTCCATTTATGGGCATAAAAGGGAATGTATGTATGATGATGTCAGATATCATAGACGTCATAGGACTTTCACATAACGAATAACTGAGTAAGCATGTAAACCCGTAAAATCTATATTTGGGCATGGCTGATTTATGACCTCATCATGATGACACGAGCAAACACAGCTGAATTGTATAAATGATCAGTGCAGAAACCAACAGAAGTATTTGACCAAGACTCTTCGATTTAAACATCAACAAAGGTGTGACGTTTGTTGATGGTCACAAAGGTGTGACGGACGGACGGACGGACGGACAGACGGCCGGTGGAGGTTTTCATAGTAAACTGCTCCCTGACGGTCGCAAACAATGAATGGGTAACTTAACAGCCTAATTCAGGGTCTCTTTCGGATGAAATTAAAATTTTCCTGTTCATGTCTGCCGTACATAACACACAACACTCTGGTGACTTCTCGTGAGACGAGATTTCAACTGTTAGTTGAAAGAACTGCATTTTAACAATAACACTGGCTGGTCCCTCTTTATTAGAGTGTGGATGGGATGCTATCAGTATGTACAGCAGACATGTACCGAAAAAATGGATTTCCGAGCGGGAGAAATAAGCAGACTAACAATATAACCAAAAAGTAGTCTAAACACTTTAGACTACTTTTTTGGGGGAGAGAAGAATGCAGACTAAAGGTAAAATAACCTTCTAGGCCGAAAGTCTCCTTTAACTTGAAAATAGGAACCTTTGTCCACTGTATTAGCAGCTATTTTTCAATAGATATGTGGAGGGACGTGCAGAGAATGTTAGAGAGGCAGGGGCTGACATTTCTAATAGGGCCTTTTGGCTGCGACGTTTTGTGAGCTTAGAGGACTGCTATTTTCGGTACTTGAGTTGATACCACACTAAACTATAAGCATAATCAAGTCAATAATGAGATGTGGTGTACGGCATGGATTTCTACACACAGAGGGCAATTCTTTCAACATAAGATGCTGCATTCAAGTTCAGGAGAGTTTGGACAAGGCAATTCTCTTGAATGCTGCCTTCAGGTATGGCATGGAAAGAGGGCATTTGCATTTCTTTCACCATAGCAAAAACTGCATTCATGGTTTGGAGAGGGCAATTTTTACAGACGGATAAAAGGACAGGGGCTCAAGCCCCCTTTGATGTCTATGTGTGCACGTGCCTGGACATGGTTCCCTGTGCTCCTCAACGGGCGGCAGTGGTGTCGCACCAAATTCTGGGCCCTGGGTACAAGGATTCACTGCGTTATTTTGTGCTTTAACTATTGAAAAATAGCAGACATACAAGCTCACAGCACGGCACCGAGTGCTGTGCTGCGAGCTATTATCTTGTTTATTATTGTGATGTTTTATCTGCTTATTGTAAGTCGCTTTGGATTAAAAGCGTCTGCTAAATGCCTAAACTGTAAACTGTAAAGTGAGCTTGTAGATCTGCAAGTCTTTGAAGGTTTTTTTAAAAACCTCCGTTTCTATGTCAGTGGTGCTCAATCTTTTTTCATATGAAGGACCCCCAAAATGTTATGTATTTGGCCACGGACCCCCATCTCAAAATATTTAGTTCCAGGGAACCCCCAGAAGCATAATCTGAGTTACAAATGTGAGTTACAAAAATACAGTATATTCAAAGATTTGCACACATTTTCTTTAACGACCTTTCAAAAATAGCAGATCTACCAGCTTGCAGCGCGAGAATTTACTGAATTTACAAGTTGTGAGCTTGTAGATCACTCTCGGCTGCGGGGCCGGAAGCTGCCTGCACATGGGATGTTGGAAAGTTGTGGATAAAGTGTAAAATAATTAAGGCCTCTCCACTTTGGGCCCTATAGTAAGTCAGTACTAGGGCCCAAACAATTTTAATACGTTTTTTTTGTATATCTGCTATTTTTCAATAGCTAAAGTGTAAAATAATTAAGGCTTCTCCACCTTGGGCCCTGGTAACTCAGTCCCCTGACGGGTGGTACAGTGACGGGACACATCCGGGGAGACTTTACAGCAGTGTGTGACAGGTTTGCTGCAGTGTGACAGTTGGGTGGACGCAGGCAATAATGACTACAATCTGTCCTGTGATTTTTTTTTTATGAGCACGACAACCAATCGCACACCTTGCCTCCGCATTCCTCTGAGTCATAAAGAGAGCGAGAGAGAGAGAGAGAGAGAGAGAGAGAGAGAGAGAGAGAGAGAGAGAGAGAGAGAGAGAGGAGACAGTCAGACAGACAGACAGACAGACAGACAGACAGACAGACAGACTGACAGACAGAGCAAGTCTGTCATTGCACCATCATGACATTTTGATGATACAAGGTTCTACAAATGCCCTCTAAATCGTGCACGCATGCACGCGCACGCACGCACGCACGCACGCATGCACGCACGCACGCACGCACGCACGCACGCACGCACGCACGCACACACACACACACACACACACACTAGGGCATTAACGACTTGTGATTGTTGCAAGTCAACTCGATTCAGTAAAAAGTTGAGTTGAAGTCAACTTCGTTTGATGACGTCATCACATTGATCGGGGGGCGTGAAGGGGGGACAAAACCCCAAAATTATGTACCTCTGGACTTCATAGAATAGCGTAAAGCCATTCTTTCTCCCTTAATAGGGCTTGTGTTTAGATATTATTATAGATTCCACTGCAACCAGCATCATTGAATGATAATAATCCTAGGATTTTTATTTTATTTCACTTTCGACTTTCCCTGGCAGGAGTCGACTTGTGTAATGAAGTCGACTAGTCGTTTTTTTGGTTAATGCCCTAACAACACACACACACACACACACACACACACACACACACACACACACACACACACACACACACACACACACACACACACACACACACACACACACACACACACACACACACACACACACACACACACACACCACACACACAATCTTTCAACGGATGAAATTGTCTCTGTCAGATGGAAACATCATACATCCAAGACTGTTACTTTTCAGGGTTCAAATTCAAAAACAGCGAAAAGAGCAGATCTACAAGTACAAAACATGTCACTTTGCGCCGCGTTTCGAGCTTGCAGATCTGCTACTGTACTTTTGATGCTTTTGTGTGGCGCTCTAGTACGATCAAGTATAGGGCGTTAATTTACAAAAAAAGAAGAAGAAAAAAAAAAGTTAGAATATGGAGATATTAGGTTTTGGCCCGGAAGCGACGATATGAAAGGAAACGATTACGACATGTGCAAAAACAATTTGTGATTATCTCAAGTAATTGCGATTAGGAGATGATGTAACAGTTATGACGGGTTGGAAGTTATAACAGTACAACCCTGGGAAGTGAACCTGCTGCCTTGCTCCGGGAATTGAACCTCTAACCCTTGGTCCCTACTTCCTGTGTGTCCTGCCATGACGTGTGTGTGTGTGTGTGTGTGTGTGTGTGTGTGTGTGTGTGTGTGTGTGTGTGTGTGTGTGTGTGTGTGTGTGTGTGTGTGTGTGTGTGTGCGTGTGTGTGCAATGTCTTGCACTTTGGTATGAAGATTCTTATCACAACAATGATTAACACACCGAGACCCCGCACTGTATAGTGTGTACGCCTTGACTTGCATTCACACACACACACACACACACACACACACACACACACACACACACACACACACACACACACACACACACACACACACACACACACACACACACACACACACACACACACACACACACGGTGTGAGTAGAGGAGTGTTGACACTGGACATCCCGGTCGCAGGAAACGTGGCTCAAGGGCACGGCAGCAACACAGGAGCGATTGTACCCCCAGTGGCGTCAGCTAAGGTATGGCAACATGACTGGTGTCTTGTACACTCGCGAAGGCATGTTGCCATACCTTAGCAACAGACACGATGAATTTAGTTTAAGAAGTACATTTTATTTTTTCCCCCTGTAGCCAAGGCGCCATACCTTGCCATACCCAGTTGACGACGCCTCTGTGTACCCGCACCTCCACAAACCATGTGCTTTTACTTGAGTCGAGTACCAGTACTTTGTATCTGTTTTACAGAGTATCATGCATTTTTCTGTAAATCTGACTTCTACTCCTCTACATTTCAAAGATAAGTAGTCGAATGACCAGTTAACTTCAAAATGTGATGGGTATCCAAATGTGGTGTAACACCACCCGTGTCCACAAACTAGCAACATATTCTCACCTTTAAAGCATCATACAACCGTCGGGAGGGTGAAGCAGAGGGGGTGAGAATGGGCTGAAACTAGTCCTGTAGTTAGAGTAGCTGAGCATGAAGATAATAAATGACTTGATGAATTGACTACACAGGACCACAAAGGAACCAATCAAACAATCAATCAATCAATCAATCAATCAGTCAACAAGGATGGGGTTAGCCTCTAACGTTTATTGTAGATTTCCCTGTCGTTGAGAGGTTACAATTACTGACCAAAACATTATAGATTTGAGTTCTATTGTTGATGGCGTGTATGTAATGTGGGAGTAGGACCTTTACAAATATCTAAGATATCTGCATTATATTCATTAAGCTGACTTTTTCAGTTTAGTTTTGATTCATTTGTAGGTTTGCTAGTTTAGTTTATTTAGAATTTCTTTCTGTTACTTTTGATGCTGCTAGTAATAGGGCTGTCACGATTATGATATTTTACATGACGATTAATTGTCACTCAAATAATTGCGATAAACGATTTAATTGTGTTTTTAAGTTGGTTAGGGTTAGGTGACACCTCTATTTAGAATAATGGAAGTCAATCTTCTGAATAGAGGTGTTTCTGAATAGAGGTCTGCTATTTCCACTATTTTAAATAATGAACATATATATAAACATTTGTCAACATGTAAACGATTATGACGATTATCACAACATAATTGCAATTATGTCAAATAATTGCGATTATACAATTATGTAATAATTGTGACAGGCCTAGTAGGGCAATAATTTACTGGGGGGAAAAAATAAGGAGATAAGAGGCCTACTGTTTCAGTTGGTTGTAGTTTTTGTGATTTTTATTTCAGTTGCACATTTGGTAGTTGAGTTCTTATTTTGTTTAGTTTTACTTACACAGAGACTGTGCAGGTGTCAAGACTGACACACACTTTGAGTCGTGTTTTTCACTAGTAAACACACACGTATTCTATTACAGCCCGAGAGTCTGATTACACACACACACACACACACACACACACACACACACACACACACACACACACACACACACACACACACACACACACACACACACACACGTGCACTGAGAGAAGAGGTGAGGATATAGAGAAACAGAAACAGTGTGTGTGTGGGCATGTGTGTGACTGTGTGAGAGTGTCTTGTTGATTTCCCCGATTTTCCCATTGTGAAGATACAATTACAGTGACAAAAAGGAATAGGTTTGAATGGTTTGAATGCTGTTGTTGATGGTGTGTGTGTGTGTGTGCGCAGTCTGCGCACGCATGCGCACGCGTGCGTGTGTGTGTGTGTGTGTGTGTGTGTGTGTGTGTGTGTGTGTGTGTGTGTGTGTGTGTGTGTGTGTGTGTGTGTGTGTGTGTGTGTGTGTGTGTGTGTGTGTGCGTGTGTGCGTGTGTTTGATGAGATAAGGGCTGGTGTCTGTGTTCTCTGTTTGTTTGTTTTTTGACGGGAGTGGAATGACGTTTGAGCCAGTGGCGTCAGTGCAGCAAAAGCTAAGGTATGGCAACATGACTGGTGTGCAAGACACCAGTCATGTTGCCATACCTTAGCAACAGGCATTATGACATTTTTTTTCCCCTTGCAGCCAAGGTATGAAAGGTGGCAGCTGCCATACCTTGGCATACCCAATTGACACCTCTGGTTTGAGCGGGCAGTCAGGTGTGTCAGGTGGAAACCTCATGTGTCCGAAACCTTTACCTTGGCTTTCAGGATGCAAACTCGAAACCATAAAAAATATAGCAGATCTGCAAGCTCAAAACGCGAGCATGAGGATCTGTTACATCTGATGCTTTTGTGTGACGTAAGAGTATGATCAAGTACTGTGTTCATTTACAAAAGAATAATAAATAAATAAATAAAGCGTCAATGGTTCTTAACCTCTGGGTCGGGACCCTTCCAGGGTCACCAAATTATTTGGGGGGTCCCCAGATGATTAACTTAAACATTGTTTTCTCACTCGACAGCAAACAAACCAACATAAAGTTTAAGGTTTACTGTATGCACATTTCTAAAGTGACAATTTAAGGACTTTTTAATACCTCTAAAATGACAAATTAAACATTGGCCAAATTGTCAAATATTAGAGACATAAATTGTGAAAATAGCCGATCTACATGCTCACAACGCCGCAACGTGTCCATTTGATTCCATTTGTACACTGTCAGAGTTAAGGGGAGACCTTGAAATGTAAAGGTTTGAGAACCACTGCACTAAAACCTATATCTATTGGGGCATTAACGGAAAAGTCGCCAAGTCGACTCAAATGACTTCATTACACAAGTCGACTCTCACCAGAGAAAGTCAAAGTCGAAGTTGAAAAAAAAAGTACTTTCCATTGTGAAAATAGCAGATCTATACATGCTCACAACGCCTCGCGATGTGAGGCGTTGTGAGCATATAGATCGTCTATTTTCACAATTTCTGCCTCTAATATTTGACAATTTGGCCAATGTTTAATTTGTCATTTTAGAGGTATTAAAAAGTCCTTAAATTGGCACTTTAGAAATGTTCAGATACCCTCTATACACTTAAACTTTATGTTGGTTTGTTTACAGTTGAGTGAGAAAACAACGTTTCACATTAAGTTAATCATCTGGGGACCCCCCAAAATAATTGGGGGGTCGTGTGTGATGTGACGACGTCATCAAATGATAAAGTCGACTTCAACTCAACTTTTTACTGAGTCGAGTCAACTTGCAAAAATCACAAGTCGTTAATGCCCTAATATCGATCCATAAACGAAAATGAAACACAACTCCTCTCCTCTCCTCCTCAGACTCCTCAGACTCGTCTGGAGATGGAGAAGTACCTCCCCGAGGTCTCCTCCCCCCTGCTGGCCCCCTCCTCTCCCTCCTCCTCCTCCTCGGATAAGAAGTATCGCAGGGAGAGCGCCTCGGTGGTGGACGAGTACTTCTCCGAGGAGAAGCCCGGCGTGGCGTCCACCACCGGGGGCGCCGCCGCCCCGTACAGCCTCAACATCAACCTCATCCTGCCGGGCCACACCCACCTGCGCACGGGGCTGTACCGCAGCTCCGCCCACGCGAAGAACCCCGCCCCCACCCCGCATCATCATCAGCACGTCATCAAGTCGGAGCCGGGTCTGGAGCCGGTTTGCTCCGCCTCCTCGTCCTCGTCCAATCATCAGCAGGCCCTGCCGGACTTCACCTCCGCCTTCAACGTTGTTCCGGGAGGGGGCGGAGTCGGCAGCATCTTCATCAAACCGGACGCCGCCGGCGGCTGCGTGGGGGTGGGGCTTGGTGGCGGCGCGGGCGTGGAGTCGGACCTGCACATCGGCCCGCCGCCCCCCCACCCGCCGCAGGTCTACCACCTGCCCCTGGGGGGCGGCGCCGACCTCACCATGACCCTGTCGCACCCGTCCTCCGCCGCCGGCGGCCACCACAGCCACCACCACCAAGCCCCGCCCCCCAGCGCCACCCGGACCATGCTCAACCTGGGCGGCGGCAGCGCCGTGGCCATGACCATGGTGAGCGGCGACTACGGGATGGTCGCCCCCGCCGCCACCGAGAGCCACCACCATCACCACCACCACCACCACCACCCGTACTACCACCACCAGCCGCCCCCCCACCAACACCACCAGCAGGGGTCTCCCTCCCCCTCGCACCACCACCCCGCCATGCACCACCCGCCGCAGCCCCACAGCCTGCCCCCCTCGCCCCCCAACTCCCAGCCCGGCAGCCCCGACGGAGGCTCCTCCTCCTCCCAACAGAACGCCCAGAACCCCCACCCGCCGGCCCCCCAACACCAACCCCACCCGCCGGCCCCCCACTCCTACCAGCAGCAACAACGTGCAGGAGGTAGGCAGCAGTGTTGTTTTTGACAACACATTTTGATTTAGTTTTAGTCATAGTCTTTTGAATAAAATGTCATTTAGTATGAGTCTTAATTTAGTCACCTAAAAAGTTTTAGTTTTAGTCTAATTTTAGTCGACTAAATATCATAAGATTTTAGGCGACTAAATCTACAGTTGATTTAGTCAACTAAAAAGTATTTTGGCAGGCCTTGATGGCATTGTAATGACTGATTTTACATTTGGTTTTGTGCTGAAAATAGCAGATCTGCAAGCTCACAACGCGTTGCGCTGCGGCGCACGGTGAGCTTGTAGATCTACAATTTTCAGCATGCAACACCTGAGAGTAACCAAACATAAAATTACTAACCCTAACCCTAACCCTAACCCTTCTCCACTAGTCCCTCCCTAACGTTTTAGCCATCACAGCTTATTTTTTATTTCGTTTTTATTTCGTTTTCGTCACTGAAAAAAAAACACAGTCGACAAAAAAATGTCATCATCGTTTTTGTTGACAAAAGGTGTAAACTCAAGTACTGTTTCAGTCATTCTCAAACGTTGACGTTTGAAGGTCTCCCCTTGACTTTGATTGCGACTGAAGGTCGCAGTTTACCATAAGAAATGTCACAGCTTGTCCACGTGTAGACTGACATGTGTACACATTTTTATGGTTTATGGGCAAACCCATAGACCGTAAAAATGTGTCTTCATGATGACATCACGCTCTGGCTTCACTGTGACGTCACACTATAGAGAATCTCTTTTATGCCCATATATGGAGTTCCCTGATGTCATCAATATTAATGATCGGCTGTTAGAGAGATCTCTGTGATGCCAGGGGGAACAAATCCCTTTTATGCCCATATATGGAGATATGGAGATCCCTGTGATGACAGGGCAACAAATCCCTTTTATGCCCATATTTGGAGATCCCTGATGTCCACAGCCCTGATGTCCACATCACTGTGGCGCAACCTCGCCCTTTAGGGCGAGGTCGCTTGTCGCCCTGAAGCGTCTTACTAGTAGTGTACAAATAGGAGTGTCATTTCGGGGAGTCAAACACCCCAAACCCCCCGAAATGTAACAGGTCTTACATCAAGCTACTGCATCACACTAAAGGCTTTGTGTGCTTGTAGAACGGCTGTTTTCACTAGTTTTGTGCGACAGTCTTGTATGATGAAGAAGGGCTTTGCTTTACCAAAAGACGTACACATTTGGAACTTGGAGATGCATGGTTTCTGCCCGACAATGACGATATTTTAGTGATTATGTTGCGAGGAAAACGTTGAGATAATAGCCATTTTGGTTAGAACTCAGAGAAAATAACTTTGTATTCAAGTTTAAAATGACACTAAATATTAAATAGTGTCCAAATAAATTCCATATCATCAAATTCTCTCGCGGCACCCCTGGAATGCCGTCACGGCACCTCAGGGTGCCCCGTCACCCACTTTGAAAACCCCTGCCCAATAGAACCGACCCTGTTCATGGGGTGTGTAATTGATAGTAGATAACTAATCTTTCTGGGTGAAATACTCCTCTAACACTTCTCGCTCCCCGGCGTTCCCCTAGTGGGCGGGATGAAAGTGCCACCGGGGATGTCCCAGCATGCCTTGCTGATGACCCACGGGCAAGGCGTGCTGACGGGGCCGCGCTACAACCGACGGAACAACCCCGAGCTGGAGAAGAGACGCATCCACTACTGCGACTTCCCTGGTGGGTGGAGCTTAGATCTGTTTCTTTAGGTTTTTTATTTGCACATTTTTAAAACATTTAAATAAAAAAAATAAAAAAATAAAAAAAATACCTTATAAAGAAATAAACAAGTAAAAAAATCAAAACAAGATGTGCCGGAAAGGCCAAAAAAAAACCAAGAAGGGCTTGTCGAGTGGCCTTCCTAAAAGCTATCCTTCAAGCTTAGAATCATGTTTAGAAATAAGAAATAATAATAATGAATATAGCGTATAACAAGCTGTATATTCTGCATAGTCATCTACAATAAAGACTAATATTATCCATAACACTTAAGTAGGAGATAAGGAATTTAACACATACCCATATACAATGAATAACACAACCAACATACCAATATCCACATACAACCAACCACATCCATAAATTACAACCAGCGAGTGGCTAGCCACTTAAATTTGTCAATAGAAACTGTGTTAGTTGTCTTTTGAAATAGCAGGGGCTCTTACAATCTCTTATATGTTGTGTCAAGCAATTCCAAAAATGAGGACCTCTGGTTGTTAATTACAGTGTTCATTTTAACAAGTTTGATTTAGTTTTAGTCAGTCTTTTGAATAAAATGTCATTTAGTTGCAGTTATATTTTAGTCATCTGAAAGGTTTTTATTTTAGTCTTGGTTTAGTTGACTAAGATTTAAGTCGACTTAAAGGAGCTATAGTCAACTTTTTCTTGAAAAACGGATGCTAAAATAAAAATAATGTTTCGAAAATATTTTATAAAAAAATAAGCTTCATATATGTGTTTCTATTAAAAAATGACAACAAAAAGCGTAAAATAATGATAAAATAATCATTTTGGCCATTGTCAGACCGACACTTTGTTTACATTCTAGTCTATAGACTAGGATGTAAACAAATTGTAGGCCCTACAATGAAAAAGTTGACTATAGCTCCTTTAATCTACAAAAGATTTCTTTATTTTGGTGGGCCTTGATGGGGTCTTAATGGCAGATGTTAGACTTGCCTCCTGCACGTGCTAACCACTGTCCTGTCTGGTTCTTGCTCGCAGGATGCTCCAAGGTTTACACCAAGAGTTCACACCTGAAGGCTCACCAGAGAACACACACAGGTAAGAGGAACACTCAGCTTGCTGACGGAGGGTGATTGTGTGACGTGACCACTCTCTGGGGATAAGTTAGTTGGGGATAGAGAATATAGATTGATTGAAAAAGGTGCACTCGTTTAGCGAGCGAGTCGCCGCACCGAGCGTAATGTGAAGTCACCTTCAGCCAACTCAGCAAATCACACACTTTGATGCTGTATTAACCCATTTGTCTGGGGACCCCCTGGAACCACCCTCAAGGACCCCTGGTCTGAGAATCACTGATTTAAAAAAACAGCATGAACTTACAGACGTCACACTGAGACCAGCTCAGCTTATATAGCTTTCCATTTCTACATGTTCATACAGGCTCTGGCGCACGCACGCACGCACGCACGCACGCACGCACACATGGGCGGGGGGGGGGGGGGGCAAAGGGGGACACGCAACCCTGGTGAAGGCCAAGTTAGTTCTAGCTAGAGAGAGAGAGAGAGAGAGAGAGACAGAGAGAGAGAGAGAGAGAGAGAGAGAGAGCAGCTCTTAATGACATCACCTGGACTCTGATAGGCTAGATAGAGAGCAGATTAACTGTCATTAACACACACACACACACACACACACACACACACACACACACACACACACACACACACACACACACACACACACACACACACACACACACACACACACACACACACACACACACACACACACACACAAGCACACACAGGGCAGGTGTGCGTTTCTGGTTCTTTTGTAAATATTTTCTTTTCAGCTCCAGAATCTATTGTTGGTGCTGAACACCTGAATGCCCACAATGCATCTCTCTCTGTCTTTGT
>NC_137826.1:48642464-48722464 GCF_963921795.1 Nannobrachium achirus | reverse complement strand
AACCTTAGTAAGGTTAGAAATATGTTTAGGGTTCTAGGCATAGGCCCGCAGATTGAGAACCATTGGTGTAGAGCTACTTTTAGAAGTGGGGGAGCGCATGCATGTGCACGTGCACGCACATTCCTGTGCAGACACTACAAAAACATGCAGATGTAACGCGAAAACATTGCGACAGCTGCACCTTGACCAATATGAAAACATTGCGTTGCATACATTGTGAAGAGCAAAAAACTTGAATTAGCACAGTGGCGTCAGTTCAGCAAAAGCTAGGGTATGGCAAAGATGGGAGTCTGCGTGTGCAGAAAAAAAAAAGGTTTTTGAAACTCTCATGTTTCATGTGATGTCATTTTGTGCATGACAAAGGGTGTATGTATATTTGTTCCTATAGCAAAAGCCTGCATTTGTGTAGGATGTGCAGGGGCGTCACAAAGGGGGGGAAAGTGGGATTGACTTACTAAGGCCCAAAGTGGAGGGGTATTTACATTTTTTACTTTAACTATTAAAAAATAGCAGATATACAAGCTCAAATTCTGCTTCTGGGGGGTCCCTGGAACTAAATATTTTGAGATGGGGGTCCGTGGCCAAATACATATGAATGTGAGTGAATCCTTGTACCCAGGGCCCAGAATTTGGTGCGACACCCCTGAGGATGTGAATCAGTGTTCATTTAGATGACTATAAAGCTATGATGAAAAATGTGTGTCGAGTAAATTTTTCTGCTGATGAAAACCAAACAAAAAACGAAATTAAAACTTGGCTAAGTTATGGTGACTAAAACTAAGACTAACTATATTGACAATTTCATCAACAAATAAAAACTAGACTAAAATATTAGGGAGGGACTACTGGAGAAGAGATCCAGTAGAACTAAAAGACGAGTCATTTTATTGGCACACACCAACAAAGAACGCTTACGTGTTTCGGCTATGAGCCTTCGTCAGAGCACTGTTGTTGTGTGTGAGCTTGTAGATTAGCATGCAACCTTGTGTAAAATCTGCCATTCAAGGCTCGCCAAAATGCATTTTTGTCAACAAAATCAAGTGTAGTTTTAGTTGACTAATACTAGAGTAGAACTAAAGCTTTTCAGGTGACTAAAATTATAAAATATGACTAAAACTGAATGGCATTTTATTCAAAAGACTATGACTAAAATAAATAATAATTTGCTGTCAAAATGAACACTGATTTTCTAACTAATTACAAACTAGTTTCTAGTTTGCAACTAGCCTATCCAGCAAACACGTCAGGACCTGGACCAATCAGTGACGTCTCGATCGGGGCCAGATCACAGCCCATATGGGGATGATCTTGACGTCATTACCAGGACGTCATTATGGAAATTTTTGTTTGACAGGATTATTGTTATTGTTTGTAATGTTAGTTGAAATATGAGCATATAAGGTTATATTCTGGGACATATTTAACTAGTTATGATATTTATCTGGCCTAGAATATCACCTGATTTCAACCAACATAAATCCTGTCAAACAAAAAAGTCCATATGACGTCCTGGTAATGACATCAAGATCATCCCCATATGGGCTGTGATCTGGCCCCAATCGAGATGTCACTAATTGGTCCAGGTCCTGAACGTGCTTGCTGGGTATGAAACTATAGGATATATCTAGACCAGAATGAATTAACTGCACCAGTTATGGCTCCTGTGCATACAGTAGAGTCTATGAGATGACAGTGTGAGTTTTCTTTTTTTCCATCCAGGTCTTATGAAATGAAAGTAGCTAACATTATTATACAGATGTAATTCAATAGTTCCTGTGATTCTAAACACGAGCCTTGACCCCGGACGTGAAAAGTTGAAAAACACTTGTCTGCAAGCTCAAGTGTGTGTGTGTGTGTGTGTGTGTGTGTGTGTGTGTGTGTGTGTGTGTGTGTGGTGTGTGTGTGTGTGTGTGTGTGTGTGTGTGTGTGTGTGTGTGTGTGTGTGTGTGTGTGTGTGTGTGTGTGTGTGTGTGTGTGTGTGTGTGTGTGTGTGTGTGGTGTGTGTGTGTGTGTGTGTGTGCGTGTGTGGTGCTATCAGTCTCCTGCCCTCTTCACAAACAGCAGTGACTGATAAGGTGGCAGCCTCATAAAAACACAGTAGAAATATGCTGTTGTGTAGCCGATGTTGCGTTGTGTTGTGATGTGTTGCTATGTTGTGTTATCATTCTATCCCGTGGGTCTTCAACAGGTGGTCTGGGACCCCTATAGGGGCTCATCAGAGAGTTAATACAGAGGGGGCCACTAATTTGTGTGATAGGAATAGAATACCTTTTTTTTTCTTTTTTAGATTAACTCTCTTACTGCCACAGAATTTAACAAAAAGCTCCATCCACTGCCAGCTAAATTTGAGAATTGTCGCTCATCTTTGAAGGCCTACTGGAGAAAATTGGCTTTGACTATAAAGACAACAATTATATGGCAACGAAGAATAGAATGTCTACTTTGCAACAGAAAAAGATTTTGTGTTTTTATCATGTTCTATTCATTAGCTAGAGGCTGCAGAATATGGCCTAAAAAACAGCTCTTTGAGAACATAAAGCTGAGAAAAATGCATATTTGTGAAGGAGACATTTTCAGGCAGAAATCTCTCTTTAGCCTTTTATTGCTGGCTTCAGTAACATCACACGTATGATCAGTGGTTGTTTACAAACAAATTCAAAAAAATAAAAACAAGAAAGTGTTTTTTTTTTACACACTTTTAGTGTGTAAGAGCAGTAAGCGCAGTGCAGAACATTGACAGTGACATGAGCTTTTCAGCCTGAATCCTGCTTCAGCTTTCAGGGTTTTCTTTATCTCACACTTTTTAGGTTGAAGTACAGTACAAATGATTGATGAAAATAAAAAAATAAAATATAACACAACATTTTAGACACTAGAACTCAATTGTAATACTGCAAATGGAAAAAGGTTGGGGCCTACCTGTCCTTACACAGGCCTCAACCACTACATGTCTACAGAGTGTGTGTGTGTGTGTGTGTGCACGCGTGCATGTGTGCGCGCGCGCGTGTGTGTGTGTGTGTGTGTGTGTGTGTGTGTGTGGGGCTCCATTCTGTTTCACTCCAGCCAGGCTCCTCCGGAAGGGCTCCGCCGGGTCTGCTGAACTCTGCACCCCTACCACGTACACGAGCCCATGGTCGATCTGTAAATTATACAAATACATAATTACTATAAAATACATGAAAAGTAGTACACCTCCAAGCTCACAACGCGTCACAGCAGAATGCGTGGAGGAGCCTACTATTTTCATCAGAAGGCCGTTTTAGAAATTTCAACCCCTGCCTCTCATTCTATGCACTTCCCTGCTTACCACACAAATATATATAAAAATATATATAGTAATTATGTAAAAACAGCATTCATGGTCTGGAGAGGGCACTTTTTACAGATGGATAAAAGTCAGGGGCTCAAGCCCCCTTTGATGTCTATGTGAGCATGTAAACAAATCAATTTACAATTTTGACATTTAGCAAATGACTTACAATAAGTTCGTATGTAATACATAAAATGCAGATATAGTAAATAGTTACCATGCATTTACTGTCACAGTGAAATGCCCTTTATACCCTGTATATATAATGTCACAATGCAACATAGCTCTGTTTACACAAAGCTGTACTCCAACTGTATATAGGCTATCTTCCCCATTTTCAACTGTTTTTATTTATAACTGTTTTCTCATGCCAATAAAGCTTCTTTGAATAGAATTGAAAGGCTACATCATTCATCATCATCAGCGGTGTTACTGATGTTACATCATGATGTTGTTACATCAGCTACTGATGATGATGATGATGATGATGACGACGACGACATTGCGGGGCGTCCACCGTACGTGCATAGTACGTGCACGTGCCCCACGTGCACCACACGTAAAAAGAAACCTCTCCCTCTCTCACACACACACGCATCGTACGCACGCACACACAAACTAAGCCAATAAATCCTAAATTCCCATCAAATAAAAAATCCTAGTAGCTGTGCAATGCACCGTACACTACACGCAGTACGTGCACGCGCGTGATAGGAACTCCACGTGTCCTGTATAGCGACAAAAACAAACGCATACACTTGGATCCTAACTCTATGCTTGGATCAAATTGCTGATCCGGTCCGGATACGGAAACATTTCTTGCATGTATGTGTACGTGTAAATAGCCGGATGCAGTAGGCGGGCTCTAGCCGGATCCCACTGGTTTATTCGCAATAGAGACCACTCAGACCATGGGTTGATTGACACGCCTCGGCTTGAGGCTTGAGCCTGCAGGCTTCTAGCCTAGTAAACTAGCAGGCTTCATCACGGATGCGGTGGAAAGAACGCCTGAAGCGATGCTATCACATACAGTATACATACATGCAGATGCACTGGATTCTTACCACTTTAGTTTGGACAGTAGAATCATGGCCATCGTCCAGTGAGTCTCTGCCTCTGTACGTCTGGTTGTTGAATGGGCGGCGGTCACGGCGGGCGGTGGTCTCTTGCTACGCCGAAGATGTGGTGTTATAGGGATCCATCCAGCACGGGGGTCTCACTCTCAGGAGTGTCAAGTATGGCGGGGGTCTCCGAGTCCATATCGGGATATCAGGAGGCTATTGATCCACTTTTTGACCCGGTTCTTCGCGACCAACGGCGCCAAGAAATGGAATATGTTTCTCTTCAAAGCCAACGGCTACACTACAGGAATCTTTTTCTCTTCTTCTTCATCATCATCATCATCATCATCACGACCACCACCACCATTCGTGGGCGCTGCTGGGTCACCAACGCGGGTAGGTTCAGGTTGTAATCCTAAAGTTTGTTGTCGAAACTTTCCTTCCGTGGGTCTGCTGCTGACCCCGGCCATTTGGCACCTCCCCGGCCCCGGGGTGGTGGGGGATGGTCGCTTTGCTTCGGCGGAATGATACAAACAAGCAGAGGCTGAGCAGGTCCTAGTACTTGGCCTAATACATCTCAATATTCTAGTACTGCTAAATACTACTACCTACTACAATTACTATACTACTAATACTATAAAACAACTGATTTCCGACAAAATGATCGCTTTTACCAACGTTTCTCTCTCTCTTTCTCTACTAACAGCCCGATGCATAAAACAATATAGTCCCTCAATGCTGCTAGCAGCTAGCAGTGGCGTCAGTTCAGAACAAGCTAAGGTATGGCAACATGACTGGTGTCTGGTGAAGACACCAGTCATGTTGCCATACCTTAGCAACAGGCACGATGAAAAGTACATTTTTATTATTTCCCCCTGTCAAGGTATGGCAGCTGCATACCCCTGCCATACCCAATTGACGCCCCTGGCAGCTAGTCGCTCTGGGCAGGCGGAGCCAGGACAGTCTGTTTACTTTTTTTTTTTATGAAAGGTTTCCGGCTGTCCTCCAAAACGACACCGACGACCAATTATGCATTCAAAAGTTGCGCAAGGACGACTTTTATCATAATCCATAAAAAACATCAAACGAACGAACGGGCGTATTGGCACAGACGTCCCTGGAGGATTGGGGCGAACAGGAACGTTCAAAGCAGTATAAGAGTTAAAGGGATATTTCACTTTCAAAAAAACTTTTGGTAATTTTATCATCTAATCAGGCTTTTATGAATACCCTGAACAGTTTTTAATTAGCTTGATTGAATATTTAGATATTTGATGTAAATGTTACCAGGCCCTCCAGGCCCAGGGCCTCTCCCCACACACACCCATTGTAACTTCAAACTTCATTTTAACCATGATAGATTCATTAAAAACACCCATTATTATTTCTGGTGACTCATACTACCCCCCTAATATGTGAGCAGGCCGTGTTTTTTCGATGACTTTTTTCATTTATTTGTAATAATTATTTTTTTGTATTTCATTTTTTCCATTTTCCCAAATAATTATTCAAATTAATGAAAAAAGTTATCGAAAGAACACGGCCTGCTCATGTATTAGGAGGGTAGTATGAGTCACCAGAAAAAAATTAATGGGTGTTTTTAATGAATCTATCATGGTTAAAATGGAGTTTGAATTTACAATGGGTGTGTATGTGGAGAGAGGCCCTTCCACTGCTCCCTGTTGAAAGTGGAATATCCCTTTAACCACTTAAACACATTCACACAAGGTGACCCGCTGTGAGCTTGGACATTTTTTAATAGCCACCGCTAAAATCTAAAATGAAACGGATGCCGTATGTTCTATCTTTCTTCTATGTTAAAATATAAAAAGAGATGCAACACACACCTGTAGTGGAAATCTAAAATAAGTCATACAAACTCAACTAGGAATATTTATTCACCAGTAAGACTCCCTAATCGGGGACAGATCCATGTTGATGACATGAAGAGATACTGTGTACCGCTTTGTGTGATTTTTGGCCAAAATCTGTAGGAGCAGTGTCCAAAAATGTGTTTTGCAACAATAAGCCTTATTCACGGCCCGCCCACTCAGCATCCCCGGGTGCTGAAGTCACATTTTGAAGGGGAAAATCTTACTATAGCCTGTAGAGTTAACACAGAAATCGCAAATTTAATGCAATTTCCGAATAGTAAAGTATAAAATACGGCTAGCATGATCAAGAACACAAGATAGTAAAAGGCACAAAGCATTATAATTTACTTTACCGTTCGAAATAATGATTTGTTGGCTTTAAGTCCAGCTATTTCTGTCATAGTTTCCCCTTCTAAATTGATGTCAGCACCCGGGGGATGCTGAGAAATTGATGCTGAGTGGGCGGGCCGTGAATAAGGCTTATCGGCCTCATGGTGGCGCTAGAAGAGGGCCATGTGAGAAATGAGGGGTGGAGGTTGTGGTTTGCCAGCCAAGGAGTGTGTGTGTGTGCAAAGTTTGGCATGGTATTGGCAACGGTGCCCGAGATAAGAGTAGGGCAATATTTTAACGTGACGTGACGGACAGACTGACTGACTGACGGACAGCCGGTGGAGCTTTTCATAGTAACTTGCGACCTGACGGTCACAATGAACAGGGGCGTCACAAGGGGTAGGAAAGTGGGACTGAGTTACTGGGGCCCAAGGTGGAGGGGCCCTAATAACTTTATCTATTGAAAAATAGCAGATCTACAAGCTCGCAGCGCGGCATATACAAGCTCACAGCGCGGCACCGAGTGCCGCGCTGCGAGCTTGTAGATCTGCTATTTTTGAAAAGTTGTGAAAATGTGTGAAAATCTTTGAATATATGTATTTTTTAAGCGAACATTTCTAACTCAAATTTTGCTTCTGGGGGTCCCTGGAACGAAATATTTTGAGATTGGGGTCCGTGGCCAAATACATATCATCTTGGGGGTCCTTGACATAGGTTTCTTGCACACATTTTCACGATTTTTCAAAAATAGCAGATATACAAGCTCGCAGGTGCCGCGCTGTGAGCTTGTATATCTGCTATTTTTCAATAGTTAACATTCATGGGGGGCCCGCAGTGAATCCTTGTACCCAGGGCCCAGAATTTGGTGTGACGCCCCTGACAATGAATATCTAACCATTATTAACAACTTTTACTTGCATAGTGAAGGTGAAAATACATTTATTCACCACAGCAACCATGTATATAATTTCATAATGATACTTGCATAATGTGGAAATGTGATATTGTTGTCCTGAAACTGACTATCATGCGAATGGAATGGAATGTAATGTCATCATATCTGATCCATTCATAAACAGTAGCCTACAGTACAGATACAAAGCAGTGATGTCAGGTCTAGCATGCTGATGCTATCATACGCTGTCATACCTGTCATATTCATGCACGGAATGCCAAGTGATGTGCCGTATACATCGCTTATGGAAAAAGAGGGCACTACATGATCTGATCATGTTGATCTCCATGTATGTGGATTTGTTTTCACCTACATGCAGTGGTGTAAAGTAACTAAGTACATTTACTTAAGTACTTAAGTACAATTTTTAGGTATTTGTACTTTACTTGAGTATTTCCTCCCGGATCCAAATGTTGTACTTTTACTCCACTACATTTATTTGAAAACGTTAGTTTCTAGTTACTTTGCAGATATAAATTATAATATTATAAAACACAAACCACTTTAGCCCTATTTTATACCTTGGCTATTTGAAAATAGCCGATCTACAAGCTCACAACGCGTTGCGATGCGTTGTGAGCTTGTAGATCGGCTATTTTCAAACATGTTGTAGGCCTACTTTTACTTTGATGCCAATACTTTGGCTACCCATAGGCAGTGAACGAGATAAAATAAGTGAAAGCTCAGATAGATGGATGGATGGATGGATGGATTGATGGATGGATATATCCATCTATTCATGTGTCATGTGACTGTGTGTGTGTGTGTGTGTGTGTGTGTGTGTGTGTGTGTGTGTGTGTGTGTGTGTGTGTGTGTGTGTGTGTGTGTGTGTGTGTGTGTGTGTGTGTGTGTGTGTGTTCAGTGTGTAGTTAGTTAATAGTCACACTGGAAGAGTTTAATGGAGTCTTTGACCCTGTTGGCACCAACCTGCACACAAAACAAACACACCTGCTGCGCGCGCGCTCGTGTCTGTGTCTGTGTCTGTGTGTGTGTGTGTGTGTGTGTGTGTGTGTGTGTGTGTGTGTGTGTGTGTGTGTATTTTCTTTCATTCTGTAAAACGATCCCTAACCTGTAAAAACACACATTTGTGTTTGCTGGCAGGCACGCACGCATACGCTGCCTCACTCTTAAATTGTTAACTTAACCTAATCCTAACCTGAACTCATCTGTTTTAGTTTTAGTCTAGTTTTAGCTGCCTATAAATACAATAAGATGACTAAAACTACAGTTGATTTAGTTGACTAAAATGTATTTTGGCTATATGGATGGATGGATATATATATTTATTACCCGGCTTGTTTGAATGCTTGATTCTGATTGGTCAATCGCTGAAATCAGAGGTCTGTTATTTCTGGATAACAGACCGCTCCACTCTATAACAGACCGCTGCCTAATCAAAGGCTCAGAGCACCTGCTGCAGTCTATCTCGCCCCCTAGTGGCGAGAAAAAGGACTTCTGGGAACTCAGATTAGCTGCAGTCAAGCTGCACTGCGTGAATCTTGTGCTGTAACCAACATGTCAGCCATGTAAACAAGCACACAGCGACATCTAGAACTAAACGTTGTTTTTAAAAATGTTTAGAATGGTTTTAAAAATATTTTAAGCGAGAAATAGACGACGTAGTGACAGAAAATGCATTCTATCTAATCAGCACTTCCTTGTTTTCCAAGGCGACCGTGTCGCGCTGGGGGGGACGCCCAGCGCAACACTTGTGGAATACGTTCAGCCATCTGTAAACAAGGAAATACTTTGTTTTGTTTTTAGTTTTAAGTCAAATTATGAATTCTATTTATTGACTGGCTCCTTGGTGGTTGTCCATACATAACATCCCTTCAGTTATCAGGCTGTCGGCAGGGACGTGCTGGGCCCCTGATTCAGCCCGGGAAAAAGAGTTGGAGAGGCCCTCATTGCACGCTATAGAGAGATCTCTCTCTATTAACCTATAGAGAGACACCTCTCTCTATTAACCTGTAGAGAGACACCTCTCTCTATAGCGCTGCTGCTACTCAAAGATTTTCCATTTCAGATCATGACAAGTGACAAGCCAGTGGGCCAATTACTGTACATGAGTTATATTTCGTCGTTGTCGGGTGGAAACCTTGTATGTCCAAAACCGTTTGTTTTGTATTTATCATTTTAAAAATGATTTAAACTAGTGAAAACAGCCAATCTACAAGCACACAGCGCCTCGCACCGCGAGGCGTTGTGTGCTTGTAGATCTGCTGTTTTCACTACTTTTGTGCAACGGCCTTGTGTGATGAAGCAGGGCTTTGCTTTGCGAAAAAATGTATACATTTGAAACTTGGAGATACAAGGTTTCTGCCCGACAGTGACAATTTACTTCATTGGCCGCCCAGCCCCCAAAATGGAACGAAGGGCGACATTTTATTTTTATTTTTTTCCTAATGGCCGGCCTGGACCCGGCCGGGAATGAACCGGCCGTTCGGGAATTGTCCCGCTTTTCCCAATAGCCAGCACATCTGTCGGTATGTTATGTATGGAGAAACACTGCGGAGCCAGTCATTATCCCTTACATATTTATGTCACATTCCTAAGCCAATTATCATTATCATGATCATAATTAGCAGCATGTTCCGTGCAGCCAATTTAAGACCGAAACAGCAATGATCACCCAAACATGGAAAAGTAATAAATGAGATGGAACAGAGATGTTTCAATACCATACAATACACGAGACAAGACAAATACTTGTACAGCGTGTATTATGATGTAATATTTGTCCTGGTGTGCTGAAGGACAGGTATTACAACATGATGAATGCTGGTTTATTGCGACCGTTAGGGAGCAGTTTACTACCAAAACCTCCACCGGCCGTCCGTCCGTCCGTCCGTCCGTCCGTCACACGTCACACGTCACACCTTTGTTTGTGTACGGTGTGATGTCATATATCTTCAGTATGACATCACACCACATGTGTACACAAACCTTTGTGTACGTTGCTGTGGCAACAGTCTGTTGTTGCTGGTCTGTTAGTGTACGTTAGCAACCACCTTAGCAACCATGGTTTTACCCTAGCAACCAACTGTTTACCCTAGCAACCAACTGTTTACCATAGCAACCATGTTCTTTTACCCTAGCAACCAACTGGGCATAAAAGGGATTCTGTTAGGGATCTCCATATATGGGCATAAAAGGGATTCTGTTAGGGATCTCCATATATGGGCATAAAAGGGATTCTGTTAGGGATCTCCATATATGGGCATAAAAGGGATTCTGTTAGGGATCTCCATATATGGGCATAAAAGGGATGCTGTTAGGGATCTCCATATATGGGCATAAAAGGGATTCTGTTAGGGATCTCCATATATGGGCATGAAAGGGATTATGTTAGGGATCTCCATATATGGGCATAAAAGGGATTGTATCCCAGATGATGCCCTGTTAGGAGATCCACACTAACAGAATCCATATATGGTCCTACCGACAGCTGCTATAAGCCAACCCTGGCGATAAGGTCTGAGTCGAAGAAATGCTTCTTTCCTGGCAAGAATTGCCCCTTTATACTGTAGGGCTCGTTTGTGTATTGTATGACATCACGCCACATCCTCGGCTGAGGA
This sequence comes from Nannobrachium achirus, assembly GCF_963921795.1. NCBI lineage: Eukaryota > Metazoa > Chordata > Actinopteri > Myctophiformes > Myctophidae > Nannobrachium > Nannobrachium achirus. The sequence goes on along the minus strand of NC_137826.1, from coordinate 48,711,356 downwards.
CTGTGTGATGTCATCATATCTCCATATATGGAGACATAAGTTGCTCATGCCCAAATATGGGCTGGTGAGGTCAGACTTAGTGTGATGCGTAGGTTATCTCCATATATGGAGATTCAACTTCAATGAGTAACCATGGCAAACTGTCAACTGCCCGTATGTCTTGATAATTGGTAAAACAAACTTTTGGCCTATTTGTGGAGATAAGCGACCAACGGTCGCTTATCTCCCGATTAGGGAGTCTTACTGGTAAATACATGTATGTCTGATGTAATATTTGCACTGTGTGATGCAGGACATTTATTACCACATGCTGACACTTTCTGTAAAGATTATTTCAACGTTGACTCGGGGTCATAAAAGTACTTCCTGGACGGGAAGAATGTTTTTTATTGAATTTATGAAGCGTTGGGTTGAAGATTAGCTAAACTCTGCCTGTCTGTCCTACTGTCTGTCTCTCCAACGCTGTCTCCCCCTCAGCTGTCCTACTGTCCGTCTCTCCTACGCTGTCTCCCTCTCATCTGTCCTACTGTCCGTCTCTCCTACGCTGTCTCCCTCTCAGCTGTCCTACTGTCTGTCTCTCCTACGCTGTCTCCCTCTCAGCTGTCCTACTGTCTGTCTCTCCTACGCTGTCTCCCTCTCAGCTGTCCTACTGTCTGTCTCTCCTACGCTGTCTCCCTCTCAGCTGTCCTACTGTCTGTCTCTCCTACGCTGTCTCCCTCTCAGCTGTCCTACTGTCTGTCTCTCCTACACTGTCTCCCTCTCATCTGTCCTACTGTCTGTCTCTACTACGCTGTCTCCCTCTCAGCTGTCCTACTGTCTGTCTCTCCTACACTGTCTCCCTCTCAGCTGTCCTACTGTCTGTCTCTCCTACGCTGTCTCCCTCTCAGCTGTCCTACTGTCTGTCTCTACTACGCTGTCTCCCTCTCAGCTGTCCTACTGTCTGTCTCTCCTACGCTGTCTCCCTCTCAGCTGTCCTACTGTCCGTCTCTCCTACGCTGTCTCCCTCTCAGCTGTCCTACTGTCCGTCTCTTAACGCTGTCTCCCTCTCAGCTGTCCTACTGTCCAGGGACGTGCAGAGAATGTTAGAGAGGCAGGGGCTGACATTTCTAAAGGTGCCTTTTGGTGAAAACATTGAAAATAGCAGACCTGCTTCGGCTAGGTCGGCTAGGTCAGCTATTTTCAATGTTCAATGCTTGACTTCTACACAGAGAGGGCAATTCATAAAAAAACCCATAAAATGCTGCATTCAAGTTCAGGAGAGTTTGGACAAGGCAATTCTCTTGAATGCTGCCTTCAGGAGTGGCATGGAAAGAGGGCATTTGCGTTTCTTTCACCATAGTAAAAACTGCATTCATTGTCTTGAGAGGGCACTTTTTACAGATGGATAAAAGGGCAGGGGCTCAAGCCCCCTTTGATGTCTATGTGTGCACGTGCCTGCTACTGTCTGTCTCTCCTACGCTGTCTTCCTCTCATCTGTCCTACTGTCTGTCTCTCCTACACTGTCTCCCTCTCAGCTGTCCTACTGTCTGTCTCTCCTACGCTGTCTCCCTCTCAGCTGTCCTACTGTCTGTCTCTGATGTATGAAAGCCAGTGGATATAATTGCTGTTCCTGATAAGTTTTATCGGTTACATTACACAGTTTGACACACACACGCACGCACGCACGCACGCACGCGCACACACACACACACGCACACACGCACACACACACGCACACATTCCTTTTTATAGTAAGAGTTGTGGTTGTGTAAATAAAGGTGGGTTCAGTTTGTTAACTGAATGGTTGAGCAATAGCACGTGCATGCGCACATACACACTCACATAGACACTGCACACACACACGCACGTCATTGAGAAATGAGGCATGCAGATGTGTGTGTGCAGTGTGTGTGTGTGTGTGTGTGTGTGTGTGTGTGTGTGTGTGTGTGTGTGTGTGTGTGCGCGCGTGTTTGTGTGTTCAGTCCATTAAACAAGTGTTGTCAGTTGTGTGTGTATACTGTGGTCAGATCTTATCTGACCGTTCAGCTCTATGGAAATCTGATGTACACACGCGCACGCACGGGCGCTCTCTCTGTAGCCATGTCTCAAGCCCCGTACATTCTCTCTGTGGAGCGCCCAGTCCTCGCCACACGACTTGCTTCACTCAAGCCGTGCTACTCATACGGTGAGCTGGCGGTGCCCGGGATCGTACCCATGACCTTGTGGTCCAAAGGCGAGAGCTTTACCAGCTGAGCAACCCGAACACAGAGCCTTTGTTATTTAGCCTTTGGTACTTGTGAGATTTTCAGTGGAAGAAAATAGTGACATCAGGGCTTCCATACACTACAGCAAGATGTTCCCAAGCTAAAAAAAACAAAACAAGAATTGACACACAGTCAATATAAAATCTGTGGATTGGTGTGTTGACGTTAGTGTAAAAAAAGTTTTTTGAAAAAAAAAAAAAGTTTGAAAAAAAAAAAAAAAAAAAAAAAAAAGTTTAGGTCCAAAAATGTGTTAAAAAATCGACCTGATGGTGGCGCTATATGGGACAGATCCATGTCGATGCGATAAGTGTAGACATACTGTGTAGCGATTTGTGTGATTTTAGGGCAAAAACTGTAGGAGCAGTATTCAAAAATGTGTTTTAAAAAATTTGGCGGGGGTCCCTGGAGCTGCGGGGGTCCCTGGAAGGGTGGAGGTTGTGGATTGGCAGACAAGGATTGTGTGTGGAAAATTTCACATGGATAGGGGCAAAAAAGTGTGATGTGACGTGACTGACGGACAGACAGACAGGCGGTGGAGGTTTTCATAGTAACTGCGACCTGACGGTCGCAATTATAATCATTAGTATTGTTTATTTTAATTATTATTATTAACTCTAGAAATCTCAGTTGGAACTGATGGATGGATGGATGGAGTAAGCTACTTTATTTACCATTATTGTGTACTCCGCCACATGGGGAGCAATCTTCAATTCAATCTTCAATTCAAAGAAGCTTTATTGGCATGAGAACACAAACGTTTACACAGTGGTGGAAAAAGTACCTACATTTTTATAATTAAGTAAAAGTATCAATTCTGCAATGTAGAATCACTCTGTTACAAGTAAAAGTCCAGAATTAAAAATGTACTTGAGTAAAAGTACAAAAGTATTGGTATCCCACCCAGACGCCCCAATACTGGACTGCCACCGGGTCCCAAAAGGCAGCCCCCAGACATCAGAAATTTAAAAAAACAAAACAAAAACATAATAGGTTATATAATCCCAGAGGGAAGGTGCTATGTGGCGACATATTTATCTAAAAGGTAAAAAAAGAAAAAAAAAACTAATGTCCATGAGTCAGTTGTAAAATAAAGTAAGGCCTGCCAGTCGAGAGAGGCTGCTGTTACAACCAAAAAAGAAAAAGTAACAAAATTAGTAGTGATACCACCTCCCAGCCGGCAGAGGCAGCGTAGAACCATTAATTGTCGAGCGCATAGGTCGAGCGTGGTTCAGAGTTCAGAGTTCACAGTTTGGTCCATCCTGTCAGAGGCACACAATGGCGGCCACCGACCAAAAACAAACAACTCAGGCTATCAGCATATTAGAGCCACATCGTAAGATGAAGTATAAAAACAACGAAAACATGTCGAGAAGTCTCGACTACAATCATGTCATCATAAAGTGCAAAGCATTCGATCGCTCTCTAACACTTAACTAAACCGCCGTAACGTAATCGTCATGTACGGAGAGAAAGAAACAGCGCATATTAGCATACCACAGGCGCAATAGAATTCGCCGTAAACAAAATACCCAATTGAGTAAACAAGTGGTTCGCATTAACCGTTGGAACGGACATGTCTACATACGCCGTTTGATCATATAATATCAGTCAAAAAAGGGTTGCGTATTTTCGTCAGAAAAGGAAATAGGAAAATTAAAGAAAGAAAAAACCCTGTTAGCATGTACTAGCTAGTTAGCCAACCCCACACACTATCGCCCATTCCCGTCTGTCTTTCAATGTTATATGAGATACTTAAAGTGTGGTTCCTGTGGAAATAAGCCTCGGCTTTCTAGGATCTCTAGTTGACCTTGTACCAGTGATTTGTACTGTCATGAAACTGTACTTTTTTCTATTGCAAACTTCTTATAAATTCTTCAATCAATCAATCAATCAGTTATTGCTTTGTAGATTAGCATTATTGGGCTAAATGTAAAGACGCTACGCTGCGCCAACCGTGAGCAGTTTAACAAATTTGCTACGTACGTCTACACAAACGGTCAGATTACAAAGATAAATTGCTTAGTGAAGGCTCACGGATGTCACCATAGGGTACGCTCCAGCAGAATGTCCCGTAATGATCGTATTATTTAAAGAGGAGCATTTTAATCCGATCGGTCGTCGTTTCCTTAAAAAGGTATTAATGTATCTAAGTGCAGTACACCTCGCAACCGATGGGGTCGCATGGCTGAAAAACAACAGAAAATGACGTCTGATCGGATTAAAATGCTGTTTATTAAACAATACGAAAGATACAGGTAATTCTGCTTGAGCGTACCATACTGTGACATCTGTGAGACTTCAGTAAGCACTTTATCTTTGAAATATGAACGTTTTTGTAGACGTACGTAGCAAATAGGTTTAACTGCTCAACACGAGGTTGAAGTGAATGTATTACACACCGTGACTCGTGCGTTAGCCTGCAGCTAGCGCTAGCTAGCGTTAGCCTGCAGCTAGCGCTAGCTAACGTTAGCGTTAGCCGTTAGCCACACATCCAGAATAGTCTAAGTCAATTTTCCAACGGCGAGTGAACGATTGCATTCCGAGTTGGGTCGCCGTTTTATTCCATGAGTAATTGTGTATAACATGTCTGCGTTAGCCTGCAGCTAGCGCTAGCTAGCGTTAGCCTGCAGCTAGCGCTAGCTAACGTTAGCGTTAGCCGTTAGCCACACATCCAGAATAGTCTAATTAATATATGTCAATTTTCCAACGGCGAGTGAACGATTGCATTCCGTGTCCTTCATGGATTTTTTTCCCCCTGGCTGTCAATGTTTTTATTGTTCAAAAAGAAAACGTTCTGAACGTTAAAACTAGATAGTTTTACAATGTGACAAACGGATCGGATCCTTTTTTTCCAAACTCGAGAAGAAGAACAGCGCAAGGCCGCTCCCAGAGCCCTAGAATGGAGAGTTGCGTGTCCGCGGTGACACCACTCTCTGATTATACTGCTCTGGCCGCTCCCAATCATGACACTAGCTTGGTTACCATGTGACATGCGACAGCCAATCGGCAAATAGGTGACCTAGGTGACCTAGGTCGCCTGAATGTCTCAGGACAATGTAACGTGTTTAATGTAATCTGTTTCACAGATTTAAAAAAGAATAGTTACCCAGTTTGGGAACAACTGCTCTAATAGCCAGCACACACCTTCAACGGGGGGTAGGGCCCGACAAGCCTTGAGCTTCTCCCCAACCCCTTTCGGACACTTGGACAATGGTCAAAAAAAGGGGTGGAAAAAAAGAAAAGAAAAAGAAAATGCTCATTTATTGAATGCACTTTTATTGTTTATGCAATATGCCTGAAATACAACTGTCACGGTCCGCTACTAAGGGCCGTGTTTATTGGTTTTTGGACTTTATCTTTTGTATTCCTGTTCTATTTTAGTCTTGTATTCTGATAGACTGTTGAATGTATGGAATATAATTCTGTTGACATATGATCTGAGCCAGCTGCCTTTATGTTGTGTTCCTTTAGTTTATTCTTACACTATTGAATGTATTGAATATGATTCTGTAGAAAGATATTCTGGGACAGCTGCCTTTCTGTTTTGTTACTTTCATTCTGAAGTAATGTCTCATTCCTTGTTTCCTTGTTGGGTTTTGCTTTACTTATCTTATTTTGTAGGAATAGTCTTATCTCCTGTCCTTGCATTTGTTTCCTTTCCTGTCTCGCTTCTCTGCGATTGTTAGTTTCCTCCACCTGTGTCCACTTAGTCCCCTAGCCTATCCCAGTGTTGATTGTCAAAAGTATGTCACCGTATTTAGTCCTGTGTTCTGACCTAGTCTATTCGTGGTCCTGTTTGTTCCTGTTCTTCTGTTATTTGGTGAATAATCCACCTTGCATCGGAGCCGCACTGTGTCTGCCACAACCTCTGTTTTTGTGCTGCACTTGGGTCCTGCACCTCTGACTCTGATCGTGACAAAAACTGAAAACTGAACTGAACTAACTTTAACCCGAGTGTGTGTGTGTTATGTGTGTGTGTTTCCCCCCCATCAGGAGAGAAGCCCTACCGTTGTACGTGGGAGGGGTGCGACTGGCGCTTCGCCCGCTCGGACGAGCTGACGCGGCACTACCGCAAGCACACCGGGGCCAAGCCCTTCAAGTGTGTGGCCTGCAGCCGCTGCTTCTCCCGCTCCGACCACCTGGCGCTGCACATGAAGAGGCACCAGACGCCCTGACCTCACTTCCTGGTCTGCAGGGGCGTCACACCAAATCCTGGGCCCTGGGTACAAGGATTGACTGCGGGCCCCCCCATGAATGTTCTTCATAGGGGGAGGAGGGGGTTTAACCCATTTAGACTGGGAACGCATTATTATTACGCGTTATTTTGTGCTTTAACTCTTGAAAAATAGCAGATATACAAGCTTGTAGATCTGCTATTATTTTTTTAATCGTGAACATTTGTGCAAGTCTTAGAATATTCTTTCTAAGTTTTTTTTAAAAACCCATATGTCAGTGGTGCTCAAACCTTTTCATGTGAAGGACCCCCAAAATTATATGTATTTGGCCACGGACCCCCATCTCAAAATATTTAGTTCCAGGGACCCCCCCCCCCCCCCCCCCCCAGAATTAAAATTTGAGTTACAAATGTTCGCTTAAAAAATACATATATTCAAAGATTTGCACACATTTTCATGACTTTTCAAAAATAGCAGATCTACAAGCTCGCAGCGCAACACTCGGTGCCACGCTGTGAGCTTGTATATCAGCTATTTTTCAATGGCTAAAGTATAAAATAATTAAGGCCCCTCCACCTTGGGCCCTAGTAACTCCCACACACACAAACATGCACGGACACGCACGCACACAAGGCTGAGCAGATCAAAGGTTGACTTCCTCGCATTGTCACGAAGTCTTGTAAATATATTTCTCTCTATGTTGATAAATGACACTGACTCCGCAACGTTTTGAACCTTCCTTATCTTTTCACTTTGTTTTGGGAACAAAAGAATTTAAAAAATAAACGACCGAAACCTGGAGAGACACTTATGGAAAAGTTTATGAGAGAGAGAGAGAGAGAGAGAGAGAGAGAGAGAGAGAGAGAGAGAATACCGTCACTGTCGGGCAGAAACCTCGTAGGCCTATCTCCAAGTTTCAAATTTGTATGTTCTTTCACAAAGTAGGCCTAAAGCCCTGCTTCATCGTACAAGGCCGTCGCACAAAAGTAGTGAAAACAGCAGATCTACAAGCACACAACGCCTTGCACCGCGAGGCGTTGTGTGCTTGTAGATCGGCTGTGTTCACTAGTTTAAATGGTTTTTAAATGAAAAATGCGAAACGAATGGTGTTGGACATTACAAGGTCTTCACCCGACAACGACGATATGTTTGTATCCCTTGTATTATCGGTTGCCATAACAACCGATTGGCGGTACGCTTTGCTATTCAAAGTCCTTTCTCTCTTCTATCACTCTCTCTCTCTCTCTCTCTCTCTCTCTCTCTCTCTCTCTCTCCCTCTCTGTCATCCTGTCTTCCTTTATTTTCTCAATGTGTCTGTTTGTCTTTCATATCGTCACCTGTCTGTCTGTCAGGTTTCCTGCACACATATTTTTACACCACTCAAAGAGACAGACAGACAGACAGACAGACAGACAGACAGACAGACAGACAGACAGACAGACAGACAGACAGACAGACAGACAGACAGACAGATGTTGCGTAATCACCAGTCTCTGGGCATGTTGTTTGTTCAGCAATTATATTCAGTGGTGTGAAAAGTACTTACATTCTCTTTACTGAAAGGGGAAGACCACCCATTTTCAATATTGAAATATGTCATTAATATACCTTAGAGGAGTTGTGTGGAAATAGAAAAAAAGTCCCCCCCCTTCTGTGTTGCCTAGAACTGGAGGATTGATTTTGGGGTTTGTATTGTAAAGTACAATGTGTGATGTCATCAAGTTGTAATTTACAATACAAACCCCAAAATCAATCTTCCAGTTCTAGGCAACACAGAAGGGGGGAACTTTTTTTCTATTTCCACACAGTTCAATATTGAAAATGGGTGGTCTTCCCCTTTAAGTAAAAGTATCAATACTGCAATCTAGATGTACTCTGTTACAAGTAGAAGTCCGGTATTCAACATTTACTTGAGTAAAAGTACAAACGTATTGGTATCAAAATGTACTAAAAGTACCAAAAGTAAAAAGTACTCATTGTGCAGAATGTCCCATTTCAAGTTATCAAATGTATAAAAATCTTTTGCTATTTTCAAATGGCCAAAATGTATATACGGCTGAAGTGGTTAAGGTATGTTTTGTAATAATAATCAAAATCTACAAAGTAACTAAAGTTTTGAAATAAATGTAATGGAGTAAAAGTACAATATTTGGACCCGAGATGTAGTGGAGTAGAAGTAAAAGTATTGGAAATTGGAATTACTCAAGTAAAGTACAAATAACTCAAAAGTGTACTTAAGCAGTACTTAAGTAAATGTACTTAGTTACTTTACACCACTGATTATATTTGACATGGATGAAAACCTATATATCACATCCCATCACACTGCTTAAAGCTGGAACGCCTACAGTAGCTTTCACACCGATGACCCAAATCTTCTATGTACACTGTAGATATATTTTTAGATTGCATTCATTGTACTTGATGACACGTTTTAGAATTTTCTTTACAAAGAAAGACTCCCATACACCTTCTGTTAGAGTTCGACCCCACCCCGCCCGCCCCTTCTCAGTTTCTTTGTCTATTTTCTTTTTAATTTATTTCATTTACTTTTGTCAATTTATAACGCCTTAATTGCACTGATGACCTTTAGTTCAGTTTTTATAACACATTGTTCATGGAGTTGTTTAGCACTTCATTCTTCAAAACATTTAACTCTTTGAAATGATTCACGTGCATTAACCACTTAAGCCTTATTTTACATTGTGTCGTGAGCTTGTAGATTGTTTTTTTTTTCTTTGCCTATAATCACATCAGGTAGAAGCAGGATTCACCTGAACTCAACTCACTTCTCTACAAACACAGGCTGAGAGTTTGTTTGTTTTTCTCTGCTGCCTGAAGCGCCAGGTTGGTTGCAGTGTTGCCAAGTGTGCTCATTATAAGCAACTTTGCGCTTGTTTTCCTGTCCGGTTGGTTGTAGATTTTGGTGCGTTTTGTTAATAGACCGTTTGTCAGCCTTCTGATTGGTCCCTGAGACTCCCTGACTGGCCAACCAGAAAAAATCATTCACTTTTTGCTATCGGGGGTGGAGTTTGTGCAGTGGAGAATGTTGCTTCAGGCTTTCAAAAACTGTCCGCACTGCGCGACACGGAGATCGGCCGGTACGGTGATAGCGACGGCAAGCGTCAAGCGATCTCGCTCATCATAACGAATAAGCTTCAACAAACTAGTTCACATGTACCTTATCAATGGTCTAAGAGTCACGATTGGGTACATATAATTTAAATGGGCAGAATTACGAAAAGCCAGCCTATTATGTGAGGAGAAACATTCTCTCTGTCCTCTTCCTAGTACCCAAGATGCAATGCGCTTCTCTTTCTATCTCTGGTCCAGAGGATTAAACTAATTAAAACATTTATTTTTCGGGGGAAAACTACTGTTTTGCTATGTAATTACTGTACCTTTTTCTTCCCTTTTTATTAATATCACGTAGATGTGTTTTTTGTGGTACTTTATATAGCTGTAATGAGGCTATGAAGGGGAAAAAAATCGCATCCACTACCACTATAAAAGAATCTGCAAAGAGGATTCTGTCCCACTGGGATTAAACAAATTAAAACATATATTTTCGGGTAAATCCCCTGTTTTGCAATGTAACTACTGTACCTTTGTCTTCCCTTTTTATTAATATCACCTAGGTGTTTTTCCTTTGGTACTTTATATAGCTGTAATGAGGCTATGAAGGGAAAAAAAATCCCATCCACTTCCACTATAAAAACAATCTGCCCAGGGTTAATGTCCCATCATAGTAACAGGGCAGAATGGGGCGGGATTTGCAAAAGGGTTTATTGTTTGTTTGTTTGTTTGTTTGTTTAGGGGTAGGGGTCTTGATTCTAAAGTGTGGCTGCTTATTTGGGCCAAACTTCAGTTTAACCCCCTTAACCTCCTATATAGGCTACTGTACATTTGAAAATACTCCACCATAACGCGGTGTGAGCTTGTAGATCGTTTTCAAACATAAAAAAGAGTTGCAAATCTGTTTTTTTAAACAGTTTTTCAACCCAAATCTTATATGGGGGGATCACATTTTCAGATGGGGGTCTGTGTCCATAAATACATGCTAATTTGGGGGGCCTTGATATGAAAATTCTTGAGAACCACCGTCCTAAAAAAAGGTTTGACTGAACAGAGATGCCCCTTTGTTTTAGTTTTTTATAGTTTTTTTGGCCTTTGTTTTCATAAACCTGGTTGTTTTGCTTGTATCTCTCGCAGAACCTGGCAACAATGAGCACTGAGCATCAATGGCATGCAGCTTCCAACAAACATTTGTGGTATATGTGTGTCTTTAAATGTCCTGCTGGGTTCTATCTTATTGTTAAAGCATCGGTATCAAAATGCACTTAAAGTACCAAAAGTAGAAAGTACTAGTTCGGTAGAAAGTCCCATTTCACAACTTTTCAAATGTGAAAATAGTTGATAACTTCTAGATCGTCTATTTTCAAAATGTATATCCACAACTTTCCAACATCCCATCGTACATTGCGCAGAAGTTGCACGGAGCTTCCGGCGCCGCAGCCGAGTGTGATCTACAAGCTCACAACGGTTGCATCTGTGACGCGACGTGAACTTGTATGTCTGCTGTTAACCGGAAGTGTGGTGCAAAAAAAATCTCCAGTAAATTCCCGCGGAAAGAGGTGGATAGGGCTGAAGTGGTTAATGTATGTTTTGTAAAATCTATGCAAATCTATTTTTTTTTCCTATCAGTGATTCACCCATGAAACCTTTTTCTTTTGCCAATAATTCAATTGATGACACCGCTGTGATAGGAGACAAATGCAACAACATATAAAAGAACATAACATAAACTTCAAATCAACCTCAAATAATAATAATAATAACCAGTAAGACTCCCTAATCGGGGGATAAGCGACTGTCAGGTTGCATACACAAACTTTAGAAGGCAATGGTAGCCAATCAGGAGGAAATATGGGAAATGGGACAGATCCATGTTGATGACATGACTTTAGAGATACTGTGTACCGCTTTGCCTGATTTTAGGCCAAAGTCTGTAGGAGCAGTGTCCAAAAATGTGTTTTGCAAAATTCGTCCTCATGGTGGCGCTAGAAGAGGGCTATGTGAGAAATGTAGAGGAGGTTGTAGTTTGGCAGCCAAGGAGTGTGTGTGCAAAGTTTGGCATGGATAGGGGCAACAGTGGCGGAAATAAGAGTAGGGCAAAAGTATGACGTGACTTGTAACGGACAGACTGACTGACTGACTGACAAACTTCAAATCAACCTCAAATAATGTAACAGAATACTTATGATCCAGGTTCAAAGAGAATGTTTTAAATATGGTTTTGCTCTTTTAATATCTCCTATTAACTTCAGTCAGTCAAACATTAGATTATTGGCTCAGTAATAGTAATTTATAGAAAATATTTTTGTCTTCTTTTTTTATGCTTTTAAATTTGCCTTCATGAGGGAAACAAGTTCTCTTCCCCTCCCAGCCCCCAGGGGGCGTGTGTGTTTGCTTTGTGTGTGTATGTGTGCATGCGTGCGTGCGTGCCTCTGTATGCACACGCGGCCGCATGTGTGTTTATAGAAATGTACTAAAAGAAGAAGATTTTGTATATATTTTGTTTTTATTCCTGTTATAATATTGATTTTATTTCTGTTTTTACTACGAACAAAAAAAAACATGATTTTTAGACGGGTGTTGCAGAGATACGATTGGTTAATTCTTGTGTTTTTATTTTATTTTATACAGTACTTGTTTCAGAATGAATCAGACATTGTATACATTTTAAAAGAGAAAACAGAACAAGTTTTGGTTCATTGTTGGTATCAATATTTTATTGTTTAATAAATAAACATATATGAATTTATTTACTGGTAATATACTGCTTTATAAAGTATTAATAATATGTATAATAACAGTGTAAGAAATGCTAATGCCCTCTGGACATTAAGGCTTCTTATTAAAGAAAATGGAGGAAATGGGTAATTATAGAATGCCGTACCGTATTTAGACAGGTGTGAGACTTTATTAAGCCCTTTGTTTGTGAAATCTGAATGATGGTGTAGTTGTAGGGGGCTAAATAAGTCACTCTGCCCAAACCCATGTAAACACGGGAACATGACGGTCGGGGCTTGGTCTCTACGACCATGCGTGAGCTATGATGGGCTAAAATCACTTTGGGAAACCCGGCCATTAAGGCGTACCGGACAGACAGACAGACTGACTGACGGACAGGATGTGCCGGTTTTCAAACTGCGACCTACGGTCGTAATAATTCCAGGGGTCTTCAAGAGGGACCAGGCATCAAGGACGAAGCACTTGACTGATTCTGCTCCAATGTTGTTTTTGACAGCGAATTTTGATTTAGTTTTAGTCATAGTCTTTTGAATAAAATGTCATTTAGTTTTAGTCATAATTTAGTCACCTGAAAGTTTTAGTTTTAGTCTAATTTTAGTCGACTAAATATCATTACGTTTTTAGGCGACTAAATCTACAGTTGATTTAGTCAACTAAAATGTATTTTGGCAGGCCTTGATGGCATCGTAATGACTGATTTTACACTTGGTTGCGTGCTGACAATAGCTGATCTGCTATTGTCGGCACGCAACAACACCTGAGAGTAACCAAACATAAAATGACTCTCTTCTCCACTAGTCGCTCCCTAACGTTTTAGTCTAGTTTTTATTTTGTTGACGAAATTGTCAATTTAGTCTTAGTTTTAGTCATCACAGCTTACTTTTTGTTTAGTTTTTATTTCGTTTTCGGCAGTGAAAAAAACACAGTCGACGAACATTTTTCGTCATAGTTTCAGTCGACGAAATCAACACTGCTCTGCTCCTACCTCACGGTTAGGAGCTTCTTGGTGGTCTTGGGGGAGGCCTCATCTTCCCAGGACCCCCTGTCCTCTGGTGTCCCCCAGGGCTCACTTCTGGGTCCATTAGCCCAGTGGTTATTTGGGGGCCCCAAATAATTTTGGGGGGGTCCCCAGATGATTAACTTAATTTACAACATTGTTTTCTCTCTCAACAGTAAACAAACCAACAAAGTTTAAGTGTATAGAGGGTATCTGCACATTTCTAAAGTGACAATTTAAGGGCTTTTTAATACCTCTAAAATGACAACTTAAACATTGGCCAAATTGTCAAATATTAGAGGCAGAAATTGTGAAAATAGCAGAGCTACATGCTCGCAATGCCTCGCATCGCTAGGCGTTGTGAGCATGTAGATCTGCTATTTTCACAATAGAACCGTGTTAGACAAAATGTATATTCCTCAACTCGTTATCGTAGGGTGGGGGGTCCCCAGGTCGCGCCCTGAACAGGTTGAGAACCACTGCATTAGCCAACTATTTTCATTTGACATGGCTCGGGGGCTTTTAAGCCGTGACATCATTTTGTAGGCAGAGGAGAACAGAACAGATCCGAGACAAAAATAACGACTAAAGTATAATTCTAACACTTTCCTTTCAACAACAAAGAGAAGAAAAATGTGTAAATAGTAAAAACAGTAAAAAGATTCACGGAAACTGGGGGCAGAAATTCTCCTCTGCCTACAAAATGATGTCATACTTAACAGCCCCTACATGCTGTAATTTGCTAATACTGTATAACATCAATTTGTGGTGGTGTTTTTTTTCTTCTTTTTTCTCGCACAACACATTTACTGGTTTGGATAATATATGAACACATTTTCCTTGGGACCCCCACTACCTTTTCACTGCTCTGGTTCTGTTCTCTACCGCCAACATCATGCTCTCATTCTACTGGGACAGTGCGCCCTCTAGTGGACATATGGACACATTACAACGTCAATGTCAGAAGGAATCCGATTTTTTTTATTTTTTAATGCCAGGTTGATGCATGTACACAATTTCATACATTCACAAATGGTCTATACTAGCTAAAATAGCCAAATAATTATATAGGCCAAGTAATGCATAAATATTTCATATCAATGTGTAATAGTAGCATTCAGTATATTGCAATATTAAGTGATTATACACACAGAACCTTTGTCATTCCACAAGTCAAAATAAATGTAGAAATAAATAAATACAATTAATCTAATAATAAATAAAGCAAAATGTATTTTTTGTGTTACCAAATGTTCAAAAATGATTTACTATTACTGAAATTATTTTTGAAAACCTAATACTACTTTTTATTATTATTTTTTTGACAATCTTTTGGAATAATGTTTAGAAACTAGATATTTGCTCACCATCAGAATAGAATCATTGTATTGGCATCATGGTTTGGGAAAGCAGTGGAGCATAAGTAAAATTATTGAAATTGGGAAAAGTAAAAATACCTAAACATTGTACTTCAATCGAGCTATCCACCGCAAATTTGAGGTGGAAAGCTTTCCACCTCAAGTCAGAAAATAAGTGAAGGCCATCATAGTCCATCACGGACCACGGTGGAGTCCTATTCACCGTGACTGACTGGTCTAGATCGACCAATCAGTGAACGGGGTGAAGAGTCTGTCTGTCTGATAGTAAAAACAGAGAGATGTGTCGGGACTCACGGTGGAAAGCTCTTCACCGCGAGGAATGACGTAACGTTGTAGTTTCATGACTCAAAAAGACTACACCGCGGTGGAAGGTGGATAGCCTTCCACCGCGGTGGATAGCCTTCCACCCGACTCTGATCGAGGCTTTACTTTACACCACTGCACTGCACTACACCACACTACACCACACTACACTACATCAGAACCTATAAAGTACTCAACTCCAGTACTTGAGTAAAAGTATAGATAGGCCTACTCCTGGTCAAACATTACTTGTACAAGTTCACAACGTGTCACATTGTGATGCGCTATTGTCACTGTTTGAAATAAGTTAATTCATAACCTTTTCCCTTCCTAGAATTGGAGTAAAGTTTGACTTTGTGCCGTGAAAGTCAAAAGTATCTTAAAAATACAGATACTCAAAAATTACAGTACTCAAGTAAATGTACTTTATTTCCAGGTGAGCACAGCTCAAAACATGTCAGCTTGAGCCAAGAGGAGCATTTTGATTGGCCAGTAGCACTGCGTAGGCGAGAAGTCAGCGAGCGCTCCGCAGCATTCTGACAAGCCTCTCGTACAACTGCTGGACGATCGACATTAGGTTCCTAGAGAGAGAGGGAGAGAGAGAGAGAGAGAGAGAGAGAGAGAGAGAGAGAGAAAGAGAGAGAGAGAGAGAGAGAGAGACCAATTTAGTCGTTATACCAACTAGTTTCTCCCACATTGTGTCCTCCTACTGGCTCACCGGCCAGTGAGGATTCGGAGTAGGGATGGGACGATACGTGATATTATCGTTTATCGTGATAAAAAAAACTGGTTCTTCCTATATGAATCATAGGAAGAAACTAAACTTGAGGTTAACTCACCTGGTTCTATTGGTCCAGTCGAGGTGGGTGTGGTTAACTCCTGGTTTTATTGGACCAGTCAAAGTGGGTGTGGTCAACTCATTTCAACTAGTTCTATTGGACCAGTCAAGGTGGGTGTGGTTAACTCACCTGGTTCTATTGGCCCAGTCGAGGTGGGTGTGGTTAACTCACCTGGTTCTATTGGTCCAGTCGAGTCTGGTGTGGTTATCTCACCTGTTTCTATTGGTCCAGTCGAAGTGGGTGTGGTTAACTCACCTGGTTCTATTGGTCCAGTCGAAGTGGGTGTGGTTAACTCATGGTTCTATTGGTCCAGTCGAGTTGGGTGTGGTTAACTCACCTGGTTCTATTGGTTCAGTCGAGTTGGGTGTGGTTAACTCACCTGGTTCTATTGGTCCAGTCGAAGTGGGTGTGGTTAACTCATGGTTCTATTGGTCCAGTCGAGTTGGGTGTGGTTAACTCACCTGGTTCTATTGGTTCAGTCGAGTTGGGTGTGGTCAACTCACCTGGTTCTATTGGTCCAGTCGAGTTGGGTGTGGTTAACTCACCTGGTTCTATTGGTCCAGTGGAAGTGGGTGTGGTTAACTCACCTGGTTCTATTGGTCCAGTGGAAGTGGGTGTGGTTAACTCACCTGGTTCTATTGGTCCAGTCGAAGTGGGTGTGGTTAACTCACCTGCTTCTATTGGTCCAGTTGAAGTGGGTGTGGTTCAGACAGCAGAGAGAGGACACACAGGACACACAGCACAGGAACAACGACACCAGACGTCTCTTCAACCACATCTGAACAGAAAACATTCAATATGATATCATATTCAAATAAATCTGAATAGAAAACATTCAATATGATATCATATTCAAATAAATCTGAACAGAAAACACTCAATATGATATCATATTCAAAATCAAATATATCTGAACAGAAAACACTCAATATGATATCATATTCAAAGTCAAATATATCTGAATAGAAAACACTCAATATGATATCATATTCAAATATATCTGAACAGAAAACATTCAATATGATATCATATTCAAATAAATCTGAATAGAAAACATTCAATATGATATCATATTCAAATAAATCTGAACAGAAAACACTCAATATGATATCATATTCAAAATCAAATATATCTGAACAGAAAACACTCAATATGATATCATATTCAAAGTCAAATATATCTGAATAGAAAACACTCAATATGATATCATATTCAAATATATCTGAACAGAAAACATTCAATATGATATCATATTCAAATAAATCTGAATAGAAAACATTCAATATGATATCATATTCAAATAAATCTGAACAGAAAACACTCAATATGATATCATATTCAAAATCAAATATATCTGAACAGAAAACACTCAATATGATATCATATTCAAAGTCAAATATATCTGAATAGAAAACACTCAATATGATATCATATTCAAATATATCTGAATAGAAAACATTCAATATTATAAAGATACACTTTTCTGGCTTTTATTTGATAGGACAGTAGACTGACAGGAAATGGGGGGAGAGGCGGGGAGTGACATGCAGCAAAGGTCATCCAGGTCGGGAATAAAACCGGCGACACCACAATGCCTATGTGGTATGCGCCTGGACCAGTAGGCCAGCAGGCACCCCAATATTATAGTATATTAGTCCAAATAGGTTCCAATGCTAAATGGCATATTTACAATTTACAATGTAAGCATTTATCAGACACTATTAATTCTAGTCTGGGATCACTTCACTTTTCGAGGTTTGATCTGGTCGGGAGAGGAAACCACTTTACGCCATGTTGTAGTACTCAAATTTGGACTACAATTTGTCGGAACTATCAAACCGGATTCAGTTTTAACCAAAAATAATTCCCCTGCACTCAAGGACATACTTTTAGGGCCTACCTAATACACTCCTTGATGCGGCGTAGTTTTGCTTTTGAAAAATGTGTTTGGGATATGCATCTTTTATTCCAACTTGTAGCGACTGGCAAGACTACACTAGGCTACTCGAGCATTTTAATAGGGATTGGGGAAACAAACGGAGGGAACCAAAACAAAGCGACGCCGCTTCTTCGGCTTGTGGTTTCCACCAGGCTTTCCCTCAGAAAGAGGTTAATTAATCCAGACTGATTTACAAGGTGACCACATACAGTAAATAGAGAGTTTCAAGCAGACAAACAAAAGTCACCCCTGTCACACGTCATCAAAAGAATTATTACGCTCTGAGTCTGCACCCCAGGAAAACATAAATAAATAAACAGGTGGACCCGACAACTGTGTGAATTTTGACGACTAAGACTATGACAAAAAGTTTCGTAGACCTATTTTCACAGGCGAAAACGAAATAAAAACGCCTGATGACGAAAGCTATGACTAAATATATAGACAATTTCATCAGCAAATAAAAACTAGACTAACCTAAGACTGGAGAAGACATCCAGTATAGGCCAAGAACTAAAAGACAAGCCATTTTATGCTTGATTGCGTGAGATTGTCGATTTGCAAGCTTGTAGATCTTCTATTTTCCCACCAAAGCCAGCCAAATAGTCGACTAAATCAACATTAATTTAATTTAGCAAAACATGGTCAAACTAAAACATTTCACATGATTGAATGGAATCAACAATTGCTGTCAAAATTGACACTGCGCGACAACCGGAGATAAACTCCCCAGACACAGTGTTGATTTTATCGACTAAAACTATGACGAAAAATGTTTGTCGACAGCGTTTTTTCACTGCCGAAAACTAAATAAAAACTAAATAAAAACTATGCTGTGATGACTAAAACTAAGACTAAATATATTGACAATTTCGTCAACAAAATAAAAACTAGACTAAAACATTAGGGAGGGACTAGTGGAGAAGAGAGTCATTTTATGTTTGGTTGCTCTCAGGTGTTGTGTTGCTGAAAATAGCCCTATTTTCAGCACACAACCAAGTGTAAAATCAGTCATTACGATGCCATCAAGGCCTGCCAAAATAGATTTTAGTAGACTAAATCAACTGTAGATTTAGTCGCCATAAGATCTTTATTTATTTTTGATTTTATTTAGTCAACTAAAATTAGACTAAAACTAAAACTTTTTAGGTGACTAAATTATGACAAAAACTAAATGTCATTTTATTCAAAAGACTATGACTAAAACTAAATCAAAATTTGCTGTCAAAAACAACACTGCCCAGACAAAAACAAAAGAGTGTTTTCCTCACTTCCTCTTTGCGCCACGTCCACTTCCTGTGGGTTGCTGGTTGAATGCTGGGTGGATGCCGTGTTGGATGCTCAGTAGCTGCTGGATAGATGCTGGGTGGATGCTATAGCAGTGTTGTTGTGGCAGTATCATACTGGACAGTGCACTGTGGTTGTGTGTGTGTGTGTGTGTGTGTGTGTGTGTGTGTGTGTGTGTGTGTGTGTGTGTGTGTGTGTGTGTGTGTGTGTGTGTGTGTGTGTGTGTGTGTGTGTGTGTGTGTTTGTGTGTGTGTGTGTGTGTGTTGTGCATCGTTGACAATGAACCATCTAGAGCTGCGACCTCGCTGACCTTTCGCATTGTCCCCCGTCTCTCTAGATGCTGCTGACCCAGGGGTCAGCCCGGTGTGTGTGTGTGTGTGCATGCGTGCGTGTTGTTTGTGAGAACCAATTATCCCCACAATACTGAGAAATGATTGTAAAGAGACATTTCCTGATGGTCCTCAGAAGAATATATATATATATATATATATATATATATATATGTGTGTTTTAGAGATACTAAAAAGATTCAGATTGGGGTTAGGGTTTAATATTTAGAGTTTAGGTTTAGTTGTTCCATTTGGTTGGGTTAGAGTTAGGTTTAGGGTTTGCTCTCAGAGTGAACTATACCGTTCTAGAATCAGAATGTGAGCACTTGTGCCTGGATGGACAAGGTCAATAGTTTTCATCGTGAAGCTGTTTGCAATCCTGTCAGGAGATGGCGCTAATGTCACATCAATCTTTGGGTTAGGGTTAGGGTTATATAGTGCCTTTCATACATGATTCACAGTGAAATGACTGAGTGAATGAATGAATGAATGAATGAATGAATGAACAAGCAAATTAATGAATGGATGAATACAACACACACACACACACACACACACACACACACACACACACACACACACACACACACACACACACACACACACACACACACAGACATTCTACTTAACTCTTGAGGCCGCAATCACACATAAGCATGAGACATCTTCTCCGAATGAGGGGGGAGGTCCAATTCATTCTCTATGTAAGTCACGTGGTTTCATGTCGTTGCCGTGTCTCTTGCTCAACAAACAAAAGAAACAAAACACGATCGACCTTCATTGAGAATGAATTGCACACACACACACACACACACACACACACACACACACACACACACACACACACACACACACACACACACACACACACACACACACACACTAACACACACACACACACACACAGACAGACATTCTACTTAACTCTTGAGGCCGCAATCACACATAAGCATGAGACATCTTCTCCGAATGAGGGGGGAGGGGGGGGGTCCAATTAATTCTCTATGTAAGTCACGTGGTTTCATGTCGTTGCCGTGTCTCTTGCTCAACAAACAAAAGAAACAAAACACGATCGACCTTCATTGAGAATGAATTGGACCCACCCCCCCTCATTCTCAAAAGACACGGACACAATAGCTCTCGCAAATGTTTGTACGGCGCCTGAGAGTGTACAAATGGTCCATTTGGTTCGGTTCCATTTGAACAAAATCACAGACCTGTTACGGTATGGTCGTTCATTTGGGGCTAGATCTTTATGTTATTGGTAGAATTATTGTCCACTTATTTTGTATGTCTATCTATGGCAAAAATGGAATAACCAAAATGTCCAGTAAAAGCCAACATGGCGATGACCCCTGATGATAACTAAAACTGTAGGCTATATTGATTATTTAATCAACAAATAAGAGATTCAGATTCAGTTCTGACAAGTCATTTTAGGTTGTCATGCTCTGAAAACACGTTGTGAGCAGATGACTAAAAACTAAATGGATGTTCACTCAAAAGGACTAAAATTGAAACTGCTTCATATTAGTGTGGTTTGGTGCAGTGTCTAGTGCCAGTAGGTGGCAGTAATGCTACATCATGGGGACTCCAGCCGCCATTAGAGACAGAAGAAGAAGAAAATGGGAGGAAACTTCCGGTCTCCTCTGTTTGCGGATAGAATGGAAACAGTTTGACTTTTATCTCCAGCTTTTTATTTTAATATTTCTGTTTATTCATGAAAAGCTCAAACATCTAGTCGCCCACCGAGTCCTTTATACACCACAGCAGGTAGGAGAAGTGTGTTTTTATTGATGTCAGAGGCGTTTTAAAGTGTAAATAGAAACTGTTTATTTCTCTAAAACCGGTTGATTTTAATGTGCGCACCGACCACACATGCTATAGAACGACGATACAAGGAGACGACGTTGACGTCATCGGTCACTTCCCGAATGGAGATTAAAAGGCCTAGCCTTTAGCATTAGCCGAATCCTTTTTTTTAACTTCATTATTCGTTTTTAATGACTGCTTATTATTCTTTTAATAACTATGCATATGTTTTGGGCATGCTACTAGTTGGTGTGTTTTATCATGACGTTAGAACTGTAGCTGTCGTGCTTTGCTTCCCCCGCCCTCTCCGAGGTATCAGCCAATGAGCTTTTAGAAGCGCCGGATGTACCGTCGTCGCTGCTTAGCAACGGGTCTTTTTTCCCCTTTATTTTTGTGTAAGGCATAATGGTAATAATAATAATAATAATACAAAAATAATCATTTTAAGTTTGAATTATTATGAAAATAAATGATTTAAACGTACAGGGGGCATATTTAAAATGTTTGAGAATATGGAAACTTTTCAACATTGAAACGATTTTGATTATTTAGGCCTATAACAAGAATAGTGTTGTATTGATTTTGTATTTATTTGTGTGTGTGTGTGTGTGTGTGTGTGTGTGTGTGTGTGTGTGTGTGTGTGTGTGTGTGGGGGGGGGGGGGGGTCATATATACATATGACTTTATTGTGTCAGTCTCTGTTGTTTCAGTGCGACCTCACCCTTAAGGCGCCTTACTGGTATCTTTAAAAAATTACGAAAAATGTTTGTTGACTACCTTTTTTTCACTGACGAAAACAAAATAAAAACTAGACTAAAATGGAGGCACTAAAATATGACTAAAACTACATGTGATTTTATTCAGAAGACTACGATTAAAACTACATAACAATTTGCAGTCAAAATTAACAGATTTATATTAGTATTGCACAAATCAAATTTAAATTTATGTACATAAAAGTTAAACTATCTGCATTCCTAGTGGATTGTTGACCTTAGGAAAACTCTGATTTCCATCACAAAAGGTCGTCTGTGAAAACCACAAAAAAGAAGAAAAAAAAAAGATAAAAGAAAAAGATAAGCCTTTGAGTTTGGGCAATGCAAGGCAAAAGCAGCTACCCTATGCTCGCGGTGTGTTTATAGCCAGTGGGCTGTGCTCGACTGTCCGCAGTGCTGCTGAGATGCTGAGGCTGAGAGCCGCATCCATACATCCTTCTCATCCAGCCGTAAAGAACCAACCTCATCATTCTGATTTCACCTTAAATCCATTTCATTTTCACAGTTTTAGTTTGACCTAGGCAAACCGTAATTCAGAACGGATTTCTTCTTTTGCAATCTGCAGAAAGACCACCGGGCCTCTAGAGGAGACAGGGGTGGGTGGTGGGGGGGCTCATAGAAGCAACATTCTGGATATATATTAATAAAAAAAACTCAACAAAAAACGGCTAATAACTGTTAGACGTTGATGCAAGATGTTGAGTTTTTCTCATCATGCGCGCCTCCCAGGTAAGGTAGGGCCACCTGCTAAGTATAGCTTATGTCTTTAATAGCCATTGTTCTATCGATTATACTGTTTCGAGTCGTTGTGCAAAATAGTGCGTAAAATAGAGGTTGTTTTGTCTGGTAGCCTATAGTTTCAATGTGATGTATTGTTTCGATAGTATAGCCTATTGTTTAGACTGCGGCTAGGTGCATTGCTTACCTGCTATCCTGCTATGTACAGATCATTAGACCGGTAGACCAGTGGTTCTCAACCTGTGGGTCGTGACCCCCAGGGGGGGTATAAAGGGTGTATGCACATTTCTAAAGTGACAATTTGAGGACTTTTTAATACAGCTAAAATGACAAATTAATCATTGGTCAAATATCAGAGGCAGAAATTGTGAAAATAGCAAATCTACATGCTCACATGGAACCAAATAGACACCTACTTGTGTGTACGAATAGAACCAAATGGACCAGGTCGTTTTGGTCTATTTGTACACTCTCAGAGTTAATGGCTGGTGCTTGAAATTAAAAAGTTTGATAATTGGTCAACTGGTTTGTAATTAATTGCATAGCAAGATGTGAAGTCCTCAGACCAGCTCTGACTGTCTGAACTGATTTCCTCAATGTTGGATATGGGTTTCTTCTATGTGTTCTGTGTGTGGTATTGGTTGACGGTTGTATTAAACCAAATTATGTTGTATTAAAGGAGAATTCCGGACTAGCCGTTTTATTACCTTAATCTTTTGTCATATCACAGCACAGAACGACTGGTAGATTTATTTATTTGTTCTTATCTCAAGTCCACCGCAGCTCTGACCGTGAACAGTGGTGTACAATGCTAAATGGCTTATTGATATTGCAAAAAAAAATCATGGGTTTCATTTGTAGTCCCTTGAGGAGGACCAACACAGGTGTTTCAATTTGTCTGGCATAGAACTAATGTTCTACGCCAAACGGAACACCTGTGTTGGTCCTCAACATGGCCGGTGTAGGAATACAAATGAAGACCCATGAATACTCACAATGACATAATACTCTCCACAGTGTTTTGTACTTGCAAACCGACTTTTCTTCTGTGATTTCAAGTCCCCTTTGAGCCACCGCAGTCCACTCCGCAGGCTCATAACACTGTGTCATTGTGAAAAACATATGTCTACGTATATTCTTTTTGTTTTCTTTTTGGTGCGATACCTACAGTATAAGCGATTTAGTGTTGTAGTTGTACCCCACCGCGCACGGTGGGAGCTGTGATGGACCCGAGAAAAAAACGGACAAACTAACAAAACAGAAAACTTCTAACCACATTTTGTGATAACAAGAGATGGGACGATAAGCGATATTATCGTTTATCGTGATAAACACTTACGATAATCGTATCGAGGAGATTTAACACTTATGTTGCAATGATTTTTTCTCTTCAATGTCTCGCGTTGCCATGGTTACCATAGACTTCCATGTAATTGTGCAAGTGTGTAAAAAGTGCACGCCCATGCCTAGATGATGCACCACGTGTGTAGATGCTGTTCACAGCTTTCAAACAAAATAATCCGCTTGGAAATCCGTTCAGGCATTCATGATTTATCAGCCATTATGTTTTCTACAGATGTAAACAAACATGGCTGCCATGTTTGAAAGAATGGGTTGGTATGGGGGTTAAACATGCAATTTCGCGATCGCGATCATGCCTAATACATTTCTGGAGGTCCAAAAAAATGTTTTGAAAAAAAAAAAAATTGTTTTTTTTTTTTTGTTTTTTTTTTAAACGGCCCAAACTCTGGAAACTCGGGGTTGGCACAGCACTAGTACCAATACAAACTCGGGAAACTCGGGGTTGGCACCATATGTGTTAATATATCGTGATATCGTCCTCCGTCATGCACTGGGATCAATTCACCTTTTATTTGCCGAGCTGCATATCCGGTACCACTTAAACCCTCTATAATTGGTAAAAGGTACAATAAAAAAAGGTATAATATACGCACTTGATACCGTTTTTGGTACCGTTTTATTTTTTTTCACTCTCTATCAAATGTCTTTGCCAAAAAATAGCAGATCTACAAGCTTGTGAGCTTGTAGATCGGCTATTTTTTGGCAAATGTTCCGCCCCAGGATAATATCCTGGTAATATCGTAAATCGCGATTTCTTTTGTCACAATAATCTTGATATGACATTTTCATATCGTCCCATCCCTAGTGATATCATAACGTCAAATTAAGGCCATAAAACGGCTAGTCCGGAATTCTCCTTTTAACCCATTTAGAACAGGTACACATTATTGTGTATCATTATTGTATGCTTTAACCATTGAAAAATAGCAGATATACAAGCAGATATACGAGCTTGTAGATCTGCTATGTTTGAAAAATCCTGAAAATTAGAATTTTGACCCGATTCTATAAGTGCCTTTTGAATCCTTCTAAGGTTTTTTGAAAAACCTGTGTTTCTATATGTCAGCAATCTGGCCAGCCATCGTCAAAGAAAAGGTCCTTTTCACTTAACTGGAGCTCAGTTAGTCTGTTCTTGAGAGACTACTATGTCAGTGGTTCTCAAACCTTTTCATGTGAAGGACCCCCAAAATGATATGTATTTGGCACCGGACCCCCATCTCAAAATATTTAGTTCCAGGCAGGGACCACCCAGAAGCAAAATTTGAGTTACAAACGTTCGCTTTGAAAACACATTTATTCAAAGATTTGCACACATTTTCACAACTTTTTCTAAAATAGCAGATCTACAAGCTCGCAGCGCGGCACTCGGTGCCGTGCTGTGAGCTTGTATATCTGCTATTTTTCAATAGTTAAAGCATTCAATAATCAGGGTTCCCACGGTCATGAAATTCCTGGAAATATTTTGAAATTAGAAAAATATTTTTCCAGTACTGGAAAAGTTTTGAAATTTATCAAGGGTCCTGGAAGGTCCTGGAAAAAATAGCTATGCATTGTCTTTGGTTATTGATTTTGTTAATACCACTCTGAAATGACAAATTAAACATTGGCCAAATGTCAAATATTAGAGGCAGAAATTGTGAAAATAGCTGATCTACATGCGCACAACGCCTCGCAATAGAACCGTGTTATACAAAATTCCTCAACTCTTAGTGCTCGTCAGGGTGGGGGGGGGGGGGGGTCCCCAGTTAAAATATGATTATTTTGGGGGTCACGGCCTGAAAAGGTTGAGAACCACTGGCATACACTACTTCTCTTGTCTTTGGGCATTGCACATAAGAGTAAGCGACCTTGTTATTGAGCTGAATTATTGTTATATAGTCCCGGAAATTGGGTTAAATATTCTGGAAAAGTTTTGGAAAAGTTTTGGAAATTAATTGGTAAAAATGTGTGGGAACCCTGAATAATTCTAGGCCCTAAATGTTAACGTATTTCCTTGTCTGTGTTGCAGGCGTGCTGTGCAGGGAGCAGCTGCTGTGCTGCTTGCTGCTGCTGCTGCTTCTCTGCCTCCACCAGGCACAGGGAGCCGCCGCGGCTGCCGCAGCGGCTGCCGCAGCGGCCAGCGGGGCGGCGCCAGAGATGAGCGGCCTCAACTGGAAGCCCTTCATCTATGGAGGCATGGCCTCCATAGTGGCTGAGTTTGGTACGTCACAACCTACACTTTCTACATGAACTAGTTTACATTCAAGTTTACAACTTCTAAAATGAACTAGTTCATAGTTCATAATTCCACATTTTGAACCAAAGTTCATGGTTCCCAGGCATTGACACTAAGGCTTGCCCACTTTCGGGCAGGTGAAATTGGTCTTTGGGTTGCCCGACCGGGCAAGTGCTCATTTGAGAGGGGACACAACCGTCTATAAACACAGCACCAACGCGCTCTGTCTGGTATGGTCTGTGGAATGTAAAATAAGAGCACTGTTTACCTATAATGTGCTATTTTTACTGTTGCTACACTTAAAAATATAAAATAAGTGTGAAAACATAGACATATTCAATCATAGCTATGTAGGTATTTAGATTTGGAGGTATTGAGATATGACATTTTATCACACAGCCCCAGAAAGTAAAGAAATAAGTGTATAATGAATTGTGCAGTAATTAAAATGTACCTATCATCTCGTAATGGACAATTTACTTTTCGGGCAAGTGGACAAGAACTTTGGGCAAGTAGAACATGACCTGTACTTGCCCAACAGGCAAGTGCCACTGAGACCTTAGTGTCAAGCCCTGGTTCCCCAAAATGAACTAACTTTGTTATTTTTTTCTTTTCTTTTTTTCCCCTTTTTTTAGACGTTGCTGCAAGCTATTATTTGTCAACATTATTGACTCAGCCCCTATAGAACCACACACATCAATTATTTCCTTCAATTTCATTGAGGTGCCCACAATGTTTAGGTGCCCACTCTTCCTGCACCCTTATTTATGAAGGCAGAAGTTTGAAACCGTCGCACATCCTGCATGTTTTCCAAAAGACAAAGTATAAGTCAGGCTTTATTTGGGAGACGTAACGAGGAGGCGATGCACACACAGTGCTTCAACTGTGGATGCAAAGAAAGACGAGACGGCGCGCGACAGCAGGTGCCCGCGCGAACGAGCGGAGGTCAGAATGAACGCATTCGACAATAACATTCATCAAGAGGAAATAAAGAACGTTCAGTTCACGGTCGCCACAAAATACGAACGAGTTCATGAACGATCGTTCATTGAACACGTTTAGGGACAACACTGCAATCTGGGAAATGATTCTGTAAAAAAGCTAAGAAAAAATAGCTATATTTGCCCTCTGGGGGAACCACCACTTTATTTAGGTGTAGAAACAGGAACTCCCCTTTCTTAGGCCACTTCCTCCTGTGTTCATTCCCGCTAACAACCACAGACATAGAAATGTAGACGCCTCCTTGGGCTCTGGGGCATAATGCATCGCGGCACTCTGCAACCAGTCGTTTCTGGTCGTTTTCCACTTCCACGTGCGTCACAGAACCGGTAGTTGGTAGGCCAATCAGAGGCAGGTGGGGGCAGGTCTTTACGTACGCAGCCTCTAAGAACAGCTGAGCAGAATCGGAAGTGGATGGAGACATGCCAATAAAGCTCTGTAGAATTGAATTGTCCCAGAAAAGACTCACTGTGATAGGCCTGGGGTCACTTTGACTGGCACTCCCGGATGTCCGGTCTCCAGTTGTTGCTCGTTGCTCCAATGAACTGCAGCGGCGGATGAGGCATCTAGCCTTTTATATCAATCACTACACTACATGTAGAATTAGCAGAATCTGTCTTGAGAGATTAGGTACATTTACGATTTAGTATACAGGTAAATTGTGTTTTAAAGATAATGAGCCAAGAGTCTGAATGGAATCTGAAAGACTGAAGTTTATTCCATGTAAGAGAGAGAGAGAGAGAGAGAGAGAGAGAGAGAGAGAGAGAGAGAGAAAGAGAAAGAGAGAGAGAGAAAGACAGTAATAGGAGACTGAGACAAAGACATGCTATATGCTTCCACTGCTCTCACTGCAAACGCACGCATGCATGCACACACACACACACACACACACACACGGGCGCGCGCACACACCCCAGGGGCGGAAATCGCTGACGATTCGATTCCGATTCAGAGGGCTGCCATTCAATTAAATTCCGATAATCGATTATCGCAATTCATCGAGATTCCAATGCATGATTTATTTCCCCCTCACTTTGTGACTAATAAACAAAGTGCTTTCTAATGTTGCATAATGCAGACAGATTAATTTACTTCCATTATCTCTTATTACACTATAAACAAACAATTTGCAGTTTATGCATTTAGCAGAAGCTTTTAATCCAAAGCGACTTACAATAAGCAGGTAATACATCAATATAAATAAGCAAGCTAATATGTCAGTACGTCAACTTATAGCCTTGATGTGTGCAGATCACAGGTCTCATTTTAGTTTGTAAGTCTCATTTGCATTGTTCCAAGACCCACTTAAGACCATTAAAGGCAACCGGACACTTCCAACCT
This sequence comes from Nannobrachium achirus, assembly GCF_963921795.1. Classification (NCBI taxonomy): domain Eukaryota; kingdom Metazoa; phylum Chordata; class Actinopteri; order Myctophiformes; family Myctophidae; genus Nannobrachium; species Nannobrachium achirus. The sequence continues at coordinate 48,682,808 of NC_137826.1, read as the reverse complement.
CAGACGAGAAACGTCATCACTCATTAGATTAAATTGATCTACAAGTCTACAATGTGTTGTGGGCTTGTGGTGCACCGCCTTGACAACTTGTAGATCAGCGTATTTTGGCAAGAGAGTCCCTCACTCGATCCACTGCATGTTAACCCATTCAGAATGGGTACACATTATTGAGTATTATTATTTTATGCTTTAACTATTAAAAAATAGCAGATATACAAGCTCACAGTGCGGCACTGAGTGCCGCGCTGCGAGCTTGTAGATCTGCTATTTTTTTTAAATCGTGAAATTTTAAATTTTGACCCGATTCTATAAGTGTCTTCTGAATCCTTCTAAGGTTTTTTGAAAAAGAAAGTCAAAGAAAAGGTCTTTTTCACTTAACTGGAGCTCAGTTAGTCTGTTCTTGAGAGACTACTATGTCAGTGGTTCTCAAACCTTTTCATGTGAAGGACCGCCAAACTGATATTTATTTGGCCAAGGACCCCCATGTCCTTGGCCAAAAATATTTAGTTCCAGGAACCACCCAGAAGCAAAATTGAGTTACAAACGTTTGTTTTAAAAATACATATATTCAAAGATTTGCACAATTTTTCATGATTTAAAAAAAATAGCAGATCTACAAGCTCGCAGCGCGGCACTCGGTGCCGCGCTGTGAGCTTGTAGATCTGCTATTTTTCAATAGGTAAAGCAGTCAATAATTCTAGGTCTAAATGGGTTGTTAATAAAGTAGTGGACTACTCTCATGTGTAATAAGAATAAGATGTTTACATAAGAGTTTAACCTCACGACCAAAGGCTAATAAAACTGGGAAAGGAATGGATATTATATAAGCCAGCTTTTCAATTTTGCTCGCTCACCTTTGCCGAGGTAAAAATATGAAGCTGGAATCCGCAGATATCCAATATTTTATTATTTTTTAGTCAGAGCTTTATTGATTACTGAGGGGAAATCTGTCCTTTGGACGAACATATCCTCCTCTTTCCTACATCAGAATTGTAAATGGAGTACTGGACACGGCTAGATTAATCCATACTGTATCCTCATATGACATATAAGCGTTTGTGCGATCAATATTACAGATTTATGGTGCAACATCTGGAGTTGACTTGCAGAAACATGCTGAAGGACCTCATAATTCTGCTCTAAATGCGTCAACTGAAAAAGAAAAAAAAAAGGTAGAATCATGTATATAACGAGTAAGACTCCCTAATCGGGAGATAAGCGACCGTCAGGTCGCATGTATACACAAATTGGCCTTAGCAACCTCATGGTGGCGCTAGAAGAGGGGCATGTGAGAAATCAGGGGCGGAGGTTGTGGTTTACCAGCCAAGGAGTGTGTGTGCAAAGTGTGGCATGGATAGGGGCAACGGTGCCGGAGATAAAGAGTAGGGCCAAAAGTGTGACGTGGCGTGACGGACAGACGGAGGGACTGACTGACTAACAGACAGCCGGTGGAGGTTTTCATAGTAACTTGCGACCTGACGGTAGCAATTAGCATCCAAGCAAAAGATCGCTTGGCAACTATTTTATTTAATTTTCTTATGTGTTCACAAAAATAACTTTTTCATTTGAGGTTTGACACTATTGTAATTGATTTTGCATGAAGAATAAGGCATTCTAATAACATATGAAAGGGTCGAGGCATTTAAGTCTGCTCCTGAGCAGACTTGAGTTTGAGTGTACTTCCGCTAGGGCATTCACCAAATATTCGAAAATCAAAGTCACTATTCGACGTTGTTCGTCGAAATCGAATATTCGCTTATTATTATGTTTTTCTTTTGTCTTACTGTATATATATTTCTTCATGGTTAATAAAGCTTGGCTAGATAGGAAGTCGTACGAACCCTGACAAGCACTTAGAATTGTAGGTATTACATTTAATGTGACTCGGTACCACAGATAAATATTGTGAAAATAGCCGATCTATATGCTCACAACTCCTCGCAACGCTAGGCGTTGTGAGCATGTAGATCTGCTATTTTCACAATGTTCGCCTCTTGCTTACTCAATAGTTGACAGTTCGGCCAGTCCTGTCGAATATTTGACTATTCAAATACTTTGAGGTCGAATAATTCAAATACTAAAAATCGCTATTCGTGAATGCCCTAACTTCCGCCAAAATCCAATCTTGTTTTCGGAGCATGATACCTGTGCACAACCAAGCATGAAATGGCTTGTCTTTTAGTTCTACTGGGTCTCCCTAACATTCTAGTCTAGTTTTTGTTTGTTGACAGAATGATCAGTACATTTAGTCAGTTTAAGTCATTATGGCTTAGTTTTTAGTTGTGGTTAATCAATGAACATTTTTCGTCATTGTCATACTGTAGATGGCTCTATCATTATTCATTCAGGCTAGTGAGAAAGAAATAATAAAAAAAAAACAATGCATGATTAACAAAAACAAAAAGAGAATCGTGATCTTTGCTTGTAATTTCGATTCAATGCATTGAACGTCAATTTTGATCGGATTTCGATTCCTATTGAAATGGTGATAGTTCATGTTAAATGTATGAAGTAGTACATGGACAGTACTGTATCTACCAGTGTGTCCATCTGGTCAACTCCTTTAATTTCAGGGGGGTCAATGACACTAATGTCCAGCTGTCACTATGTATGTGTGTGTGTGTGTGTGTGTGTGTGTGTGTGTGTGTGTGTGTGTGTGTGTGTGTGTGTGTGTGTGTGTGTGTGTGTGTGTGTGTGTGTGTGTGTGTGTGTGTGTGTGTGTGTGTGTGTGTGTGTGTGTGTGTGTGTGCTGTGAGAGCAATTTAAGTGGTACAGCATATCTCAGTCTCATGTTACTCTCTCTCTCTCACATGGATTAAACTTCAGTCATTCGGATTCTATTGCGGAATCTTGGCTTGCCTCGAAAGCACAATTTATACTTAGCTGTGTGACAAAAATAGCTGATCTACAAGCTCACAATGCGTCGCTGCATGACACGGGTGTGAGCTTGTAGATCGTTTGGTATTTTTAATACGATCCATTTGAAAATGGATCCAAATGGATGTGTACGCTCTCAGAGTTGCAGACCTGTAAGGGTCCATTTGGAACCCCCCCTATGGGGCTTTTAAGCTGTGACATCATTTTGTAGGCAGAGGAGAATCTGCCCCCAGAGCATTTTCTGTCCCTCGCTATTTTCAACAGATCTGAGACAAAAATAACGACTAAAGTATAATTCTAACACTTTCCTTTCAACAACAAAGAGAAGAAAAATGTGTAAATAGTAAAAATAGTAAAAAGATTCACGGAAACTGGGGGCAGAAATGCTCCTCTGCCTACAAAATGATGTCATACTTAACAGCCCCATAGGAATCGTTAAAGGGTAAATTTCATGTTATGTCTGTCTCTAATTCCAAGCCGTTTCAGATGCCAAAATGCCCTTTGTTGGCAACGGGGCGCTGTCTTTGGGCTAAAATTGGAACGATACAGAGAATAGGAAATGAGCCCCCTGTGATATAGAATGGGGCCGATTTCAAAAGAGTACTGTTCAGACACGCCCATTCAGAAAATCACTGAAATGAAAGGCAAGGCTTAGAGTTAATGAATGGGGCTTTTTGGGCTGGAAGAGACACTGGGAAGACCAAAAAACAAGAAGAAAATTAAAAATGTGAAATTCATGGAGGAACCCAAATCATTAAAATCCTACTAGATCCCAACCCTAATTGTCTCCACCAGCCGAAGGCAGGGGGAGAGTATGTTTTCGCCCCTGTCCGTGCGTCCGTCCGTCCGCCCTCCGAGTTTGTTAACAGCTAATCTCCGGCGCCGTTGGCCCGGTCGCTGCCAAAATGAGCACACACACTCCCTGGATGCCAATTCAGAACCTCTGCCCCACATTTTTCACATGGCCCTGCGCCACCATGAGGCCGATGTTTGCAAAACACATTTCTGTACACTACTCCTACAGAATCACGCAAATCGGTAGACAGTATCTCTACAGTCATGTGATCGACATGGATCTGTCTGATTGTCCATATTCCATCCTGATTGGCTGAGATTGGCTTTCAAAGTTTGTAAGATTGGTCCGTTTTGGACAAAATGCCTCAAATCACAAACGCAGAGTGCAATTCACATGAAATCGCGCACACACGTTCCCACTAGGCCGAGGAAGAAATGACACTTAACATTTTTGAAATCAGCCTCATGGTGGCGCTAGAACAGGCCAATTTGTGGTTTTACCTATAACTCCAACGATCAGTTTCAAACTTTGTAAGCGCTCTATAGGCCAAGGAAAAACCCTTTCCTTGCATTTTTCACATGAGCCTTTTATAGCGCCACCAGGAGGCCGACTTATGTAAGACACATTTTTGGATATTACTCCTTCAGATTTTACCCAAAACTAACACAAATCAGTACACAGTATCTCTACAGTCATATGATCAAGACGGATCTGTCCCATATTAAATATTCCATCCTGATTGGCTAAGATTGGCCTCCAAACTTTGAAGGATTGATCCGTTTCGAACAAAATGCCTCAAATCAAACACAGCGTGCAATTGTAATGAAATTGTGCACGCACATTCGCAAATGGCCAAGGAAGAAATTACATTACAAACTGTTCAAATCAGCCTCATGGTGGCGCCATGAAAGGTCTAAGATTGGTGAAGAACACATGCCACCCTTTTTACATTGGCCTATTATAGCACCACCAGGACGTGTGGCCTGGTGGAGACCTGTGCTCGGAAGAGCACTTCTTCTAGTTTCATTATCAAAAATGGCCGCCTTTAGAAAAAAGAAAACGTTTGGACACCTCTGCTCTAAGTCTAACACATGTGGATGGTAAAGCTCTTCAGACATATTTTCTTTTTTTCCTTTCCCCTTTTTTTGCTGGACAGGTCCCAGGAGTCTGTCCAGCTCCTTATCCAGGCCTCATGTCTTCTCGGAACTTGATTACTGTAACTCCCTCCTTACTCCACACGTCCTAGACTCTTCTCCCTTCCCTAAAACACCCTGGACAACACTCCACAGGTCCCAGACTCTTCTCCCTTCCCTAAAACACCCTGGACAACACTCCACACGTCCCAGACTCTTCTCCCTTCCCTAAAACACCCAGGACAACGCTCCACACGTCCTAGACTCTTCTCCCTTCCCTAAAACACCCTGGACAACGCTCCACACATCCTAGACTCTTCTCCCTTCCCTAAAACACCCAGGACAACGCTCCACACGTCCTAGACTCTTCTCCCTTCCCTAAAACACCCAGGACAACGCTCCACACGTCCTAGACTCTTCTCCCTTCCCTAAAACACCCTGGACAACGCTCCACACGTCCTAGACTCTTCTCCCTTCCCTAAAACACCCAGGACAAAGCTCCACACGTCCTAGACTCTTCTCCCTTCCCTAAAACACCCTGGACAACGCTCCACACGTCCCAGACTCTTCTCCCTTCCCTAAAACACCCAGGACAACGCTCCACACGTCCTAGACTCTTCTCCCTTCCCTAAAACACCCTGGACAACGCTCCACACGTCCTAGACTCTTCTCCCTTCCCTAAAACACCCTGGACAGCGCTCCACACGTCCCAGACTCTTCTCCCTTCCCTAAAACACCCTGGACGATGCTCCACGCGTCCCAGACTCTTCTCCCTTCCCTCATGTTGATTGATTGATTGATTGAATACTTTACACAGGCAGACGTTTGAGCTATAAGGATAACCTGGGGACTTGTTTCCATTGTGGTCCTTTGTATTCAATTAATCAGCATAGCGTAAAGATAACAAGATAACATACATATCATCATGTGACTTATTGCTTTATTGTACGTTTTTTTGTGTGTGTTCAGGTACGTTCCCCATCGACCTGACTAAGACCCGCCTCCAGGTTCAAGGTCAGGCCCAGTACACAGAGGTCAGGTACAGAGGGATGTTCCACGCTCTGTTCCGCATCGGAAAGGAGGAAGGAGTCAAAGCTCTCTACTCTGGGTGAGTCACAACTCAACTGTCACTCATAACTCACTGACTCATAACTGAACTGACTCACAACTCACCGACTCCTAATTCTCTGACTCCTAACTCTCTGACTCACAACTGACTGACTGATAACTCACTGGTTGAACCAATATCATGTTACCGTAATGTGTGTGTGTCTACTTTGTGCTTTTTTTGTAAACTGTTAATAAAGGAATCAATCAATGTGTGCGTGCGCTCTGAGCTGCTGCTGCAGCTGCGCTCACTGATCAGGAGACAGAGAGAAACACAATGAATGAACTGAAGTGCTGTTTAACTTGTGTGATGCTTTAGGCTGACCTAGGATCAGTTTAGTGCAGCAGCTAGGGCTGTCACGATTATGATATTCTACATTCTACGATTAATTGTCCACTCAAATAATTGCGATTAACGATTTAATTGTATTTTGTCGTTGTCAATTACATTTCTGTTTGGCTTTTAGGCTTTGAAGTTGCACATGGCAGATATGACACATAACCTAAATATACAAAGAAATGAAGGACATATTTGACAACTTTATACTTTAAAAAGAACATTGATAGTGAAATAGCCGATCTACTTGTGTTGTGAGCTTGTAGATCTGCTATGTCCACTACTTTTTTAACATTTTGAACAGATATACAGTAAACATTTTTCAATATGTAAACGATTATGACGATTATCACAAAATAATTATTTTAAATAATTGCCATTAGACGAATATGTAATAAATGTTACAGACTTTGCAGCAGCGAGCCAGCAAAATGAATGGCTGTGTAACGTGTGTGATAAATTATTATTTATGCTGGTTTAGGATCAGATTAACAGCAAGAAAAAAAAGTTGAAAACCTGTCAACATCACTGCTTGCGGGTCCATTTGGTTCCATTCTCAGATTTGTGGGGGATTGACATTAAGTGTGGATGTTGTTGTTGTGTGTCCAGGATCTCTCCGGCTCTACTGAGACAAGCCTCCTATGGAACCATCAAGATAGGGACCTACAACACTCTGAAGAGAATGTTCGTCGACAGACCTGAAGGTAGCTGTATGTCTGTCTGTCTGTCTGTCTGTCTGTCTGTCTGTCTGTGGAATGTGTGTTTAGACCAGCAACGCATTATTCCGCATTATTACTTTAAAGGAGTAGGTCACCCTCAAAATGACTTTTTTTCTATTGATTACTCACGCAATGGAGACTTGAGTTCAATAATATTGTTTTGTGTTTGTCGCATTCCTAAGACAATTCCTAAGATATTATAGTAAATTTACCTCCACTGATTACGGAGGATGGGGACCCAAATGCATTTGGGTCCCCATCCGTAATCAATGGGGGTAAATTTATTGTAATACAATTTTAGTCTTAGGAATGTGACAAAAACAAAACAATATACATGTATATACAGTATTATTGAACGCATGTCTCCATGGGGTGAGTACAAGCTCACAGCTTTACTGTGAGCTTGTAGATCTGCTATTCTTTCAAAAATCTTGAAAAGTTGTGCAAGAATATTTTGACCCGATTCTACTGTATAAATGTTCTAAATCAAATGTGGTTCTCATACTGTTTCATGTCAAGGACCCCCAAAATTAAATGTATTTGGCCGCGGACCCCCATCTCAAATATATTGTTCCAGGGACCCCCCAGAAACAAATATTTCAGTTACAAATGTTTGCTTTTAAAAAGATATAATCAAAGATTTGCAAAAACTTTTAAGATTTTTCAGAAATAGCAGATCTACAAGCTTGGTGTGAGCTTGTATATCTGCTATTTCTCAATAGTTAAAGCATAGAATAATGGTGAAAGTGATTCCAGGTCTATAACAATGGTGTTGTTATAATATAACATACGTTATAATATGTTATAACGTTATAATATGTTATAACGTTATAATATAACATATTATGTGTAGTTGTGTATATTGTGTTTCTAATGGGTGTGTGTTACAGATGAGACCATGGTGCTCAATGTGTTTTGCGGAGTCATTTCTGGAGTTCTGTCGTCTTCTCTGGCCAACCCTACGGATGTCCTGAAGGTACACACACACACACACACACACACACACACACACACACACACACACACACACACACACACACACACAGTTGTGTACCAGAGGTCTGGCAATTTCTATTTTCTGGGTGAAAGAAAACATGTTCAATGGATGTTACAGCAGTGTAACTTTACACAACGTGTACACGCTCGTGGTTTCCGTGGGCCTTCAAAATAAGGTGCAATCAATGAGGATCAATGCTGGTAAGGTCTACCAACCTGAATTAATAAATACCTGGCATTGTGTTAAAGGAGTAGTTCACCCCTAAAATGAGTTTTTTTTTTCTCTATTGATTACTCACACCATGGAGACTTGAGTTCAATAATATGTTTTTGTATTTGTCGCATTCCTAAGATGAAAAATGTATTATAGTAAATTTACCTCCATTGATTCCGGATGGGGACCCGAATGTATTTGGGTCCCCTTCCGGAATCAATGGGGGTAGATTTATTGTAATCAAATTTTTGTCTTAAGAATGCCACAAAAACTAAAAAAATATTAGTGAACTCAAGTCTCCATGGCGTGAGTAATCTATAGAAGTCATTTTAGGGTGAACTACTCCTTTAAGATATCCAAACAAACGTTGTGTAACATTTTGGCAACAACCTCCTCACCTTTGGAGGATTATACAAGTTCACTTTGACACTTGTTTCATGTTCGTCTCATGCCTGATTTATGAATTAGTTGTATGACTGGGTCATGCGCGGAACATGGCAGATCTCCAAGACTACAATGCATCGCATCCCCAGCACTTTGTAGGCTTGTAGATCAGGCTTCAGTAGGAAATGGCAGTTTACTTTGACATGCAAGACCAATACAGCAGCTGTGACTCGTACAGTTCATTTCTGCTGTGATTATATGATAAAACACTGTCTAAATAACATTCTGTACATTTTAAAACTATAGGATACCAGTTAAACAATGAACCTATCATCTGTCTAAACCATAATTTGGCAACTGAAATAAATACTGGAATACTGATACATTATTGATTTCAGCTGTTACAATTCCAACCATACCACTAATTACTTCAGTCTTAATGACATAGCATTAGTCTTGTTTTAATGTCCAATGTATTTGTATTTAAGCTCATAAATATAAATGCATTTGAAAAATATTACTTTTCATACATGGTTTCTACAAGCTCAAAACGTGAGCTTGTAGATTGTCTATTTTTGATTGTACATGCATTGTGGCCCTCTGGAGTTAGTGTAAAAATATAGTAGCCCTCTCATCATATCAGTTAATCTTATGATATTTAGTTGACTAAAACTAAAAGGAATGATTAAATATGACTTAATGGAATTTAATTCAAAAGACTAAATCCAAATGAGCTGTCAAAATCAACACTATACCTATAAGGCAAAAGATTAACAATGATAAGAATATAAGATGTGTACTTTAATTCTAACTGTGTGTGTGTGTGTGTGTGTGTGTGTGTGTGTGTGTGTGTGTGTGTGTGTGTGTGTGTGTGTGTGTGTGTGTGTGTGTGTGTGTGTGTGTGTGTGTGTAGATCAGGATGCAGGCTCAAGGCGCCATGCAAGGCAGCATGATGTCAAACTTTATGAACATTTACCAGACGGAAGGAACCAGAGGACTCTGGAGGGTGAGACTTTATACATATTTATTTTATTTAGAGTAGCCAATTCTTTTTCACAACGTTTTTTTCTCCCCAATTTAGTTGTTTTGCCAATTAATTCCTCCCCACACATATCAGTGTTGTCACTGCTGTTGTATCCTACTGACTCACCTGGCAGTGAGGAGCCTCCACTGGGAGGACATACTGTTGTATCCTACTGACTCACCTGCCAGTGAGGAGCCCCAACCGGGAGGACGTACTGTTGTATCTTACTGGCTCACCTGCCAGTGAGGAGCCTCCACTGGGAGGACGTACTGTTGTATCCTACTGACTCACCTGCCAGTGAGGAGCCTCCACCGGGAGGACATACTGTTGTATCCTACTGGCTCACCTGCCAGTGAGGAGCCTCCACCGGGAGGACATACTGTTGTATCCTACTGGCTCACCTGCCAGTGAGGAGCCTCCACCGGGAGGACATACTGTTGTATCCTACTGGCTCACCTGCCAGTGAGGAGCCTCCACCGGGAGGACGCAGGGCCTTCGTCCTACTCCTCCTGATTGATTGATTGATTGATTGATTGATTGAAGACTTTATTAGAAGTTTGCATAGGAAAAGGTACAGTTTCATGACGGTACAGTTCACTGGTACAAGGTCTACTAAAAGGAGATCCTAGAAAAGACTAAGCTTATTTCCATAGGAAACCATTAAAGTATCTCATATAACATTGAATGACAGACGGATAGAACACAGTACTATGCAGTAGATATAGTCAGGAAAAAAAGGGGAAACAATTTAAAAATAAAAAAATAAAAAACATCATACAGTAGGTAAATACAAAGAGGGGTCAGGGGATGGTAGGGCTGGGCTATGTTTGTTTTTACCAGTTGCGAACGGCTGCTGCCTGTAAGTGGTTTTTCAGGGCGATTTTAAAGGATGCTAGTGATCCACACTCCATTAATGCCTTCGGTAAGGCGTTCCACATTTTTGTGGTATAGCAGAAGAACGAGTTTGACCCTTTGTTTGAGTTGACTCTGGGTTGAACACTCCACAGATCAACACTCCCTGCTGACAAGCTCCACATCCAGCCCATAGGAATACATGCAGTGACCATTTATTGGTCACCATTTCCCTCCCCTGAGGGTATTTTTTTTTCTTTTTTTTTGGAGGGCATAAGATAATCATTCCCTGCATGAGTCAGCACAACATGCACGAGTATAGGCTGTACCAGGGAATCAGGGATAGGCAACCTTTCGTGCCGCGTTGCGAGCTTGTATATCTGCTATCTTTTGAAAGATTTTCACATATCTTCTCCTCTGGTGAGGGATCTGTGGCCATACACATCATTTTGGGGGTCCTTGGCACGAAATAGTTTGAGAACTTTGATTTAGAAAACATTTGTATAATAATCGGCCTGATGTCAAATGTTCATCAGACATCATGTATACTTTACAAAACAGACCATTTCTTACATTTAGGGAAGAAACATTGCTGTGCCCACATTGAGGTGCCCACTGCCCAGTCCTCCAGCTCAGAGTGCACGCCAGTGCATACACACACAGTGCTTATTGTAGACTGCTATGTGGCTGCTAGATTCTTTTATGGAGTATCAGTGCCATCTGCTGGCAGAATCAAGAATCATAAAGGTTGTCACTAAAGCAGCCAAATGTCCTTGGGAGTTATTCTGCTAAACATTGTGCAACATCCTAGACATAACACAATATTAAGTAAGAAGATAAATTAATAAATGTAATAAATAAAACATGATGAGATTAAGCTAACAGTTACGTTTTGTTTTTGTTTGGGAAAAAACGCCTGGCTGGGCTGGCTGAGTGAACATGCACTCGTCTCTGTCAGAGAAGTTGCTTTTCCTGGTAGCTCGGGAACTACTTTCTCGTATAGAAGTTGTTCTTGTAGCGAATTATTAAGAACTTTTTGAATTGGGACGTGTCTATGATGTTCATGTTACCATAATGTAACCCTTTTAGAGAAGAAATAAAGCCATGCGAGGTCTCGGTTTGCCTATATTTTATAATGGCTGAGAGCATTGTTGGAAAAAGTTCTCTTAATGTTTTATAAAAGTATCAAAAGCATCAATACTGCAATGTAGACATACTCTGATACAAGTAGAAGTCCGGAATTCAAGATTGAGTAAAGGACACACACCGGAATCTCTCCCCTGTCAGGTGAAAAGAACCGGCTTGGACTCCTCGTGCCTAGAAGGAAGCATGAGGTCAGTCCGTTGCTCTCCCCAGGTTGGCAGAGGGAGTGTAGCGCCCAGGATTACATTAGATAATTGGCACTGGGTGAAAAATGGGTTGTAAAATCGTGGGTTTAAAAAATAAAAAGCCATGATAGGTCTCAATTCACATCTGTTTTATAATGGCTGAGAGGGTGGTACACCTCTCAACCATTCTAAAATACAAGGTAAACTGCTGCATGTAAAACTCTAGTGCAGGGGTCTTCAATGTTTTCAGGCCAAGGACCCATTAGTTGTGACAGAGATGAAGCAGGGACCCCCCATAGATTCCATATAGTTTCATTGTTTGACAGCACAATCATCAGTATATTTTGGATTCATGAAAAATGTTCAGATATTTAACCACTTGAACCGTCAATACTTAATAAACTTGACCTTTCACTCTGTAATTACTCTGCTCCTTTTCCCCTCTACACCAAAGCTCTTTGACGAAAATAGCTGATCTACAAGCTCACAACGCCTCGCGCTGCGAGGCGTTGTGAGCTTGTAGATCTGCTATTTTTGTCTAAAGTTCTCGGAATATGGACACAAGGGTTCAATTGGTTAAAAAAAGAGAGAAAGGTCTCTATCGCTGAAAGATTTGGAGGCTCTGAGGACCTTCTAGGGGTCCCGGACCCCCTGTTGAAGACCCATGCTCCAGTGGCTTATTGCTTTCTGTTGAGGCCACAGGTCCTAATCTTCATCCTGCTCCTCTCCTCCTCCTCCTCAGGGCGTCATCCCCACGGCCCAGCGCGCCGCCATCGTGGTGGGGGTGGAGCTTCCCGTCTATGACATCACAAAGAAGCACCTGATAGCCTCCGGAGCCATGGGAGACACCATACTGACGCACTTCATGTACGCATATACTCTGTGTGTCTGTCTGTGTGTCTACAGCAGTGGTTCTCAACCTTTTTCAGGCCGTGACCCCCAAAATAATCATATTTATTCGGGGACCCCCCACCCTGACGAGCACTAAGAGTTGAGGCATTACATTTTGTATAACACGGTTCTATTGTGAAAATAGCCGATCTACATGCTCACGTAGATGGGCTATTTGTGAAAATAGCCGATCTACATGCTCACGTAGATGGGCTATTTTCACAATTTCTGCCTCTAATATTTGACAATTTGGCCAATGTTTAATTTGTCATCTTAGAGGTATTAAAAGGTCCTTAAATTGTCACTTTAGAAATGTGTAGACACCCTCTACACACTTAAACTTTATGTTGGTTTGTTTACTGTTGCGTGAGAAAACAACATTGCACATTAAGTTAATCATCTGGGGACACTCCAAAATAATTTGGCGACCCACAGGTTGAGAGCCACTGGTCTACAGGGGGTGGGCAGCTTTTTGTTGTGGAGACCTTTTACTGTATGTCCCCCCCAAAATTACTTTGTTTCTATCAATTGCACACTACATTAAGGATTGAATTCACAGAGATTTTTTTGCTTCTGTGGCAATGATTTGATGACCGACAGAGTCAAAGAGTCTCCATTGAGTCTCCAACAAATTAGTCAGTATTTCTACATGGGGTGTGTAATTGATCGAAAATAAGTAATTATTTAGGTGAACTACTCCTTATTATTAGAGGCTCCTTTTTACTGAAACCAAGTTTAAAAGGAGAATTGAATACACAACATAACAATAAGAAGCAACTGAATTTCAATGGTAGTGGATGGAGAGGAAGGACTTTTGTCCCACCAAGACACAGCAGCCAGTGGGTGCAAAGAGGGGCGGGACATCGGGCGGGACTTGACAAAGGGTCAATAGCCGTGAAAGGCCAAAGAAGACATGCCGCCCTTTTAACTTTTTTTCTTTTTGTTTCTTGCAGTTCCAGTTTTTCGTGTGGCCTGGCGGGGGCGCTGGCATCCAACCCGGTGGACGTGGTGCGGACGCGCATGATGAACCAGCGGGTGGTGACGGTGGGGCCGCTGTACCGCGGCACGCTGGACGGACTCATGGTCACCTGGAGGAACGAGGGCTTCAGCGCCCTCTACAAGGGCTTCTGGCCCAACTGGCTCCGACTGGGGCCCTGGAACATCATCGTATCCTTCCCTCTGTGTGTGTGTGTGTGTGTGTGTGTGTGTGTGTGTGTGTGTGTGTGTGTGTGTGTGTGTGTGTGTGTGTGTGTGTGTGTGTGTGTGTGTGTGTGTGTGTGTGTAGGCCTGTCACAATTATTACGCTAGTAAGACGCCTCAGGGCGACATCGCCCTAAAGCGCCAGTTACCCATATATGGAGACCCCTGGTACCCATATATGGAGATCCATGTACTGTATATGGAGATATGCTGTGCGAGCCCAAACATGCTTACTCTGTTATTCGTTATGTGAAAGTCCTATGATGTCTATGACATATGACATCATACCCTTTTATGCCCATACATGGAGATCCCTGTCTGTAGAACCAGCCACACAGATATGGGCTGTCTTGGCCATCTGTCTTGGCCATATATAGATTCTGTTAGTGTGGTATGTGGCCGATGTGGCCTCCATTTATGGGCATTCCCATATGAAGTCCTGTTAGATATGGGCTTAACTTCTGTGCCAAATGCCAAAATGGCTCCAAGGTAGCTGTGCCAGGATTTTGTATGTTTTTCTTTACTATGCAATGAAAAAAAATGTTTTTTTATAAGAAACAGACAGTTGTTGTGATTCAGTGGCAAAAAGAATTTTGTCAATCAGACAAATGGTTCCAGAGATAGAGCTGTTTGAATGAAAAAAATCAAACCTCGGTTCGAAGTGGAGCGGTGAATCTGAGCAGCTATACTGTGTGTGTGTGTGTGTGTGTGTGTGTGTGTGTGTGTGTGTGTGTGTGTGTGTGTGTGTGCTGCAGAACAGCACCCCTCCTTTAACTTGTGTGTTGTGTGTGGCCACTCAAGGTATTGCCAGGCTACAGACACGGCCAGCCAGCCAGCCACATACATACATACATACATACATACCCACGGACATACCTGTCTATTGGGAGCGCTTTCACCGCTCCAAAAAGTGTCCATCCACTAGAATGGACACACATGAACACACATTTTCTCAATCAGCTAAACGAGGGAGCGAACACACAAACAGAGAAAAGCATCTCTCTCTCAGGTCATTTTGACATCTTTAAAAAAACAAAAAACACAAAAACCGTCATAAACCGTCATTGGCACCCAGGGCTATTGGAAAAAAACCGTCATTGGCACAGAATGAGTTAATGATGACATCAGGGAACTCCATATATGGGCATAAAAGGGATTCACAGTGAAGCCAGAGAATGATGTCAGAGTGGCAAACCGTTCTGTTAACTGTTCTGCTGCTGTAGACGATCCTCACCGTCATTCAAATCAGTGACTACATGACGCCGTTGACAGCGCTCACCGTCAATCTTACTGTATTTACAGTAAATGTATTAATACTTACATAATGTAGCTCCGGTCGCGGTCGCATCGGTAATGTCCGCGATTTGTTTAAAACGCACGTTGGGCGTGCACGCGAAGTGAAGCTCCTCCATGTTAAGTCAATGGAGAGGCCCATAAAGATACTTCATTTAATCCAAAAGAGCCATTTTGAGCCATTTTGCACCAGATCTGATGTAAACAATACACACGGCAGGGCGCAGCCATCTTTCTCTTCTCGGCTCACACTGTCATGTGACTAGATGACGTAATCGTTGCCGTCAAGTGATAATCCAAAAAAACAAAAACAACCCCCTTCCAGCCCTTCAAAATAATAGCGGCGGCCGACGGAGGAAACGGCGCGGCACCAAGGCAACAAGCAACCTTCAGATTAAGAGGCACGAGTTGTGTTAAGATGGTTCCCCTGACACATCACTGTGACATCACAGGTCTATTGGTTTGTCGCTCTGATTTCATGCTCTGACATCGCTGTCCAGTGTCAGGCTGGACCACTGCGTAATAATGCCCTCTCCAGTCTCCAGCTCTCCTCATGTTAAATTCTTCAACCCACAGCCCTGCATTGGGCGCGGTGGTAGGCTATTTAAATACATGGCTGCAGTACGGGCCGACAAAATAATTAAAACAGCGGCGGGACTCGCAAAATCCTGCAATAAACATACGGCTTATATATATTTATGCAGAGGAGAACGTATCTCTTTCTGTCTGTCCCCCCCCCCCCCCCCTTTCTTTCTCGCTCCGTGCGTCTCCATTTGACACAGAGAGAGAGAGAGAGAGAGACAGAGAGAGAGACTAGGGGTGCGCTATGACAGAGTGACAGGGCCAAATATCAAAGCTGCTAGATATCTAGAAATGCTCTGGAAGCTGTCGGCTAGTGCTCAGATCTTTTTGCAGAGCTTTTCACACACAGCGAGTAAAACCCCAGGGAGCAAAGCCTGATCTTGCAGCAGATTGTGATTTTCTCGGCGAGTGCCAAAATCGGTCGGCAACAGCATAATCCGCTCAAAAAGTCGGGCAGTGTGTTCGAGCCCTAAGGGACTCATTATTGCGCCAAATCACTTATATGGGTTTGGAAATTGGTTTAAATATTATGGAAAGGTTTTGGAAATTCATTGGTAAAAATATGTGGGAACCCTGATAGATACATATATGAATATTTATAGATTTTTTTTACTGTTAAGGACAGTACTTTATTTGTGTGCCAGGGTTATGCATCGAAAATAGCATTGTTATCTTGTAGATCGGCTATTTACACTGTTTAAAAAAAACTAACAACGGTGATGCTGATTTGAAGGTTTACCAGAAAACTCGCCCTAAAACAAACTCGACCCAAACTCGTTTCCCAACGGGTCTGTGGCCTTAAGCTAGATGCAGATTAGACTAAAATCAAATCTGTGCTTCTGGGGGTCCCTGGAACAAAAAAGTTTGCGATAGGGGTCCATCCGTGGAACAAAATATTTTGAGACGGGGGTCCATGGCCAAAAACACATTTTGGGGGTCCTTAACCACTGATAGGCACATTCTGCAAATAAATGTCTTCTAAATCATAACAATTTTCTGAAAAAAACTTATGTTGCCATCAGTGTTTCTCAAACTTTGTCATGTGAAGGACCCCCAGAATGATATGTATTTGGCCACCGACCCCCATCACAAAATATTTTGTTCCAGGGACCCCCAGAAGCAAATATTTGATTTTAGTCTATTCTGCATCTAGCTTAAGGCCACAGACCCGTTGGGAAACGAGTTTGGGTCGAGTTTGTTTTAGGGCGAGTTTTCGGGTTACCGATTTGAAGTCACGTGTTTTCTTTAACATCATCATCCTCAGTTCTTCATCACATTTGAACAGTTGAAGAAACTTCCATTGTAACCATGGGCCTTCAGTCTCCACCAGAAGATCATAATAATAATAATTCTACACTTTTATTTGACTGTGTCGTTACGCTTTTCTACACTTTTTGAACAGGTTTGTTTGTTTGTTTTTATTTTATTTGATCGTGTTTTCTTTGATCATTGATCATATTTGGACGAACCGCCCTTGAACGCACACTCCCTCCAAAAGAAACATTATGGAATGTTTTCTTTTTAATTTATTTTTTTATTTGACCCCAGATAGTCACGTGATCATTTCATCATGTGATCAAGCTGTGAATGATGTCAAGATATTAAGCAAGGAGCCAAATTCCAATACCGTAAACCCCATTAAAGGAGTAGTTCACCCCAAAATGATTTTTTTTCTATTGATTACTCACGCCATGGAGACTTGAATTCAGTATTTATTAAAAATAAATTGTATTTGTCACATTCACTAAATATTTAGTACATTTACCCCCATTGATTCTGGATGGGGACCCAAATGCATTTGGGTCCTCATCCGGAATCAATGGGGGTACATGTATTGTTATCAAATTATTGTCTTAGGAATGCGACAAAAACTCAAAAATATTATTGAACTCAAGTCTCCATGGCATGAGTAATCAATAGAGAAAATTATCATTTTGGGGGTGAACTACTCCTTTAAGACCGATTAAAAACAAGTCTTCTAAATCCTAACAGTTCTGAAAAACCTGTGTTGCTATACTGTATATTGTTGTTGTCGGGCAGAAACAATCTCCATATTCAAACTTTATTTGTATTTTTTCTCGTACATTAACACCCTAATTGATCATACTACAGAGTCACACGAAAGCATCAAAATGAGCAGATCCACAAGCTTGAAAATTGCGTGATGCGACAAGTTTTTAGCAGTTTGGGGCATTTAAGTTTTCCACCCGGCAGAGACAATATACTGTAGCTGAAATTAAAAAAATTACACAGATGCTTCCCAGGTTTTTAATGGGTTACTTTCTGCCCAACTCGCCCACTCCGCACTCTGCCCACCGAGCATGACCCGGAAAACGTTTACGTCCCAAACGTTACTTCGTCCAAGTGTTCACTTCAGCCAGTTTCATGTCAACCAGGTGGAAGAATTGACTGACAATGTTGTTTTGTCATTGGCTACTGAAATTGGAGTCCGGTCTCCTCGTGCATTTGAATGGAAACTACGCTCTCTGGTAGATTTGGGGGTGCCAAAAGTCTTGGCTTTTGTTTGCGGACATTAAAGGAATAGCTTAGAGAAGACAAAACGCTCGATCGATTATTCTAATAATGTAAACGTAGCGCAGTGCACGAGTGTGTGTGTGTGTGTGTGCGCGGGTGTGTCACCGGCCCGAGACTGAAAGTGTTCCACTTGATTAAAACTGGAAGAGTGGGTGCATTTATATTTATATAACTGGAAGAGATATGTGAGTATAACTGGAAGACATGCGTGAGTGCATTTATATTTATGTACAACTGCCCACAAAGATTTCGGAAACGTAACTTAGGTTGATTATTTCTCCCCTTTAACAATACCAATGGGTATTGTATTTTATGTCATTTTTTAGCGTCGATTAGTCACCTTTACAACGATGTGGAGCTTGTAGCAACACAGCAAAATGTGTGGGTAGCTCCCCCATTTATTTTGCCAAAATCCCCTGCAACATTGATCTGTTGGCATCCACTCTCGTTTTGAGCTGAAAGTGCTGGCAGGTGTCGGTGTATGCCAATTCCAGGTGTGTTTCTGGCACCTGAGCATGAGTCCTGCAACTTTGCAGTAAAATGTGTTAAAAAGTACTAGATTGCAGCGTTTCGAACTTGTGGCTCTGTTATACCTTTGACGATTGGACGCTGCAGTAAGATTGAGTAGACCAGTAGAGTGTTAATTTATGAAAAAGAAATGCAGAAAAAGGTTAAGCACCATTCTGCCCCGACAGCAACTCTATACGAACAGCCAGAGAGCACACCAGCACTCTCTACTACCCAAATGCACCCATGTCATGAATCTCTGCTCATGTTTAGGTAGGGTAAATGATGTTCTTTGGTTAAAATAAGTTTTTAATGGCTCTTTATAGTGTGATAGTACTCAGTTCTGTAGTGTGGTTGTTCAGTAACAGGAGTCTCCATGTCTCCCCAGCTAATTGCAGAAACAGAAAATGCATGTTCAGGTCGGGATATCAACGTTATCCAATCAGGAGAGAGAACTCAGATGAGATACAGGTTAAACTGGAAGTGATGACTCAAAGAAATGAGCAGACAAAATTGGAACTGGAACACCATACAAATTAAGCTGATGAATGGGTGACTTTCTCCTGATTGGCTGAGTTTTTGCATCCCACTCTACAGCAATGATTACTATCACAATATAGAGCTGTAACCTTTTAACAAAAAAACAAAACAAAAGTTTGTTTAGCTAAACAATATCGCTTAAAAGAAAAGCCCAAATCCATATTAGTAAGATTAGACTCTTTATTATTTATTTCTTATTTATTTGTGACGTCATCTTGTAGGTCAGTGATCTGAACCAAAGCCTTTTATCAATTGCTGTTTAATGAATGAATGAAATATTATGAATTAATTTATTTATTGTTTTACAAATTAAAATATGAATCAATTAATGCAATGTTTTATTGTTGAAATAACATTATGGATGAATTTAAAGTGTGTTCGTGTTGGCAGCTGAACTCTGAACTACTGTAAAGCGTCATTCCCACCGGGAACGATAATGATAACTAACGATATATCGGCTTTATCGATGTCAACGTTATCGTTGTAGTGTGGACTGTGGACGCTGCCATCCACTTGAGTTGAGAACGATTTTTAAAACAATATCTTTATCGTGCCTGGTTAGAAAGACACTTAAACCTGGCATCCCTTTTTTTTTAGGTCATGACATTAAAGGAGCACTTCATCCATTTTCAACCTTATTGTCATACATAGTCCTCACTAATGGCCATTATAATATGACTAGTCCTTATCCGTAGGCCACCTTTACCCCCGTGGTTGCCTATTTATATAATAACCAAAATGTCATGAGGCTTGACCAATCCTCAAGCTTGCACACAGGCGCTTACTTCACACTTGGCGCCGGCGGACAGTCCTTTCCTGTCCTTACCCGTTGTACCCGTATATATATAGTCTGGATGGCCCCCTGTCAGGTGATAAGAAGCGATGTGCTCACTCCTCATGCATTGAAGGAAGCATGAGCTCAGTTTGGGCCCGGGCTCTCCCCAGGTTGGCAGAGGGATAGCACCGCCCAGGATTACAGGTTGGGCAATTGGCACCAGGTGAAAAATGGGTTACAAAATAGTGGGATAATTTTTATTATTCCCTATATTCCCTATTCCCTCACTTTTCCTCAAATTTCTGACACAGCCCACCAACAAGACACAGAGTCAGTAGACAGAAATGGTGTCATCTTTCTATGAGCATTGGGGAGAAGCGATTATATGAAGATGATGTTGAAAATGTGTGAAGTGTTCCTTGTTGAAGTTTTCAACTATAGCCAAAATTGTCGACCAACACGTCGCACCATGACATGTTGTTAGCTTGTAGATCGACACATTTTTGTTAATTCTTGAAAATTAGATGTTGAAAAAGTGAGGCCAGGCTTAAATATGGTTAAAGGTGGTGCACGTGATCTATTTTATTTTTTCTTCTTTTTTTTTGTCAATCAGTGTTAAATAGCTCTGTGTCCACTTGAAAATATCAAGAGCATTTTTTCTAGGTCAGTAAAACAGTGTAATCAATCAATCAATCACTCACTCAAACAATCAATCAATGGAAATGTTGTACACCAGCGTCGCTGTTATGTCTATGAATTACAATACAACTCATTCATGTTTTCATTCATTAATGTTTTAAAGACTATTTCTCATTTTCTGATTGTATGCATTGTTTATTTTTCTGTCTATATTGATATGATCTTGGTTCCATTATAAGTTGAATGTTTTTTAGTTTAGTTTTTAGTTTTGTAACTGTGTTGTTTGTACTGTTACACCGGTTTTGATCCATTTCTATTATCACAAACCTCTAGATTGTTTTGTCTGAATGTTTGGGGGAAAAACTATTGGGTATTTGCGTCCAAATACATGCTATCAATTTGGGGGTCTTTGACATGAAAAAGGGATTAAAAAAGGTTTGATTCACGTTTTTGAATGCTGCCGCTTTCAGGTGGAAACCTTGTCCAAAACTTAAGTTACTTTTCAGATTTAAAAAAAGTTTGGAATTTATTTTCCCATAACCTGTTGTTGCTAATACTTTTCGTTGGTTCAGTATTTATAAAACGCACACACATGTGCGCGCGCACAAACAATTTCAACCTGGCTAACCTATTTTTCATAAGTAGCAAAAATAGCTGACTTGTAAGTCAGCCATTTTCGCAACATTTTTGCAACATCGTCATACAGTGATGTATACAAATTGCTATGGATTTATGAACAAAGATGAAATATGAGGGATACAAATTTGCTGTCTTACAGTGATGATATTATGGCCTTCGCTGATTATGTGTTCAATTAATTTGTTTCAATGCTTTTAACATCAGGCTTTGGTGCCTTGAATTTCTTTGCTTTAGATTTTTTTGGTAAAAAGTTAAAACCCATTCGTTTCAGGACATGCAAGTTTTCTTTTCTGAAATGCACTGGAAAAGAAAACAAACAAGTTTGTCCTTTTTGATGCACAGTATGTTAATGATTTATCCTCCTCTGTTGCTTTGAATTATTAAAAACGTGACTGTTGTCAACATGCAAATTGTCAATTGTCAATTAATTGTAATGGTGTCAAATCTAAACTGTAATAGTTTTTGTTTCTTTTAGTCTAGATTTTTATGAATGCACCACATTTTGCAGATATGTTAACAGATTTATCAGGAGAAAATTGGCCGTGCCAAGTAGAGAATGTTAGAGAGGCAGGGGATGACATTTCTAAAAGGGCAGACCTCCAAGGGTGGCTATTTTCGGTGCGATATACCACACTGAACTAAACATAATCAAGTCAGTACTGGAAATGTGTTGTAACAGCATGGATTTCTACACAGAGAGGGCAATTCTTTCAACATAAGATGCTGCATTCAAGTTCAGGAGAGTTTGGACAAGGCAACTCTCTTGAATGCTGCCTTCAGCTATGTCATGAAAAGAGGACATTTGCATTTCTTTCACCATAGTAAAAACTTCATTCATGGTCTGGAGAGGGCACATTTTACAGACTGATAAAAGGGTAGGGGCTCAAGCCCCCTTAGATGTCTATGTGTGCACTGCACATAGACATGCCAGGTATGGTTTCATGAGATTAATTAAAAGGGAACCCAGCATTATCTTCTTTCTATTGACACATGCACCATGCAGGGGACCGTTTCACGAAACCTAGATTAGGGATAAAGCCTGGATTTAAATTAGCCTGGTTCAGAGCTCAATCACTTTCATGAAAGCAGAATTATCTTGCAGATTAGCCTCGCCAGTTAACCTGGATATGTAAAGCCTGAACTCGGTTTCATGAAAGTTATTCCACATTAGTTACCATCTCCAGACCAGGCTAACGGCAAGTTGTGTTAATCCAGTGCCTTTTTCATCAAGTTTTGTGAAATAGCTGTTAGTCCAATGACTCCAATTGTAAACTAATTACTTTTTCTACAATTAATGCAACACTTATGTTAGTATATAACTATTTTTAATTACCCTGAAAAAGTGATGTTTTAACCACACTTGAGCCTCAGATTCTTTATCAATGATCTTCCTGCCCAGCACCAAGTGTTGTATGTCAAGTCAAGTCACATTTATTTATATAGCACACTTCATACGACAAGCGCAGACTCAATGTGCTTACAAGAAAATGCGAATAGGTAGGTCTTTAGTTTGCTTTTAAAAGAAGACACTGCTATAACAGACCTTAGATCAGCTGTTATAGAATTCCACAGAGCGGGACCATAGTGACTGAAAGAACCATAACCTGATTTAGAATTGATCCAGTATTCAGTGAGGAGACCTTTGTGGGAAGATCTAAGGGTTCTGGTACATATGGTTCAAGCATGTCAGAAGCATAGGAGGGAGCTAAACCATTAAGAGATTTAAAAACATTAAGAAGCAGCTTTAAAATCAATTCTTTGCTTTTCCTGGGAGCCAGTGAAGAGAAGATAAAACAGGAGTAATAAGTTAAAATGTCTTGGTTCTAGTTCTAGTTAGAACTCTAGCAGCAGCATTTTGAACAAGCTGGAGTTTATTAAGGACCTGTTTTGTCAGTCCAGTGAAGAGTACATTACAGTCATCTAATCTACTAGAAATAAAAGCATGAATGTATGTACTCCATTTCAACTGTAGATGGCACTATTAATGTGAACATTCCAAATGCACTGTTTGAGAACCATAGGGCTTTTCAAACTTTGTCACATCTTTTTTTTTTACTGCAGGCCCTGAAGCCAACTCTGCAGAAGTCTCTAGATGGGTGCTACAACAGAATGTTAAGTGTAGTGCTCAACATCAGCAAGGGTAAGTTACCAACAAGAATCTGTATGCTGGAATATTAAGGGTGAGCGATAAAATAGCAGCCAGGAGAATGAGACTTGCAGGACACTGACAAAGACACCAGGAGTTGCCAGCCAGCAAACTGGTGCTGTGGGAACCAACACATGGGCACCGGTCACGAGGACGTCCCACACTAACATGTGGATGTACTCAAGAAAGACGCAGGAGTGCAAAGCACCAACGAGCTGGCCGGATGTATGGAGAACCGGGATGACTGGAAGCGACGATGGAAGGCTCGTCTGAGGACGACCTAGAGAGAGCAGGTGCTTTTTGAGAGTGAAAAAATAAAAAGACACGTGTGACGTATGATCTGGGCAGCTTCCCCCAGGAAATGGGCCAAGCTCAATAGGCAACAACCAGGGGCGGGTATGCAGCTGCCATACCCTGGGTCCAGGAGATAAAATAAAAGTTACTTTTAAATATAAATCCATTAATGTCTCTTTGTCTATCTGTGCTGGATGTTATGTTGTTAAATTACAGTAAAATAACTACAAATGCAACATTTTACAAAATGGTCACTTTAACATGGTATTATAATTATATTCTCCCCATCTTGACAAAATGGTATATTATAGGTTCCGCAGGTCAGCTGCACAGATGAATTGTTGAATTATTATAATGAATTAGGCTATTGTTAATTGTGCACTTGAACCTTTCTAGGCTGCCATATCCAACCCAAGAAACTGTAGAAACGGGGGAAAAAATAAAATGTACTTCTTAAAATAAATGTATCATGCCTGTTGCTAAGGTATGGCAACATGACTGGTGTCTTGCACGCGCGCGAAGGCGTGCGTGCAAGACACCAGTCATGTTGCCATAACTTAGCTTTTTCTGAACTGTCGCCACTGGCAACAACGGTATATTTTCGTCCATGCCTTACTTATCCCTAAACTTCTTTGTCTTTTTTTTTACTATTTTGAAGAACATTTTAAAATAGTTTAGCCGTTCTACATTGACATGTTTTGAGATTGTTGCCTTTTTTTACTGTAAAAAAAGGCAGAGAGGTTTAGGCATAAGGGGTAAGGCATGGATGAAAATAGCTCCAGAAGTGAACTAGCTGTTCATTAAGTCATTAAAACCAGGAAAATGTCAGTGTCATTTGAGATTTAAATCACTTTTTTTTATTCTATAGCCCTAGAGCCCCAGTCTAGAGCTAGCCCTAAATTACCATTAGGTCAAATTACAGGTCCATTTGGTTCCATTTGTACCCTCTCAGAGTTATATGAGTCTTTTAAAATTAAACTTTTAAGAACCATTTTCTCATTCTAAATTATATTTTTGTCATGTATAAATGTATCTACAGCGCATGTGTGTGTGTGTGCGTGCGTGTGTGTGTGTGTGTGTGCGCGCGCGTGTGTGTGCGCGCGCGTGTGTGTGTGTGTGTGTGCGTGTGTGTGTGTGCGTGTGTGTGTGTGTGTGTGTGTGTGTGTGTGTGTGTGTGTGTGTGTGTGTGTGTGTGTGTGTGTGTGTGTGTGTGTGTGTGCGCGCATGCACGTGCGTGCACTCACGTCTGTATGTGCGGGAGGAGGATGTCCATAGTGGCCAAAATCATTAGTGAAATAGTGCACACAAAGTCATGATAGCAGAGAATACAAGGATAATTAGGCTATCTGACACCTAGATACAATACACTATGAAGCGCTATTGACCATAAACAGTATAACACACACCAAGTTGTAGATTTCAGGCCAGAGTCTCTAAAATACAGAGAAAGTGTGTTCTGCATGTGAACTGCATGTTGTCACAGGAAACACTCAGCAGAACGACTGAATGAATGAGTCACTGACTTCAACCACAACTACCTGGTTTCCAGTCAGAATTGCTGACACACTGACACACTCTGAGACACCCGGACAGTAAGACCACACAGAGAGACCGACGAAGGGACAGCTCAGAGAGACAGAAACAGGAGATGGCTCAGAGAAACAGACAGTGACAAAGAGACCAAAACAGATAAAGTTCAGATCAGAATGTCTGGGATCAAAGGGATTCAACTGGTTTTCATTCTGCTGCTTGGAGTCGACAACACCCTACAGGACAGAGTCGACCTGTACGGGAGACCTGGAGATACTGTCACTCTGCCATCTAACGTGTCACCTGGACATACTGGCTGTGGGTCAACTACGTGGACTTATGCTGGAAAAGACAACAGAGCTGTTACTGTGGCTGAGCATGGTGAGATGAAAAGTGATCTACACCAATCTAAAGTAAGCAGAATTACTTTGGACTCCAACTGCTATCTGACTGTTAAAGATGTCACAACTGAAGATGTTGGTACTTATACCTGTCAACAATGGAAGGGGAGTTACAAAACTGGAGAAAAACAGGTCCAACTGTTTGTTCTGGACATCACCGAAGAAAACAGTGGGACTGGACAAACACTGACATGTTCTCTGATTGGGAACAATTTATACTGTGATTCCAATTTAAACACTCTGAGCTGGACGAATGAGGACGGTACCCTGATTACAGACAACTCTCATAGACGTGGATGTTCTATCACTCTGACCAGCAGCCAACACCACCAAACCAACAAGTTCACATGTAAGGTGACTTCAAACAGACAAGTGAAGATAAGCATGGACTTCCCAGGAGACGTGAAGACACCAACCCAACCAACCAAGCCTCCATCTGATGTTATGACCAGAACACCACCTAAAGGGGAGACTCACACCTCCACCCACCCTGTTGCTACTACGCCCACCTCCACCACCCAACAAACAGGTAGTTGAGGGGAGTTCACTAACTCTGTGTTACACAACCTGAGTCTATACCTTACAACTGACCCCATACAGGCCTATACTGGCCAATGTCATGTCTTGAGACAGATTTTGTAAAAATCTTGTTTAAAGGACAACTTTTATATTTTAGATTGTAATTAGAGAAAAGAAATAATAACTGCTTTCTGTCATTTTAGCAATTTGTAATGATGTTGATTTCAGTGGGTGGGGGCATGCGTACAAGTGGCTATTAAAATCACTGGCTCTAAAAAGACATGTTTAGCCACAGTACACATCCTCTTACAATCTAAAATTAACCCTTGTTGTAAAAACATAAGTTGTCCTTTAAAGCAATCCATAATTAGTGCAATAGCCTATATAACCACACTACTACACTACTACTATTTAGTCAACTAAAATTAAAACGTTTCAGATGACTAGAATATGACTATTAAACTACATTTTATTCAAAAGACTATGACAAAAACAAAATCAACTCTGACAACATTGTACCAGTTGTCAGAGAACCCTAATTCGACTGAATTCATGCTGAGCAGAGCACTCCCTCAAACGGTTCTTGAGATAGGGGAGGCAGATATTTGCTTGCTGGGACACCTTCTTTCGTGTATAGTAGCCCAGGTTAACTTCACAAAAACTAAGTCTAAACCTAACCCTAACCTCACATAAATTATGGCTAAACCCAGGGCCTGACTGAGACCTAAATCCAGCACTGGTATCTTGGCCCAGACTGGCCCACCACAACTAGCGCAAACCAAAAATAGAAGATCTACAAGCCCACAACGCATCGAGGAGGCATGTATGCTGTTACATGTTTGGGTGGGACTCCTGGGCCACAGTAGCCTGTGATTGAGCTACTAGTCTATGCAGATGATAGACAAGCCAGTGGGCCAATCATGTGATGTCTCTCTGCTCTGTGGGCCGGTCCACTTAGTGGCCGCCCAGCCCAAAAATTACTGTAACCATAGGCGATTTTAAGGGGTGTCCTAGGGTGCACGTGCAACCCCTGGCCGCCAGGCGGCCATTTTGATTTTTTTTTTTTTGTAATGTAACTTTACATCCACTCAGACCGAATACAACAACACCCCCTAGTGGTAGTGATAGAGGCTGGCAGCTCCAGGCAGCCCCCCCCTCCCCTCCTGATGTGATGTCATATCCACGCGCCAGTATTGAAATTGAAAACAACATCTGTTAAAAATAAAGCATGGAGTTCGAGCTCTTCACTACTATGGACGTGACTACCGGTAGATATTATAATATAGCTGCTTGCCCTGAAACATCACATGGAGAGGATCATTTTGTACCTGACTTTCCTCTACAAAACACAGACCTCAGGCTCTATCAGCCAGGACTCTTGTCTCACTGTGCGTGACTGAACCATTTCCTCCTGACCAGCCCAAGGTAAGACTAAGACAGTCAGATCATGCTTTTATAAACCCTATTATATTAAGCCCAAAATGGTTCTGCCGCCGTGTAGAACCGAACCGATTTTAACTTGAAAAAATGCATAATTTGCCCGCAAATAACCGATAACCGCAAGTAACTTATTTTTACATTTGGGTACAAAATTGTGTCAAAAAAAAGAATGTGCGCAAAAAAAAAGAAATGGAGGACACGACACTGTTTGAAAAGAAACTTGCTTTTTTTCAAGAGAAGGGAATGCATAATTCTGATTCATTTGGTACATTAAAACACGTCTACACACTGTACCTCACCATACCAGTTACGAGTGCTTCAGCTGAGCGCAGTTTCTCTACTTTGAGACAACTAAAAACGTATTTACGGACAACCATGACTGATAAAAGAGTGTCAGATATAGGCATTTTACAGATTGAGAAAATACACGAAATTAAAGTGCAGAAAATAATTGAAAGGTTTGCAAGTGTCAAAACCCGGAGGCTGCAGTTCATTGTGTAATAAGGATGTGTCTACTATTTGTTTTTGTGAAATGCTTATTTGACACTGTAAATGACTGCTTGATTGCTTGATGAATGATGATTAACTTGATGTTTGGCTTTGCTGCCTCTGTCTGCAAAATAAGTAAATAAATCCTATACTAGACATGCTCATGGTGTCTAGAAAAAGAAGCACCTGTTTTACACTTTTTTTGTTTATATTGTGTTACATTTGGGTACAAAATTAACTGCAGAAATCCGCTAAAACAACATTACAAAACCGCTAATATCCGCAATTTTTTTCGCGTGCGCGCTTCGAGCGCTGCGCGCGCGTGCATGAGGTAATAGAGGTCGTGCAACCCCTGCTGGAAGAGGCTAGAATCGCCTATGACTGTAACTATCCTAAAATGGTGGCACACAAAGAGGCTCACTTGTATACTCAACCCACCCAGTCCAGCCCTTGCTAAACCTATAACCTCAAAACCCTGTACTCTGGGTGAACATGGAAGAGGCCCTCGTCAAAAGTCAAAAGGTAACAATTGCCCCTCTTCTCCTCAGTCACGGTGGTGATCGTTGTGGTGGGTGTGGTCGTAGCCATGGCAACAGCTCTGGTCATCTTCTTCCTGGTCAAGAGGAAGAACACGCCCACCCATGACGTCGTTCCCCTGACTTCAACCAATCAGAGCGCAGCAACAGCAGCGAGCCAACCCGGTCCATCAGCCAATCGGAACGACCCTGAGGACAGCCTGACCTACGTGTCTGTCGTCCACACCAATCAGACGAGGGCTGCGGTGGGGGGAGGAGCCAAGACACGCAATGATGCCGATGAGGACGATGGTGAGGTGACCTATGCTACCGTCAAACCTCGTTCTTAAACCCAGTGCTCCGGGGACCCCCAGGGACCCCCAGGAACCTCTTGAGGGAGGTTCCAGAGTGTGTTAATATAGCATCAAAATCTGTTTAACCACTTTATACATACTGTACATTGACTATTTGGAAATAGTAGATCTACAAGCTCAAAATGCTCTCGGGCGGTCCGTGGCAGGTATTAATCATACCATAGTGAAAGTTTCGGGATCTCCGACTTTTGATGCTTTTGCATTATGAGGTTTCCATCTTCAGTCAGTGCCAGTGGTCACTCACTCAGAGTTACAAACTCGTAAGGGTTCCTATTTATTATGTATAGCTATAGGGACTCACAAAGGACCCATGTGGGTCCATGGAACCCACTTTGAGAACCACCATTAAGGCTGTAATTAAAGCATGCTATCTGCTGGTTGGAATGGAAGGAATTTGATTATAGTACATTCTTTATGCAAGAACAATGGCTTCTATTTCAGCATCCTAACTGCTATTATTATTATTCTTATATATACTTTTTGTTACATTAACCACTTGAACCCTTGCATGCCTATTCTGGTCGGGACTTATGCAGAAAATAGCCAATCCGCAAGCTCACAATGCGTCTTGTACGGTAGATTGTCGCTTTACGGCAAAGTCGTTTGCTGTAGAGGGGGAGAAGTGCAGAGCCAGAGGTCAAGCTCACTATGAATTGAATGTTTAATGTGGTTAATGTTAAATGTCTGAAAATACAACATTTTATAGTAGTGGGGGTCCCTGCTTCACCTCTCTGTCAGCTAAAGGGTCCCTATTAGAGTTCTCAATGGGCCTATAAATGAAGGCAGGCCCTAACTGGGCTGGCCCGGCCCTGAAAACGTTGGGCCACGCAGAATTTGAGAACTCTAGTCTCTATATGTATGTACAGTATAGCCTTTACATAATGTATTTGTATATTTAGCATAATGTTGAATCCAGAATGGAGGATGTGATAAAGTATCTGTCATTCATCCACTAGTTTGGGATGTTGTCATTATTATGAATATTTATAGCCTATTATTTATCTTAAATTGCATTTGATAAAACTGTGTTGGTAGCATTATATCCTAGTCTTTAATCTCATATCTTTAAGGGGAAGCCCACCCATTTTCAATATTGAACAATGTGATTAATATATACCTTTGAGTTGTTATGTGGAAATAAGAAAAAAAGTCCCTCCCTTCTGTGTTGTCTAGAACTGGAGGATTGATTTGGGGTTTGGCTTGCAAAGTACACTGTGGTGACATCATCGCGGTTTACTTGCTTACTTGAAAATGGGTGGTTCTCCCCTTTAAGTATCCTCTCATGTTTATGTTTTTCTTACTTTTTAATTGGTGATGGAGCAAACTTTGTTTTCATGTGAATGGATACTAGCCTACTACGCGTGCATGCTCCATACATGCACAACCTACTCTGACTCAATGCATTGTATTCTCTGTATATAAATCAATAAAATAACATGAAAAGACAATTTATTTATTTTTGTTTTCACTCTGCACTATGTGCATAATAGTCAATAATAATATTCATATTCTTTGTCCCTCTAGTATGTGTAAGTTGTGTAACAGTTTACAATATGATTTGAACCATATAATCAACAGTCTCCATTCAAACAGGAACACCTACAGTACATAGAGTTGCTGGCATTTTGTAAGCTTTCAGTAAATATTAAGAACATGGAATATCTAATGATAGATGATAGATCAAATGGATCATATTTTTAAAATTATGTTTTTATTACAATTAAATGAAAGGTCAACATATTTACAAATTTGCTGAAAAGATTTTTTTTTTAAATGTATATTTTTCAATTATTTTAAACGCATGGGCAGATTTACCATATTATAACAACTATTTTATTTGTATATTTTCTATACATATCACTTTACATGAAATAATTAACATATAAATTATATAGAAACTTTTTTCTCCTTTTTTATATTCACCACTTGAACCCTAACGTCATATTCTGAGAACTTTAGCCAAAAATAGCAGATCTACAAGCTCACAACGCCTCGCGCTGCACTGTGAACGGCTATTTTTGGCAAAGAGGTTTGGTGTAGAGGGGAAATAGGGCAGACTAAGTACAGCGTGAAAGGTCAAGTTTATAAAATGTTGACGGTTTAAGTGGTCTGAAAACACAAATTGACACAAATCCAAAATACACTGATGATTGTGCTGTCAAACGATGAAACTATAGGGAATCTCTGAAAAGGTTGTGGGGGTCCCTCCTTCATCTCTCTCTCAACTACGGGGTCCTTGGCCTGAAAACGTTGAAGACCCCTGGTGTAGAGGGGAAAAAAGTTTGGTAGCAGGTGGTGTTGAGTGAAAGTTTGGCATCCGCAGCTTCAGTGGTCTATCACAGCGTTGGGGTCGATGGTCGGGGTCTTGGAGGAGGTCCGCCTGCTGATGACAATCATGGCGAGGAGCATGAGGAAGATGGCCACCGTCCCTGCCACTCTAACCCCCGTCACGCCCACGTAGAGATGGTCAGTGGTGGTAGCATCAGATGGAGGCTTGGTTGGTTGGGTCGGTGTCTTCACGTCTCCTGGGAAGTCTATGCTTATCTTCAATTCTCTGTTTGAAGTCACCTTACATGTGAACTTGTTGGTCAGGTGGTGTTGGCTGCTGGTCAGAGTGATAGAACATCCAGGGCTCTGAGAGGTGTCTGTTATCAGGGTACCGTCCTCATTCATCCAGATCAGAGTGTGATGAAAACAGTTCATATCGGGTCCAAACAGAGAACATGTCAGTGTCTGTCCAGTCTCACTGTTTCCTCTGGTAAACAGTCAGAGAGCAGTTAGACCCCCAACTAATTCTGCTTACTTTAGATTGGTGTAGATCACTTTTCATCTCACCATTCACAGCCACAGTAACAGCTCTGTAGTCTTTTCCAACATAAATCCACATAGTTGACCCACAGCCAGTATGTCCAGGTAACACGTTAGATGGCAGACAACAGTGTCTCCAGATCTCCCTTACAGGTCGACACTGTCCTGTAGGGTGTTGTCAACTCCAAGCAGCAGAATGAAAACCAATTGAATCCCTTTGATCCCACACATTCTGATCTTAACTCTGTTTTGGTGTCTCCCTGTCTGTCTGTCTGTCTGTCTGTCTGTCTGTCTGTCTGTCTGTCTGTCTGTCTGTCTGTCTGTCTCTCTATTCGTCTGTCTCTCTGTGCGGTCTTACTGTCCGTGTGTCCATGTGTGTCAGTGAGGCTGACTGGAAACCAGGCAGAAGTGTTGTGGTTGAAGTCAGTTCCTCATTGATTAAGATGCTGATTGTTTCTTGTGAAAACCTTCAGTTCACATGCAGAATACACTTAAATGTCTCTGTATTGACAGACGGTAAGTCAGACCAGTTAGGCCAGGCACGGAGTGCCAAGGCCTAACATAGTACAGTATGTATGTCCCACCACTATAAGTCATGTAAAATGTATCTTTTTCAGCAGTTCAGGCATGACATTTTGTCTGACTCAGTTTCACAGATAAAAATCGTGAAAATAGTAGATCTGCTATTTTCACAATTCTTGTATTATTGGACAATTTGGTCTATAATATAGATTACTTTTCAACAACTACTTTTTCTGTGTGCATGCGTGCGTGCGTGCGTGCGTGCGTGCGTGCGTGGACACAGTGTTTTTAGGTCATGGTTAACACCTCTGTCTCATGCGTGTCACTCTGTCAGCTTTCTAGTTCCTGTTCTGGGTCACGCAAACATTAACAAATGTTTCATCTTTCAAAAATAATCATATTTCTACTGTTCGTTGAACGATATAAGTACATAGTTAGAGCATAAGCAGTTTAAATTGTCCAAAATGGCTGCATGTGATGTTTTAAAGATAACCCTTGTTTGTGCAAAAAAAAAAAAGATTTGTGTGTGTGTGTGTGTGTGTGTGTGTGTGTGTGTGTGTGTGTGTGTGTGTGTGTGTGTGTGTGTGTGTGTGTGTGTGTGTGGTCAGTGCACTGTGACTTGCAGAACAGCAGACGTATGGTGGTTGTTGGTTCCTCTTCAGAACTCATTCATTCTGCCTCACTCTTGTGTGGTGGGGGAGGGGAGGGGTTAACTACTAAATCATATGAATGTGGTGGTGGGTGCATAAATAATTGCATGTAGGATGATGGGGGGGCAGTTACAGTAGGCCTTCTTATCTGACATTATTTGTCATTGTGTTGGGGCAGCGGTGGCCTAAAGCACGGGTAACCACGCTTTTCAGGCTGAGACCCCTTACCCTGGGGACCGGTCCCCGGCCTGACCCTGACTCTGTTCCACAGAAAAACATTGTGAAAATAGCTGATCTACAGTACAAGCTCAAGACGCCTCACGGCACGAGGCGACATGAGCTTGTAGATCTTCTATTTGGATGCTTCTTTCTTCCAGAATATTTGTCAATTTGGCCAATATGGTATCAATATGGTCTTAAAAGTCATTACATTGTCACTTTGGAAATGTGTAGATACCCTGTATGCAATTATACAGTACTGTATGTTGGTTTGTTTACAGTGCTGTTGAGTGAGGAAACAATGTTGCACATCATAGGAGTAGTTCAGAAAACTCTTAGGATTTAGAAGACACCAAATCTACACACAAATAGCGGGTGTATGGGTTAAAGTGATTAGACAGATTTTGATACTGCATTATCTAGCAGGGGACCCACAGGAACTCTCTCAGGGACACATGGGGGTCCCCGGACAAAGAGCAACCCTGTTAAAGCATGCCCATATATGGACAAAATGAGCTTTCAGTAAAGTAACTAAGGACATTGCTACTCAAGTAGCCTACTGTACTTAAGTAACGTTTTGAGGTAGTCTTTACTTCACTGGAGTAGGCCTACTTCCAATTTGCAATATTAGTTCACTACAATTCAATGGCAAATATTGAAGGCCTACTTAAACTCCACTATACTGACAGTATTTGAAAACTAGTTATCAATTACTTACTTAGTTAATAACAAAACACTTCAAACCACTAAACTTGTGAAATGAGACCTTCTGCATAATGAGTACTTTTACTTTTGGTGCTTCAAGTACATTTTGATGCCAATACTTTTGTACTTCAAGACAATTTTGAATACTGCACTTACAAAAGAGTATTGATACTTTTACTTGAGTAAAACATTTAGCACTTCTTCCATCAGTGCTTTCAGTAAAGGGAAGTCAACTTATTGAAATAAGGAACATGTCTTCGGCAATCGGCATCTACGCACACAGCACAATACTGTAAACCACACATCTACAAACATAGCTCAATGGTGCACCAGCAGCCTCACCCACCTACCTCAATGTTGACACAATTGCACTTAACGCTTTATGGGAGGGGGGGGAGTAGATTGGCCAGTAGAGAGGTCAGATGGGAGTTTCCCAGTTCGATCCCGGGCTCCCCCAGAGTTAGTGTTGATTTGAAGTGTCCTTGAGCAAGACTCTGAACCCCTAAACTGCTCCCGATGAGCAGGTTGCCTTGCATGGCTTCCTCCACCATCAGTGTATGAATGTGTGTGTGTGTGTGTGTGTGTGAATGGGTGAATGTAATGCACAATCTAGTTAAAACGCTTTGGATAAAAAGTGGTTTATGAATTTATATTAAGACTGTGCACACAAACATTATAGAATAAAATGCTTGGATCCAATCTGGCCATCGATGGTGCACATTGATATCATAGAATCCAGTTTGGATAATCCCATGTAAAGTTGCAGGCTGTTGAATGCAGGCTGCTCCATTTATCATGGGTCCATTTGGGTTCGGGTCAAATTGTTTATGTTTAAGAACCACAACATTAGGATGCAAGTCCAAATATATGTGACATGCAAACTACAGTAAATATAATTATATATTGCTTATAATGAGCAGGCATGGCAGCAACACTTGTTAATCATCCATATTTGCCTAAAAAGGATAAATTAAACACACATACTGATGATTACAATAAAACACTTTATTATTGACGTGATTGGTTATTTATATTACATTTTTTTCCATGACAACAATCACAGTGAGCATAGATAGAGTATTGTAATGACATGGTTATGACTGTCGGTCTGTCTGTCTGTCTGTCATTGTGTGTGTGTGTGTGTGTGTGTGTGTGTGTGTGTGTGTGTGTGTGTGTGTGTGTGTGTGTGTGTGTGTGTGTGTGTGTGTGTGTGTTTGTGTAATAATACTGTCTGTCTGTCTGTCTGTCTGTCTGTCTGTCTGTCTGTCTGTCTGTCTGTCTGTCTCCTAGCTGTCCAGCACCAACACTTTCCCCTCCCTCTTGGCGATCTTGTCCAATGAGAGCACAGCTTTGTCGTGATGCGGCAGGTAAAGGGGCCGGCCCACCGGAGAGCCCACCGGGGGGGTGATGGCTCGACGCTCCATCGCACTTCCTGTTCTGAAAGACACACGCACGCACGCACGCACGCACGCACGCACGCACGCACACGCACACGCACACGCACACGCACACACACACACACACACACACACACACACACACACACACTTCAGTCTGAAGGTAAGGCTCTGGAGGCAGAGCGGTCATCTGGTTTGATTCCCATGCAGCTCCTCCAGGCTTTGTCCTGCATGGGCAGACATTTGATCTCCATCCAGAAGTGAACTGTAATGTTGTTCATTCAGGCCCGCCCAGGGGCGTCACAAGGGGGGGATTCATTATTTTATACTTTAACTATTGAAAAATAGCAGATATAAAAGCTCTCGCTGCGAGCTTGTAGATCTGCTATTTTTGAAAGTGACAATTTGCTAATCTTTCAAAAGATTATATGTATTTTTTATATTTGCAACTCAAATTTGCTTCTTGGGGGTCCCTGGAACTAAATATTTTGAGATGGGTGTCCGTGGCCAAATACATATCATTTTGGTGGTCCTTCTCATGAACATTTTTGAGCACCACTGACAAAAAAAAAAAACAAGATTTTTCAAATATAGCAGATCTACAAGCTCACAGCGCGGCACTCGGTGCCACGCTGTGAGCTTGTATATCTGCTATTTCTCAATAGTTAAAGCACACAATAATGTGTAATAATGTGTTCCCAGTCTAAATGGGTTTTAAATCCCCTCCCCCTATGAAGACCATTCATGGGGGGCCCGCAGTGAATCCTTGCACCCAGGGCCCAGAATTTGGTGTGACACCCCTGGGCCCGCCGCTAGATGCACAGCACGCACCGTGCATATGATGCATCATGGTGCATCTTATGCAAAATGCATCATCATTCATGCTGAAATACTAAAATATCTCAAAACACAGATTGAACACAAAAAAATAAGGATTGTCCCAAACAACAATAAAATAAGAGGTGAGCTGGGCCTTTAAGGAACCACGGTGCCGCATGGCACCAAAAAAAAAGAGAGCAAAAAATAAAAAGAATGGGAAAGCCGATCATCATAATAACTAATATGTATTTGCTCCTCCTAAATAATCAGGCATGATGCCTGATGCGTCCTCAACTTGCGTGGCGATGCCCTGCTCACTGTGCACAGAGCTGAAGCACCACTGAACGAATGGGCCGCTAGAATCCTTACATTACACCATTGGTCTTCAACCAGCCCAAATTCTCACATGTCTCCCCCCTTCTCTGCTCCCTCCTCTGGCTCCCTGGTTGCAGCCTGTACAGTCAGAGTACAAAACACTGATGCTGGCCTTCAAAGCAGCCAAAGGTATGGCATGCACCTACATAACGTCAAAGTTTGATAGAACCCTACAACCCCATCCGTTCACTCAGCTAACACAGGGTTGCTGACAGAACCCTCGCTAAAACGCCAGGACAACAATCCACTCATCCTAGAATCTTTGCCCTCCTCCTGGCCCCCAAACTGTGGAATAAACTCCCTGTGGCACTTAGAACGACAGACTTGCTCCCTAGCTTCCGCCGTGGTCTGAAGACTCACCTTTCAGACTAAACCTTAGCCCATATACTTACCGTAGAACTTGCCTACTCAATGACCATACTGTACATGTTTCTAGATAGCATTTGTATCTGTTCTCTCTGGTTCTTATAGCGTTTATTTATTTGTATTTTATTCAATAGGTGCTTGATCTACCTACTATGTTCTTCTTGGATTATTATTGCTGTGCATTTGATGTATTGATATTGATGTATTGTATTCTGTGTCTCATTGGTGGACTGTGGACAATTTTTTTTATTATAATCTTGTATTAATGCGAGAACAATGGATTCTATTTCAGCATGCTAACTGCTATTATTATTATTATTATTATTATTATTATTATTACCCATATGATTCAACAGGATCCTGGATGGCTTGATTCTATAGGATTCTATAGGCTTAAAATAATATTTATTTCTAAATCTGTATGAGAAAAAATAATAGCAGATTCTTTTGTCTCACCAGGAAACCAGTATAGAAATCTACTGTCTAAGCTACATATTGTATTTGTATGTAGATTTAATGTCTATACAGTAAATCCAGAATGGAGGATGTGATGATGTATCCGTTATTTCATAGACTATTTTTGGATGTTGTCATTAATATAAATATATATATTATTTATCTTAAATTACATTCCATAAACTTGAGTTGATAACATTATATCCTAGTCTATAATCACTCTCATATCCTAAAGTATCCTGATGTTTTGTTTTCATATTTATGTTTCTCTTACTTTTTAATTGATGTTGGAGCAAACTTTGTTTTCATGTAAATGGATGATAATTATTGTCATCCATTCATACACAAACGCCATACACTAACAACCTGCTCTGAACTCTGCATTGTATTCTAAGTAAATAGACAATTTAAATTGTTTTTTTTCCCTGTTTGTTTTCACTCTGCATTATGTGCATTTGTGTTGTCCTGTGCATAATAGCCAATAGTAATATTCATATTATTTTTCCCTCTAGTATGTGTAATTCTTATTATGATTTGATCCATGTAATCATTCAAATACAGGACCACCTACAGTACATACAGTAGCT
Organism: Nannobrachium achirus; assembly: GCF_963921795.1. NCBI lineage: Eukaryota > Metazoa > Chordata > Actinopteri > Myctophiformes > Myctophidae > Nannobrachium > Nannobrachium achirus. The sequence goes on along the minus strand of NC_137826.1, from coordinate 48,644,828 downwards.
GGAATTTTGTGAGCTTTCAGTAAATATTAAGAACATGAAATATCTAAGGATAGATGATAGAATAGATGATATTTTTAAAATGAGGTTTTTATTCCAATTAATTGAAAGGTTTTTACACATGTACTGAAAACTGTTAAAAATATAATGTTGCAAAATGACTTTGCATTAACAGGCAAGATAATAAACAGTATGATTAATTAATATATAAATACTAATCCATCGTAATAAATCATGAAGACTCATCAAGATATCATGTTAGCAAAAAATACCTGCTAGATAAAAAACATCTACCAGATATTTAAAAAAATATATATTACATGAATAATATGCAGTGAAGATTAAAATATGTTTGATAATAACATGAATATACAGTAGAGATTAAACTATGTTTGATAACATGAATAATATGCAGTAGAGATTAAAATATGTTTGATAACATGAATAATATGCAGTAGAGATTAAATGTTTGATTACATGAATAACGTTAATACTTGCAACAACCAAATGTGAATTGTATTTCTTAAAGGGGCACTTCACTCATTTTCAACCGATCTTCACTTAATTGGTCCTCACTAATGCTGTCTACTCACTCTGTGCCTCATTGGCAGTTCAGAACCCTACCTACCAGTAGGGATGGGTATCGTTCACCTTTTAATCGATACGATACCTTTTTCGATACCTGGGAATCGTTTCGATACTTTTTTCGATACCATTTTCGATACTTTTTATTTATTATTATTATTATATTTATTATTTGCCTTTTTCTATGGGCTATTTTATAGACGTTGGATCATTATCATAATAATAAACATTATAGGCTATTCTCAGCTATTTTCACAGTAACGAGTGTAGCCTACTAAAGCAGTCATTAAACTTTCAGTAGCCCAACTGTTACAGATGCGACTGGCAAGGGGTGCATTCAAAAGTATCGAAACAAGGTATTGTTTTTACGTGAACCGATACTCGATAGTATAGACGTCAGTGAATCGATACCATTAAAAGTATCGCCAACGATACCCAACCCTACCTACCAGTGACATCATTGGTAAGACTCTTGCTTTAATAAAACAAACAATACAAAGGTTGACATCTTGTTTGAACTGACCAAACCTGCCCACCGATGATGTCACTGGTAGACAGGTTTCTGAACTGTCCACAGCCCACCAAGGAGACTCAATGAGAGAAATCATGAGAGTCATCTTATAATGAGCTTTAGTGACGAGCGATTATATGAAAATAGGGTTAAAAGTGGGTGAAGTGCTCCTTTAAGCTTAATTAATGCTCGTTCCCATGAGGTTGGCACCGGCCAAAAATAACCGATCTACAAGCTATCCGGAACACAATCCATCATTAAAATAAACATGATCTGAAGATGCACACGGTCCACCCATCTGACCACAGATACGGCCGTGTTTAGTGGTCAGTTGGGTGGGCTGTGAACTCTTTTCAGATTGTCCAGTGGGCCCTGATCCAGAAAACAGTTGGGATTTGCTGGTGTCGAGGTGGACAAAACAAAAGTTCGAGGACAGTCCTGGGTTACAGTAGGTTGTTTCTCTCTGCTCCCCCAGGTACGGGGCCGAGGGGCTGTCCTTTTACCACCCCGGCCTGGGGGAGGGGTTCACCCGGGCTGTGTTTCTGGACACACCTCCAGCAGCTACGTTCTGGGTGTAGATGGTGAAATAAAGTTGAGAACTGCTGTGGTGTAGAGGAAAAACAGGTTGAAAACTGCTGTAGAGTTAGTAACAGCTGGTGTAGAAGAAAAACAGGTTGGGACCCGCCGCTTCAGTGGTATATCACAGCGTTGGGGTCGATGGTCGGGGTCTTCAGTCTTCTATCACAGCGTTGGGGTCGATGGTCGGGGTCTTGGAGGAGGTCCGCCTGCTGATGACAATCACAGCGAGGAGCATGAGGAAGATGGCCACCGTCCCTGCCACTCGAACCCCCATCAGACCCACGTAGAGATGGGGGGAGGAGACAGTCAGAGCTTTAGGCGGTGTTCCGGTCGTAGCGTCAGATGGAGGCTTGGCTGGTTGGGTCGGTGTCTTCAGGTCTCCTGGGAAGTCGATGCTTATCTTCACTTCTCTGTTCGAAGTCACCTGACATGTGAACTCGTTGGTCAGGTCGTGTTCGCCGCTGGTCAGAAGGTTAGAACATCCACGTCTATGAGAGTCCTGGTCTGTAATCAGGGTACCGTCCTCATTCATCCAGCTTAGAGTGTATACGTTATTACAGTTTAAATTGTTTCCAAACAGAGAACATGTCAGTGTCTGTCCAGTCCCACTGTTTTCTCTGGTGATGTCCATAACAAACAGATCGATAATTCTATCGTCAGCAGCTTTGTTTTTCCCCCTCCATTGTTGACAG
>NC_137826.1:48397464-48637464 GCF_963921795.1 Nannobrachium achirus | reverse complement strand
CCTTCACCTTGACATGAACCCGGAGATTACACACATTTATCGATAGACCAGTGTAGCTGTATGTAAAGAAAAAGTAATTAAACCCCTCCTTTTCATTTTTTCTTCTTAAAAATGCTAAATACAATGTACAAGTAGGTAGTATCGATACAATCGATTCTTTGCACTGCCGATTCGATACGATACAAAATAAAACAATACGATTCGATTTTAGCTGTTTTCATTTCGATATACTTCGATTTTATAAGTTAAAAACGATATTTCGATACAGTTACTATATTGTTACACCCCTACAAACTATGGTCCCGACCCAGTGGCCACACACACACACACACGCACACTCAAAACACGTCGCACTGACGCGTTTTGAGCGTGTAGATCCGCTATTTTTGCTATTTTTGACAGTATGCAATGTGGTCCTCTGGACTGAGTGTGAAAAATATAGTGGCCTCTCTATCATCAAAGTTGCCCTTCCCTGCCATATATGGACAAAATTAGCTTTCAGTAAAGGTCAGTAACCAAGAAGAACATAGCCTATAGTACTTAAGTAACATTTTTAGGTATTTTCTTTTTTTTTTACTTTATTGGAGTATGCCTACTTCCAATTATCAATAAGTTTACTTTTAGTTCAATGGAAAATATTGAAGGTCTACTTGAACTCCACTATATTTACAGTATTTGAAAACTAGTTATTAAATACTTACTTAGTTAATAACAAAACCACTTCAAACCACTAAATTTGTGACATGAGACCTTATGCATAATGAAAACCTTTCTTTGGGTACGTTAAGTACATTTTGATGTCAATACCTTTGTACTTTTATTCAAGTCAATCTTGAATACTGAACTTGAATAGGTTATTGACACATTTACTTGAGTAAAAAAAGTAGTATTTCTTCACATCACTGCTTTCAGTAAAGGGAAGTCAACTTATTGAAATAAGGAACATGTCTTCAGCCTCTACGCACACAGCACAGTACTGTAAACCACACATCTACATACAGGGCTCATTATCTACGTACAGGATCTACACGCATACACATCTTCTCACGTATCTACAAACATAGCTTGTATCTACGCACATAGCAGCCTCACCCACTTACAGTACCTCAATGTTGACACGATTGCACGCAACACTTTATTAGGGGGCGTCAGTGGCTCAGCGGTAGACTGGCCAGTAGAGCCAGTCTCCCCCAGAGTTAGTGTTGACTGTGAAGTGTCCTTGAGCAAGACGCTGAATCCCTAACTGCTCCCGATGTGCAGGTTGTTGTCTTGCATGGTTTCCTCTGCCATCGGTGTATGAATGTTGTGTGGAGGTGAATGGGTGAACGTAATGCACTATTTAGGTAAAGCACTTTGGATAAAAAGCGCTATATAAACGCACCATTTACTGTGACTGCTAAAATATATATATTTACTTGCGCCAGCAAGTAAATATATATAGGGTGATGGTAGGGTGATGATAGCTGTATGTGGGTATGTGGTGATGTACGGTATGTGGCCGTATTTGGCTATGGGTCAGCCAATGAGGAGAAAGGATCGCAAAATGACTAGATAATGCCTAGATGACTAGTCTGTATAGTCACCCCATATTTGGGCCTAATGGCTATGGGGCCACGGCACCAACAATGGCACATGCCATTGAAATGATGAAAATGGCGAAAGTTGGCACCTTGTTTTGTTGGCACCTAGTTTTTTGGGAGCTTTTTTATGCCTTTATTAACTTTGACTGCCATAGTTTTTCCAAAAATAATGTGGATTACTGCCAATGCTTTTTCCTATTGTATTTAACTGATTTTCGGGAGCTTTGTGTGCACGGCCGACCAAAATATTTTCTTTCAAGCAGAGATTGTCGCCGGATGTACTATTTCACAAGGCATAATGGGAAACTGAGTCTTTTCCCTCACTCCTGCCAGCGGTAGCACGGGGGCTATCGGTTACCATGGTAAACAGTTAAACCATCCCTGGACGTGTTAACCAGGCCGCGGTACTTCACGGGGGAATCGTTAAAACATCAGGGAACGTGTTAGGCACTCCAGGTGTTAATAAGGGGTACATCTGTCCATTCCGACATGTCTCCTTTCCGACAGACACTAACCCTATCTCTTACCCTTACCCTAACCTTAACCTCTATGGAAGTGTTGCCACTCCGACAATAAGAAGTCACTGTCGACATGTCGGAATGGAGAGTGCCCCCCATTTTAGGCTAGTACCGGTAGGTTGACAGGAAATGGGGAGAGAGAGATGAGGAGTGACACGCAGCAAAGCTAGCCGGGGTCGGGACTCGAACCCGCGACGCGCTGTCAGGCTACATTGAGCCTAGGTGCCAGGACCGCTACGCCAGCCGTCCAGGCCAAAAAATAAATAGTTTTAATGCTCATATTAGCGTAGGAAGTATTAGGTTGCTTCTTACTCTCGGGCGTCCAGACCAGGCGGACGGACAGGAAGTCCTGGAGGTTGTTGAACAGGTTGTATCGTACCAGGAAGTGACCTTTGACCTGGGCGGTGCTGGGGCAGCTGGCCGTCATCACGAACCTGGGCTTGTCCAATCGAACGCTGGGGAGTCTGAGGAGAGGCGGAGGCAAAAGTTTAGTAGGGTCGGCTGAGCTCAGAAATGACTTTACGCAAATATGGTTGTAAAAATAAAATTGTATGATTTTCATATTACAGTGGGGATTTGACCGGACTTTATTCTTGATTTTATTACCTTAGTAATTATAAATACTGTAGTCTTCTTTCATTTATATTGATATGTGTTTTTGTAAATGATGGTCCCATATGTTTTCTTGAAATTGATAATACTGAGTTAAGACTGCCCTGCCCTGCCAGCCAATAGCATTAGTTTCAGAGCACGCAAACACAATGCTCAGGTTTTTAATGTGTGGCTCACAAAGCACCTGTAGACATTTTATCATACAGGATTTACAGTCTGTACAGTAAGTACAGTGCGGTGCATGTATTTACATGTAATAACCAGTAAGACTCCCTAAATCGGGAGATAAGCGACCGTCAGGTCGCATACACAAACTTTAGAAGGCAATGGTAGCCAATCAGGAGGGAATATGGGAAATGGGACAGATCCATGTTGATGACATGACTTTAGAGATACTGTGTACCGCTTTGCGTGATTTTAGGGCAAAATCTGTAGGAGGAGTGTCCAAAAATGTGTTTTGCAAGAATAGGCCTTATGGTAGCGCTAGAAGAGGGCCAAGTGAGACAACCAAGGAGTGTGTGTGCAAAGTTTGGCATGGATCGGGACAACGGTGGCAGAGATATGAGTAGGGGAAAAGTGTGACGTGTGACGTGTGACTGACTGACAGCCGGTGGAGGTTTTGATAGTAACTGCGACCCATAATAACCGCAGCCTGTAGACAACATTGTGCACCTGTAATGTGGTTCATGTAAATATACAGTTGTGTAGTGTGTGTATAGTTACAGTTGTGTACCTGTAGTGTGTGTATATGCAGTTGGTGAAAGGCATCTTGGGTGTCGACCATTGCAACACAGCGACCAATGGAACCTCCAATCCCTGCAGAGAAAATAACAATAAAAATAATATTACGACAATAAATGCACAGAATCTCTGTCCGTACGTCTGTGGTACGGTCGGGACCGGCCGACCGAGGATGCGAGGGAGTTGAGAATCCTTCCATCGAGTACGCCCATATATAGGAGATCTGGTTGTCTAGATCTGCTCACATACTGTAATGGTCATGTTCATAAATGGGACCGGCGGACCGCATTGCCTGCAGGCGAGGCATTCGTCGATATTAGGCTACTGATAAGCCCATATAGGCATAATATATGGACATCCAGTTGTCCAGAAGTGTTGATCCAACCAATATGCCCATATATGGGTAGATACTGATGACATCAGGGATCTCCATATATGGGCATAGAAGCAACACATGCTGACAGACAGACAGATCCAGAGATCTCCATATATGGGCATGAAAGGCCAAAGGGACACAGACAGACGGCTAGAACGGGTATTACATGACAGGGTGGGGCATGCATTCACAACTTGCATCGTTCCCGAATAGGACAATACCCAACGGGCATGGTCTAGTGTAATTACTTGCACCAGCAGAGCGTGCAAGGACTGTGTTCGGCTGTGTATGTACTGTATGTAGGTATGTAGGTAGGTAGCTGTGTGTGTTTAAGCCCGTAGCCCAATCAGGGACCAGCATTTCAGGCAACGTCATCATTAACAGCCAATGAGGGATGGTGCCAGTGGTGATGTCACTGGCACCGCCAGTGGTGAGCGCACCTCATGGTGCGCTTCTGCTGGTGCACAAGTAGGCCTTACATGGCCTACTTGTGCACAAGTCGCAAGTTGGCACCTTGACAGAGTGCTTAATATTAATAATCATAATCACCTCAGCAGAGTCGTCGTCGGGCAGGTCGTTGACGTGCAGCTGGAACAGGAAGTCGTGTTCCTCCAGGGAGCAAAGCATGATGGGAAGGTGACCGGCCACGCCCTCCACTCGGCAGAACGACGCCATGGCGACCACTCCTGATTGGTGACTGACAGACACAGACAGCCCAGTGTCACTGTGTGTGTGTGTGTGTGTGTGTGTGTGTGTGTGTGTGTGTGTGCGTGCGTGCGTGCGTGCGTGCGTGCGTGCGTGCGTGCGTGCGTGCGTGCGTGCGTGTGCGTGTGTGAGTGTGTGTGTGAGTGTGTGTGTGTGTGAGTGTGTGTTTGTGTGTGTGTGTGTGTGTGTGTGTGTGTCAGCGTGTGTGTGTCAGCGTGTGTGTGTGTGTGTGTGTGCGTGTGTCAGTGGCATCAGTTCAGCAAAGCTAAGGTATGGCAACATGACTGGTGTCTTGCACACGCGTGAAGGCGCGCTTGCAAGATACCAGTTGCACCAGTCATGTTGCCAGACACCAGTCATGTTGCCGTGTGTGTGTGTGTGTGTGTGTGTGTGTGTGTGTGTGTGTGTGTGTGTGTGTGTGCGCACGTGCGTGTGTGCGTGTGTGCGCGTGTGCGCGCGTGTGCGCGCGCGCGCGTGTGTGTGTGCGTGCATGTGTGCATTGTGTTTCTTTGCCCCTGTGTTTTACTCACAGACCACTTCCTGCATAGTACGTTTGTGTGTGTGTGTAATAAAATGTGTAATGGTGTAAAGTAACTAAGTACATTTGCTCAAGTACTTTTTGTCATTTCATCATCTAATCAGGCTTTTGGGAACACCCAGGACAGTTTTTGAATTTCTTCATTCAGTATTTGGATATTTGATATTCATGTCCACCCATTTCCCCCCTTCCAAATTTTAACCATGATAGATTCAATGAAAACAACTGTCCTTTTTTCTGGTGATTCCTGACACCTTCCAAATGCGTGAGCAAGCCCTGTTTTTTCGATAACATTCTTCATTGATTTCTATTATTTTTTTGGAGGAAATTAAAATGATTAAATACAATAAAAGATTATAAAAAATAAATTAAAAAGGTTATCAAATAAACACGGCCTGCTCACGTTTTCGGGGGTAGTATGAGTCACCAGAGAAAAGGACAGTTGTTTTCATTGAATCTATCATGGTTAAAATTGAGTTTGAAGTTTGAAGTTTGGAGTTTGAAGTTATAATGGCTTTGTATCCACAAGTTTCCGCGGGAGTTTACTGGAGACTATCGGGACCAAACTTCCGGGTTTAACAGCAGACATACAAGCTCACGTCGCGTCGCAGATGCAACCCGTTGTGAGCTTGTAAATCGGCGTCGGAAGCTCGGTGCAGACGTCTGCGCAATGCACTATGGGGCGTTGGAAACTCGTGGATAGGAAGGTCCTGGGAAGGGGGCAAAATGGGGGAAATGAATATCAAATATCTAAATACTGGGGGGCATAGCTCAGGGGTAGAGAAACCGTTATTAGAGCACGAAGGGTTCCCGAAGGGTTCCCAGTTCGAATCCGGGCTCCCCCTGAGTTAATGTCGAAGGGTCCTTGGGCAAGACTCTGAACCCCACATTGGTGCCTTGCATGGTTTCCTCTGCCACCGGTGTATGAATGTGTGCGTGAATGGGTGAATGTAATGCACAATCTCTGTAAAGCGCTTTGGATAAAAGCGCTATATAAATGCACCATTTACCATTTTTATTTACCATTTTACTGAATGAAGAAATTCAAAAACTGTCCTGGGTGTTCCCAAAAGCCTGATTAGACAATAAAATTACAAAAAGATTTTTTGAAAGTGAAATATCCCTTTAAGTAAAATCTAGAGGTACTTTTACTTTGCTATAGTATTTCCAATTTTCTATATTTTTACATTTACTCACATTTACATCTCAGAGGCAAAGTGTTGTATCGAGTGACATGACTATTGCATCATGAAAACATATGCCATGATTTTGTGAATGTAAGCTTACTGCACCTATAATATTTATTTGTGTGTGTGTGTGTGTGTGTGTGTGTGTGCGTGCGTGCGTGCGTGCGTGCGCGCGCGCGCGTGCGTGCGTGTGTGTGTGTGTACGTGTCTTACCAGACGTTGTCCACTAGCATGACGGAGCCATCAGGCATCACAGGCAGATAGGACTCGTTCAGGTTGGGGAGGATCCTCACGTCTTTGACACACACCTCCTCCTGGGAGCAGGCATTTAACACTGACACACACACACGCACGCACGCACGCACGCACGCACACACACACGCACACACAAACACACACACACACACACACACACACACACACACACACACACACACACACACACACACACACACACACACACACACACACACACACACACACACACACACACACACACACACACACACACACACACTCAAACACACACACACACACACACACGGGCACAAGGGAAAGTGTTTTAATGTACTTGCGCAAGGACAGCTAATGGGCCGGCCAAGAGCATTGCTTTTCTCCTCAAGAATGTTGCATCATGCGGCAACTAATATTCCAAACCTCTGTAGAGACACACACAATCCTTCTGTCTTGGAAAACCTCACATTTGAGTATTTAGCACTTAGTTTGGTTTATTTCAGTACATTTTGTGGTAACATAGTTTAAATTTCATAGGTAATACAGAAAAATAACCACAATTCTGACCCAAAAGGTATAGGCTGAAATGATAGCTTATTTACCTTCCCTATAACAAAACAAAGAAAAGATTTATTCACATCAAACCATTACCCAAATGGATTAGACCATAATGAAATCACTTGAAAGAATGTTACAACATCTTGTTAGTATACTGTACATAACTAAAGACAAATTCTAATTAATTACAAAACACCTACAGTATAAGTCTATTGAGAATCATGCAAGGACGCTCTTTTTAGACTCCTCTTCAGCCTTTCAATTCAATACAGTCTGATTTTCTTGTGTCAAAGATGGTACAGTTGGAACTGAATCCATACTTAATTCACTGGTATGCTTCTTTCTTGACTAACAGAGTACAGAGGGTGAAAGTGAACAGTGAACTTTCCTCAGCAGTAACTACTAATGTTGGTGCTCAGCATGGGTGGGTTGTGTAAGCTTAGCCGTACTTTTCAACAAGGGGCCAGGGACCCCTATGGGTCATCAGAGTTACTACAGGGGACGCTGCCAAATCTTTGTGTGATAGGAACTTCAGCCAAAAATAGCAGATCTACAAGCTTGCAGATCGGCTATTTTTGGCAAAGAGGTTTGGTGTTGAGGGAAATAAGATCAGACCAAGAACGGTCAAGTATTGACAGTTTAAGTAGTTAAATCTCTGAAAAGACACATTAACATGAGTCCATTTTCCTGGCCTATATAATAATCATTCAGTGCAATAACGAGTCCCTTACTCCTATGTGCAATGCCCAAAGACAGGCAGTGTAGCAAAACTAAAACATAGAATGGTATTATGGTATAATTCCATTCCAAATTTCATGCCAAATTCTTTTCTACACCACACCTATAGGACATAGTGGATACTAGTTAAATTGCTCATGCTTCATCACTTACAATTCATTTGTTGCTGGACGGCACATGCAGGTTGGTGTCACGTTGCGTGACTAAGGAACAGATCTACAAGCTAACTACACGTCACGCTGCAGCACTTTGTGAGCTTGTAGATCTGTTCTTTTCGTCACACACATTAGGCAGCAATCATGCAGCCTGTTCGGTGAAAAACTACTCATGTTACATATTTTGTGTAATCTACTGTAAGCTACATCTCTCTCTCTCTCTCTCTCTCTCTCAGCTAAACAGTGAAGACCCTTGCTTCAAACTGACAGCTGTCGTACTTAGTAAGGTCTGTCTGAATGTCACCAATACAATTCTAAATTAATCAATTCATCAGCATAAAATTGTCACTAGAGGTCACTAGAGGTGTTTGTAGAGACTCCTTCAGCTTCTATCCTCTCCCCCCAGTAGTAACTCTGAGGACCCCCGGTTGTCTCACCTTTCAGGATGGTCAGGTGTTTTCCAGACACGGTCATCTGTTTACAGCGAACCGACGGAGGAGGAAGAACTGTCAGCGTGGTACTGACTGGCAGACAGACAGACAGACAGACAGACAGACAGACAGACAGACAGACAGACAGACAGACAGACAGACAGACAGAGCATTAGAATAACATATCGTCACTGTCAGGCAGAAACCTTGTATCTCCAAGTTTCAAATGTGTACATTTTTTTGCAAAGTAAAGCACTGCTTCATCATCATCACACAAGGCTGTTGCACAAAAGTAGTGAAAAAAGCTGATCTACAAGCACACAACGCCTCGCACGGCTGTTTGTCACTGTTGTCACTAGTTTAAAAGGAGTACTTCACCCCCCAAAACGATTACTCTATTGATTACTCACGCCATGTATTAGTCGAATTCCTAAGACAAAAATGTGATTATAGTCAATTTACCCCCATTGATTCCGGATGGGGACCTAAATGCATTCGGGTCCCCATCCGGAAACAATGGAGGTAAATTTATTATAACTAGAGGTTCGCGGCCCTTCGGGCCGCTCACATCTAGAGATCGCGCCTGCTTTGCAGGCGCTCACAGCTACGTTGCAGCAGTGATCCACCCACATCCATCCATCCATCCACAACCATCCATCCATCCATCCATCCACATCCATCCACATCCATCCATCCATCCATCCATCCATCCACATCCATCCATCCATCCACATCCATCCATCCATCCATCCATCCACATCCATCCATCCATCCATCCATCCATGCATCCATCCATCCACATACATGCATCCATCCACATCCATCTATCCATCCACATCCATCTATCCATCCACATCCATCCATCCATCCATCCACATCCATCCATCCATCCATCCACATCCATCCATCCATCCATCCATCCGTCCGTCCGTCCGTCCGTCCGTCCGTCCGTCCGTCCGTCCGTCCGTCCGTCCGTCCATCCATCCATCCATCCACATCCATCCATCCATGCATCCATCCATCCACATACATGCATCCATCCACATCCATCCATCCATCCACATCCATCCATCCATCCACATCCATCCATCCATCCACATCCATCCATCCATCCACATCCATCCACATCCATCCATCCATCCACATCCATCCATCCGTCCATCCACATCCATCCATCCACATCCATCCATCCATCCACATCCATCCATCCATCCGTCCATCCACATCCATCCATCCATCTCCATCCATCCGTCCATCCACATCCATCCATCCATCCATCCACATCCATCCATCCACATCCATCCATCCATCCATCCATCCATCCATCCATCCACATCCATCCATCCATCCATCCATCCATCCATCCATCCATCCACATCCATCCATCCATCCATCCATGCATCCATCCATCCATCCATGCATCCATCCATCCATCCATCCACATCCATGCATCCATCCATGCATCCATCCACATCCATGCATCCATCCATGCATCCATCCACATCCATCCATCCATCCATCCATCCATCCATCCATCCATCCACATCCATCCATCCATCCATCCATCCACATATCCACATCCATCCATCCATCCATCCATCCACATCCATCCATCCACTTACTGTACTGTACTGTACTTTACTGTACTCTACTGTACCCGACTGTACCGTATTGTACTGTACTTTACTGTACTCTACTGTACCCGACTGTACCGTACTGTACTGTACTTTGCTGTACTCTACTGTACCCGACTGTACCATACTGTACTGTACTTTGCTGTACTCTACTGTACCCGACTGTACCGTATTGTACTGTACTTTGCTGTACTCTACTGTACCCGACTGTACTGTACTGTACTGTACTTTACTGTACTCTACTGTACCCGACTGTACCGTACTGTACTGTACTTTGCTGTACTCTACTGTACCCGACTGTACCGTACTGTACTGTACTTTGCTGTACTCTACTGTACCCGACTGTACCGTATTGTGCTGTACTTTGCTGTACTCTACTGTACCCGACTGTACCGTACTGTGCTGTACTTTGCTGTACTCTACTGTACCCGACTGTACCGTACTGTGCTGTACTTTACTGTACTCTACTGTACCCGACTGTACCGTATTGTACTGTACTTTGCTGTACTCTACTGTACCCGACTGTACCATATTGCACTGTACTTTGCTGTACTCTACTGTACCCGACTGTACCGTATTGTACTGTACTTTGCTGTACTCTACTGTACCCGACTGTACCGTACTGTGCTGTACTTTGCTGTACCGTACTGTGCTGTACTTTGCTGTACTCTACTGTACCCGACTGTACCCGACTGTACCGTACTGTGCTGTACTTTACTGTACTCTACTGTACCCGACTGTACCGTATTGTACTGTACTTTGCTGTACTCTACTGTACCCGACTGTACCGTATTGTACTGTACTTTGCTGTACTCTACTGTACCGTACTGTACTGTACCCGACTGTACCGTACTGTACCCGACTGTATCTTACCGTATTGTACCGTACCCCCCCCCCCCCCCTCTCTCTCTCTCTCTCTCTCTCTCCCCCTGTGCAGCTGACCCCCCCCTTCCCTCTTGTAACCTGAGAACTTGGTGATGATAATGACACATTGGTCTACAGAGGATTGCGCAATAGGTATTGCGAAATAACCATACAAACACAAACTGTACGGTAAATATGCATTTTGAAAACATGAAATGTTGACAGCGCAAAGCGTCCAGGTTAGTCTGTCCTGGTGTGTGTGTTTATGAGAGGTGTTGTCAGATATTGTAAATGTAGATACAGTTTGAAGTGTGTCAAGTGTGTCTCACCATTGGAATGTTGGTTGCTCGAATGTAGGGATTTGATAGAAATGTTGTCTTCGGAACGCGACAAAAAACCCAAATTATTATTGAACTCAAGTCTCCATTGCGCGAGTAATCAATAGAAAAAAAGTCATTTTGGGGGTGAACTACTCCTTTAAATCATAAAAAATATATAAATACAAAACAAACAGTTTTGGACATACAAGGTTTCCACCCGACAACGACAATATGTATATCATACAAATAAGGCAAGTGTCACATCATCATTGTCGTGTGGAAACCTTGTATACCTGAAGCTGTGTTCCAATAATGGATCCAATATAGTTATTATTTACTTACAAGCTCTTGTTGAAGTTGTATTTCTAACCTTTTTGCTAGGTTTAGCTTAGAAACAGGGGTGTGTTTTTGTTTAACCAATCACAGTGTCAGACGACGGCCCCATCCCCTCCGGGCTGGTGGTGTGTGTGTGTGTGTGTGTGTGTGTGTGTGTGTGTGTGTGTGTGTGTGTGTGTGTGTGTGTGTGTTACCCTGGGCCTTGAAGGTGTTCAGGTCCTGGGTGAAGGTGTGAGACGGGTCTCTCTGCTGCAGGATGTTCAGGTAGCCATGCTCCTTGACCTCTGACCTGTCTGTCTCCCTCCTCCACACGGTCACCATCACCTGCACACACACGCATGCACGCACGCACGCACGCACGCACGCACGCACGCACGCACGCACGCACGCACACACACACACACACACACACACACACACACACACACACACACACACACACACACGTTGATGTTTTCATTGCCATGGAATCTATAATATTAGTATCAAGACATGAGCCGTGCGTTAAAGTAGTAGTTCTCCCCCAAAATGACTTTTTTAATTATTTTTGGGGTTTGGCTTGCAAAGTAGCCTACACTGTGATGTTGTTTTTCAAAGAAAATGCACACGCACAACATATAAATAGATACAGAATAGCTGTAGTGATATGGTATGACACAGACACCCAGACAGACAGACAGACAGACAGACAGACAGACAGACAGACCTTGACTTTCAGTGTGTTGACCGGCAGTTTGTCCAATGAGACGGTGAGAGGAAAGATGACCTCATCAGACAGTACGACAGGTTCATCTAGAGGAGACTAGAGAGAGAGAGAGAGAGAGGTTTAGTCAATCAATCAATCAATCAACCAACCAACCAATCAATCAATCAATCAATCAATCAATCAATCAACCAACCAACCAATCAATCAATCAATCAATCAATCAATCAATGAGTCAGTCAGTCAGACAGACAGACAGACAGACAGACAGACAGACAGACAGACAGACAGACAGACAGACAGACAGACAGACAGACAGACAGACCTGTAGATTTGCAGATCTATACATTTCCCTTCCAGTTGTTCCAGTGTTGTTGTGAATGAGGAGAGGCTTACACTCCCTGAAACTACGACATCTGAGAGGAGAACAGGAGGAGGAAAGAAAGAAAGAAAGAAAGAAAGAAAGAAAGAAAGAAAGAAAGAAAGAAATTAGAAAAAGCGATTCTAAAACGTTTTAATGTCAAGGACTCTCCTCAAGACACACCTCAAAGGTTGGTGTCAGGTGCGTAGGACAAAAGTGCATATATTCAAAGGATCTCTGATAATAAAATCAAAGACGAGGCCCGCCATTAGTGAGTACAAGACTAAGAGCTCAATACGCAGGAATGACCGTGAGTATCCTGTGGCCAGGGGTGTCACACCAAATTCTGGGCCCTGGGTACCAGGATTCACTGCGGGCCCCCCATGAATGTTCTTCATAGGGGGGGGGGGTTTAACCCATTTATACTGGGAACGCATTATTACACATTATTTTGTGCTGCGCTGTGAGCTTGTAGATATGCAATTTTTTTTTAAAATCGTGAACATTTGTGCAAGTCTTTTTGTGCAAAAACTTTTTCATGTGAAGGATCCCCAAAATGATATGTATTTGGCCACAGACTCCCATCTCAAAATATTTCGTTCCAGGGACCCCCAGAAGCAAACTTTGAGCTACAAATGTTCGCTTAAAAAAATACATATTATTCAAAGATTTGCACACATTTTCACTACTTTTCAAAAATAGCAGATCTACAAGCTGTGAGCTTGTATATCTGCTATTTTTCAATAGTTAAAGTATACAATAATTAAGGCCCCTCCACCCTGGGCCCTAGTAACTCCCCTGGGCCCTAGTGACGCCCCTGCCTGTGGCTATTCATTTCAATGAGCCAAAACATGACATATCCTCCTTTAGATTTCAGGGCATAGAACAAACCCAGATGCCACCTAGAGGTGGTGACATTGGCCTTCTTCTGAAGAGAAGAGAAGTGCATTGGATTTTTACACTACTAATTCGTGCTTAATATTATGCTATGATTGGTCATGCGTTCATTGGATGGACTGCCTTATATGTAATAAACCTGTGCATGCATTTCTGTGGAGATTTGTTTTAGATTGAACTTTATTCTCGCTGTGTGTTTTTTATTCTTTGACTATTACTGGGTCCACCAATGCCTTGTTCTTTTCTTTATAGACATTTAAGACCTGGTCGGATGAACTATACAGGCCATTTCCTCGGTTATTCAGAGCTCTAATTAGTGATTCCATACCCAGAGAAAAAAGATGTTGTATTTTTGTGAATGGGATTGCAAACACTCTGATGTTTACGTGGGTCTAATATGATGGTGATGGGAGTGCCTTTAAGGTTGGTGATTACCTGTACAGCCAATAGGCAGATGATTCGTTGACCCACACTGTGTGGGATACTGTGATCAAATATATTTTTACTTATTTTACTTTTGGTACTTTAAGTACTAGGGGTGTAACGATATAGTAAATGCATCGAAATATCGTTTTTAACTTAAAAAATCGAAGTATATCGAAATGAAAACAGCTAAAATCGAATTGTATCGTTTGATTTTGTATCGTATCGAATCGGCAGTGCAAAGAATCGAGAATCGAAAATTTTAAAGGAGGGGTTTAATTACTTTTCCATTCCATATAGCTACACTGGTCTATCAATAAATGTGTGTAATCTCTAGGTCCATGTCAAGGTGCAGGTTTGTCAATATACAGTGTCCATATATTTGGCAGATAATCACAGTGTTTACTTATTTATATCCATAATAATACATGTTTCCCTTAAAAACCTGCACAATATCGTATCGTATCGCCATGAATGAACCAATATCGTCCATGTATCATATCGTCAACCATGTATCGTGATATGTATCGAATCGCTATTAAAATGTATCGTTACACCCCTATTAAGTACATTATGACGCCAATATCTTTGTACTTTTACTCAAGTACATTTTGAGTATTTCTGCATTGTAGTATTGATACTTTTGTTTTACTTTTGATGTATGTAAAAGAAAAAGGAATATACTTACGAATATTCTAACATTTTCGAAAAGGTGTCATATAATCACATGAGGGATGGGCCATGAGGTGGCATGACACTAAATAAAATAATTCATTCATTCATAAAGGGGAAAACCACTCATTTTCAACTTTGAACTACGTCACTCATTGACTGCGATTTTGACCCCCCCTTCTTTTGCGACAAACTGCCAGCATTGTGTTTACCTTTAACACGTGCGTGCGCCTCGTGCACGACAGTTCACGGATCACGTTCGCTCTACGATCCTGCCGTGGTAAGCAACAAAAATCTGCTATTTTTCTATAGCTAAAGCATTCAATATTTCTAGGCCTAAATGGGTTAAGTAAAAAGTTTTACTGGTCAAAACCTCCGCCACTGGTCAGTTACCTTGGGTCCAGTCTGTTTCCTATGGCGGCGATGGCGGCCTCGGCCGCCGCGATGTAGTCCTCCTCGACCTCCTCCTCCTGGCCCTCGTCGTCGCCGCTGCTCTGGTAGTCGTGGTGATGGTAGTCGTGGAGGTTGTAGTCGTGGAGGTTGTAGTCGTGGGGATGCTGCTGCTGGTGCTGGTGCTGCCGGTGGTGGTGTCTGTGGTGGGTGCTCTCTCCGGGGCTGACGCTGGCCACGGCGCACAGCGAGCCCGCCAGGTCCCTCCACGCGCGGCTGCTGGCCGACTCCGTACCAAACCCACCTGTGAGGATGGGAGAGAATATTTGTGTCTAAATCGCAGGGCCGTGCAGAGAGCACTGAGCGGGCAGGTAGCCTGGGATCACTTCACTTTTCGTGGTTGTAACCGATGGAGCGGAAACCACAACACGTCATGTTGTAGTACTCAAAGGACTACAATTTGCCGGAACTATCCACCGGAAACAGTTCTAACCCCAAATAATTCCCCTATACACTCAAGGACATACTTTTAGGGGCCTACCTAATAAACTCCTTGATGCGGAGTAGTTTTGCTTTTGAAAAAATCGTTTGGTATATGCATCTTTTAGCCCAACTCGTAGTGACTGGCAAGACTACACTAGGCTAATCGAGCATTTTAATAGGGATTGGGGAAACAAACGGGGGGAACCAAATCAGAGCGACGCCACTTCTTCTAGTGGTTTCCGCACTTTAGGCGGAAACCAAACGGCCTGTTGTTAACGAACACCAGGCTTTCCCCCAGAAAGCCTGGTAGGCGAGGTTAGCGGGCAGGTACTCAAACCTCACAAAGGGGCACTTCTGCGAGCGTGTAGCGCGTGCGCGGATTTTTGGGGTGGTCCTTTTATTACTGCGTTCGGTGGCGTATATCGATGGCCAAAGTGCGAAACCTCCTATCCTATAATATATCTAACATAAGGGTCTTGAGCTGTTAGCTAAGCTATCGTCCCGCAGTGCTTATACGTAGGTGGTGCGCTTGTTGCCTTTCCTGGCTTTGCCCTGGGTTGGCTCCCTGTACTGTCAGCTTGCTTACCTCTACCCTCCAGATGCCTGACACAGTGCCCAGCCAGCCTCTAGCAATATGCTGACGGTAATCTTGCTAGAGCAGGGGTCTTCAACAGGGGGTCCGGGACCCCTAGGGGGTCTTAAGAGTTACTACAGGGGGTCCTCCAAATATTTGTTCGATAGAAACTTCTCCTTTATATTAACCACTTGCCAAAAAAAAGCAGATCTACAAGCTCACAACGCCTCGCGCTGCGAGGCGTTGTGAGCTTGTAGATCTGCTTTTCTTTTTTTTTAGATCGGCTATTTTAGGCAAAGAGGTTTGATCTAGAGGGGGAAAGAGCAGATTAAGTACAGAGTGAAAGGTCAAATTTGACGGTTCAAGTGGTTAAATATATGAAAACATTGTATTTTGGAATTGACATGAATCCAAAATACAATTAATGATTGTGCTGTCAAACAATGAAATTATATTGAATCTATGGAAAGGTTGTGGGGGTCCCGGCTTCATCTCTCTCTCAGCTAAGGGGTCCTTGGCCTTAAAACGTTGAAGACCCCTGTGCTAGAGTGTTTGTTCAATAGCAGTGTTAAATAGCTCTATATTTTGTATGTAATCATTGCTATAGTGTTTGTTCAGTAACAGTGTTAAATAGCTCTATATTGTGATAGTAATAATTGCTATCATTTCTCATTGGTATGATAAATAAATGAATGATCTATGCTTTGTATCACCTACTGTAACAAGCATCTTATCAGCAACAGCAGCCAGTCAGAATACAACACAGGACAGGACTTAGACTATACTGACCACTAATGCAACTCCTTGCAACATCCGAGTTCCAACTACTTGTTGCTACCATTATCCCCAATGGCAGTTGCAAGGAAGTTGCAATGGTGTGACATGGCCTTAAAACTGTTTTGTTGCAAGGAGTTGCAACTAGTTGCATTGGTGCGGTTTGGCCCCCACATGTAATTCCAGTAGCAAGATGACATTATGTCATGAATACAAGATTCACTTATGCTGTAAAAAATAACAGCATTACTGACAGCCAAGTTACACGCACAGCACAGCACAGCACAGCACAGCACAGCACAGCACAGCACAGCACAGCACAGCACAGCACAGCACAGCACATAAACAACAATCAAATTAATTAGAGATATGTCTGTGTTTCATCCGCCTCCCTATCTTCGTTTGCAAAGAAAAGCCATGATTTATCATTCATGACTGACAGCACACACAAAAGACTAAAACAGTAGCCCACCACCGGCTATATGTGACACATGTCACATACACAACGCAACACATTGCGAGCTTGTATAGATAGATCTGCTATTTCTGCATCCACACAGCTATAGCTTATGTGTTATGTACCATATAGGCTTTATAATTCAGGCCTATAATATTTCAAATACATTTGATAAAGTTGTTTACAAATACTACAGTAGGCCTACCCTAGATGTGTGTGTGTGTGTGTGTGTGTGTGTGTGTGTGTGTGTGTGTGTGTGTGTGTGTGTGTGTGTGTGTGTGTGTGTGTGTGTGAATGTTAGTTATTAGACTGGCTAGTTATTAGACATGCATTCATTCTCCGCTTAAAATAAGCCAATTTCACATAATTCCCGAAATAAGCCTATAATAATAATAGCTTACTTAAACTATTATTATCATTATTGTTTGGCTTGTTGTTATAATAATAATATGCATAGTAACCTATTGTTGTTGTTGATGGTGTGGTTGTTAATAATAATAATAATTATTATATAAATGCATAAATACAGCTGTCCTATTCTAGGTTATTAGGCTACATGCAAATTAACAATCAAATATTAGAATATTATCCAGACACACAGCAGGTTCTGTTCTGGTCTCTCATACATAGGATAGGCCTACCTCGGTTCGGGTCGGTACCGGCCGCGGACGGCGACGGCGTCGCGCCGGTGCTGCTCGCCCCCCCTCCAGCCCCTCCGGCCCCTCCAGCCCCGGGCGGTTCTCTGCAGCGCAGCACCAGCAGGAATCGCACGGTCTCGCCCAGGTAGAGGTGGCTCCGGCGGGGCAGGCTGCGGTACCGCGCCGGGTCCGACAGGTCCTGGATGGGCACCGCCGGGAAATACATGAAGTACTCGCACTGCGCCTCCATCATGTGGCCCAGCACCATCGTGGACATGTACGGAAGATTATCACAGCGATACGATAGATAGCAATGCAGTGGGAGTGGTGTTTAAATGGGGTTATCGTTCATATTGTGGTGTTTTAATTCTCTCATCCCCGTCCGTTTCTTTCTTGGAGGATTTATGATCGATATTATTTGCCTGTTATTGATCATGACCGCATCTCTCTGTCTCTCTCTCCTCCTGGGCGCCTCTGATTGGCTGATGCAGGAGGGAGAAGGGGGGGGGGGGGAGGGAGAGAGAGAGAGAGAGAGAGAGAGAGAGAGAGAGAGAGAGAGAGAGAGAGAGAGAGAGAGAGTAGGCAGGCAGGTCACGTGATTAGCTACACCGCAAAATCCATGCTAAACGCTCGTTTAGAACTTTATTTTATTAATATGAATATTATAATGAGGGGTATGGTGAATGTTATGGAAGCCCATTTATTGACAATAGCTTAAATACCACCGTGAAATATAAATGAATGCATGCATGAATATGGAATAATGAATACCGGCAAATAATAATCAATGCATTATTTAATTCCAATGGACTTCCATAGTCCCTGACACCAAATATATTTATATGGTGATCCGAATGTGGCCCAATAGGCCTACATATTAATTTATATAATAATACATATAGCTAATGTTATTGTCGAGACTCGAGACTTGAAAGCACTTGACATGAAAATGGTTGACGAGCGCTGATCTAAACTGTGTACTACCTCTGCTTTGCCACTAGATGGGGCGCTTTCCTCACATTCAAACGTGTGTTCAGCGAAAGCAAAACCACGGCCTAGATCTCGGGAGAGAAACAAGCAACTAGGTCTATGAAAACAACAAGCCCAAAATAAGGGCCAGGGCAGTTGAATACACGAATACTCTATTGACAGTTTGCAAGTATACAGTTGTAGGCCTCCTCATGCATTGAAGGAGGAATATGAGGTCAGTCCGTAACCGTTGCTCTCCCCAGGTTGGCAGAGGGAGTGTAGAACCCATGCAGGATTACATAACTGACACTGGGTGAAAAAAAAAAAAAAAAAAAAGGTTACAAAAATCGTTTGAAGAGATTTGAATCATAATTTAATCAAAAGTTTGTTTGATTGATCACGTTTCGATACGAATTCCTTTATTTATTGATGTGGCCATTGTCTTTGGAATGTGCTGCCTATTTATTAAAAAATTAATAAATAGTCATGAGAAAAGTGTTTTCTTTTTTTTTATGGAGAAAAGAAAAGTTAGAGGCTATGGAGAAATCTAGACATTGACGGCTCATAATGTAATAACGGCTAATGTAATAATTTAAACATAATAAAAACTCAGTCATGAAAAATAGCGCATAGATTTTTCTATAATGTAATAATGTGTTACATTAAGAACCACACATATTCGCTCATAATGTAATAAACGTTCATGATGTAATAATGGCCCATATTGTGGAGAAAAGTCCCATATCTGGGAATGCCCATATATGGACATATTGTGTCAGTCTCTGTTGTTTCAGTGCAACCATGCCCTACACTACACAGCTTCTCGCCCTTAGGACATCTACCTCTGTTGACAACGGACCAAGAAGAATGTCCAGGATGGTCACCTATCTGTCTGTCTCTCTGTCTGTCTGCAGGATTACGCAAAAACTACCAGACCAAATTACACAAAGCTTGGAGAAGTGGCGCATTGGCCCACTTAGATGCCATATACTTTTCAGATGGGGGTCCACTGCCATATATATATATATATATATATATATATATATATATATATATATATGTATATATTTGATGCCGTTACCACTTTGACTCGATAACGATTTTGAATACAGGTCTTTTACTGTAGTTCTTGCCCTGATAAAGACCTGAACTGGTCCAAAGATGTTTTTTTTTGGAGCGGTGAAAGCGCTCCCAATAGACAGGTATGTCCGTGGGTATGTCCGTGGGTGGCTGGGTGGCTGGGTGGGTGGGTGGCTGGGTGGCTGGCTGGCCGTGTCCGTAGCCTGGCAATACCTTGAGTGGCCACACACAGAACACTAGTTAAAGGAGGGGCGCTGTTTTGTGCAGGCCAGGCACACTCACCACTCACTCACACACACACACACGCACGCACGCACGCACGCACGCACGCACGCACGCACGCACGCACGCACGCTCAGATTCACCGCTCCACTTCGAACCGAGGTTTGATTTTTACATTAAAAAGTAGTTGTAGAGGAGAGGAATTGAGTTCAAATAGAGTTTAAAGGTAGAGTAAGTGCTTTTATTTGTTTAAAATAAGTGTGAAACCGCTCTATATTCTGATATTCTTGGAAGGGATGACGTGAGTGATTGGCATAAAGGTTGTCACCTACCTGAACATGTATTATCTGTTTATCAAAGAGCTGGAGAGACAGACTTTTGAAAAGAAAAGAAAAGAAAAGAAAAGAAAAGAAAAGAAAAGAAAACTTTGCTACTGTATTTGTGCACAAAACTAACCTGTGGATCTTCAGTCCACCGTATGTGGACTGAAGACTCACCTCTTCAGACTACTACTGTAACACTCCCCTTCCCTCAATGACCACACATGAAGCTAGATAGCTTTTCTCTTTTTTAGGTTTTTAGACGTTTTTAGAAGATTAGGTGCGTGGTCTGCCTATGCCAGGGGTGGGCAACTTTGATGATGGCGAGGGCCACTATATTTCCACCTTCACTCCAGAGGGCCACATTGCACACATATTACGTCCTACTTTGTCATTCTACTATCTCATACAAAAGAAGCAAAAAATAGCAGATCTACAAGTTGTAGATCAGCTATTTTTGCTTCTTTTGATATGGAATCCTGATTTTTTTCTTGATATTTTTGCCAGACCCATGAAATGGGTAGGCCTACATAAGCAAATGTCGGTCTGTCCAGGTTTTCTATATAAAGGGTATATATGATGATGACATGATGATGACATGCCTACAAAAGGCATGATGTCATAAATGATGATGACAGACAGGGGGTCTGGCACAACCAGGTTGACCTGGTCTAGTTTATTTGGAATCCTGAAATGTAACATTTTGATTTAATTTCAAACGCATATACTCATGTTAACCAGTGCCAGGCGACTTTTAGAGCAACTTTCCCACTATGGGCTTCCCTGCCAAGCGACTTTGGGCGACTTTTACTTAGAAAAAAAAAAAAAAAAAAAATTAAATCTTTTTGGACCCCATTAAATCTAGTAAACATGATTTCAATCGCGATTTTGCATGTTCCACCCCCATACAACCCCATCTTTATACAGGGCAGCCATCTTTGTTTACATAACATGTAAAACATAATGGCTATTATCTCAAGAATGCCTGAACGGATTTCCAATCTTTTTTTGTTTGTTTGAAAGCTGTGAACAGCCTGCACAAACATGGTGCATGATCTGTGCATGGGTGTGCATGATCTGTGCACTACAAATTACATGGAAGTCTATGGAGAGGGCTGGCACTAATGCCACTCGAGGGCATTTTTAATTGGCAGTAAGTGAGTTAAATACAAATACATTGGACATAAAAAAAAAACTACTATACTAGTCATTAAGCTACTAATATAGTCTGACCAGGTCATGTTATGAATTGTAACAGCTGAAATCAATAATATATCAGTATTCCGGTATTAACCTGGAGGCCGCATTAAGCGAAGGTGGGGGCCGCATGTGGCCCCGGGCCGCCAGTTGCCCATGTATGGCCTATGCTAATATTATTTTTTCTAGATTAATATTCCTATGCATTTGTTGTATTGTTGTTGATGTACTGACATATTATCTTGCTTATTATATTGAAGTATTAACTGCTTATTCTAAGTCGCTTTGGATTAAAAGCGTACTGCTAAATGCCTAAAC
Source organism: Nannobrachium achirus (assembly GCF_963921795.1). Classification (NCBI taxonomy): domain Eukaryota; kingdom Metazoa; phylum Chordata; class Actinopteri; order Myctophiformes; family Myctophidae; genus Nannobrachium; species Nannobrachium achirus. The sequence continues at coordinate 48,615,459 of NC_137826.1, read as the reverse complement.
TGTAACTGTAAATTGATATATGCCAACTATTTCTAACAGAAAATGCACGAGTCTTGTGGTTTTGTAAGTTAAGACTTCCATCAGTTGCAATGTAACAGCTCTACACACATTTTGTTTTGATTGTAATTATTCAACTTTTGCTTTGGTAATGTTAACGCTGTGTAGCAATGATTACAATCAGAGTAAGATAAATATATTTACAGAGGTAACCTGAGCCAAAAATGTTTGAGAACCATTGCTCTATAGTCCACTCTATGCTTTATTTACATCAGCAATTCTCAACAAAATGTTACAATCTCACAGACCCCCTCAGTTGGACTTGTTTCCATTCGGTCCCGTGGTCTATAATGATTAGCCCACGGGACCGAATGGAAACCAGTCCATTTGGTTGTCAATCATTTTGTATTGGGACCCCCACTCCCAAGGACCTATAAGGGTCCCGGACCTTATTGTGAGTAACAGCGCTCGCATAATTGGAAAAGTAGAGGAAAATGGAAATTATAGATATTTGAAGAAGAGGAAAGTCACAGTGCAGCTTTAAATGAGTTAATATAGCATCAACATCAGCTCACCCACTATTTGAAAATAGACGATCTACAAGTTTGTGTTGCGTAGCTACTGTCCAAAAAAGAAAGAAAAGAAATATGTGAACACCTGTATAATCCTTACCTATAATCCTTGATTAGGCATATTCACTATTAGCTCTGGTCCAGAGCGTCAACTGCACTGACGCTCTGACAGGCGGCTGGCTAAAAGACTAGACCAGGAAATAAGTGGCGGTCGAGTTGGATGCGTTTTATTTCATGACAAAAATAATGTATTTCACAGAGTGGGTGGGGTGCTGAGAGGTTTCCCACCGCGGAGAATAGACTTTCAACAACGCAAAACTACCTTTGGTTTGGTGAAGTGAAGTGAAGTAGTTTAGTTTATTTTGACTGAAGTTGAGCCCTCATAGGGGCTGAGAAATCCTGATCTAGTCTTTTAGCCAGCCGCCTGCCCATCAGTGCAGCTTGTATGGGGTTGATGGGTTTTATAAACCCAAGGGCCTGATTTCACCCCTGAGCTTACGCTCTGGACCAGAGCCAATTCACTATATTCATTTGATATATTACCTCGCGAGTTGCGCTGTACTTGCTTAATGTAAATCCTTCTGGATTAAGTGCTAAATGTATAATGATTGTAACTGTAAATCGAAAATTGTAACAACACAAGTCTTTTGTGGGGGTCCCTGACAGATCATATTTTCAGATGGGCGAGGGGGGTACAAATACATTATGCAATTTGGGGGTCCTTGACATTGAAAAATGTCAGGGACCCCTCCTCTAATACAAACTCAGTGTGTCACCCTGTGCGTGAAAAGCTGCCTGGTCTCGAATACTACATGAGAAACATACATAATACAGTATATACATATAATAATATATTCTATTGTCCTCTATACATACAGTATATCGTTGCAGTCAGGAAGAAACCTCGTAGTTCCATGTTTCAACTTTTTATGTTTTTTCATTTTTTTTTAGCTATTGAAAAATAGCAGATATACAAGCTCACAGTGCGGCACCGAGTGCCGCGCTGTGAGCTTGTAGATCTGCTATTTTTCGAAAAATCTTGAAAATGTTTGCAAATCTTTGAATATATATTTTTCAAACCCCAATGGCGAAATACATGTCATTTTGGGGGTCCTTGACATGAAAAGGTTTGAGAACCACTGATTTAGAAGAAGGATTTAGAAGACATTTATAGAATCGGATCATAATCTTCAAAGACTTGCACACATTTTCAAGATTCTTTCAAAAATAGCAGTTCCACAAGCTTGTGTATCTGCTATTTTTAATAGTTAAAGCATAAAACAATGGTTAACTTAAAGGTTCAAATCTAGTGACACAGATCATCGTATAGCGTCACACAGTAAAAGCAAAAATAGCTGATCTATGCATATAGAATATAGATCGTCTACATTTTGCTCCACTTTAGCCTGTAGCACCTCCCCGGCCTTGGTGACCTTGCAGGCTTATACAAAGGCTTAAAATGTAATTTAGACAACATATTATATAGACATGAGGCCAGGTCATTGTTGACCTTATGTATAGTTTCCAGGGGTGTCACAAGGGCGGGGGGGAAGTGGGACTGAGTTACTAGGGCCCAAGGTGGAGGGGCTTAATTATTTTATACTTTAGCTATTGAAAAATAGCAGATCTACAAGCTCGCAGCGCGGCATCGGCTATTTTTGAAAAGTTGTGAAAATGTGGGCAAATCTTTGAATGTGTATTTTTTAAGCAAACATTTGTAACTCAAATTTTGCTTCTGGGGGGTCCCTGCATGGAACTAAATATCTTGAGTTGGGAAACAGTTTTTTTTTAAACCTTAAAAGGATTTGAAATATTCAAAGACTTGCACAAATGTTCACGATTTTTCTTTTAAAATAGCGGATCTGCAAGCTCGCAGCGTGGCACTCGGTGCCACGCTGTGAGCTTGTAGATCTGCTATTTTTCAATAGTTAATGCACAAAATAATGCGTAATCAATGCATTGGATGTATTAACGTTTTCCTTGCTTATTGAAAGTCGCTCTGGATTAAGAATGTGTGCTTCTATAAATAGTATACTGTATAAATGAAAAGTATATGAGACTAAACAATAATTAGTTTTTCCCCCATTTTTTTTACATTTCCTGAAAAGTAACAGTTTATAAAGGTTTCCACGTGACAGCAATGATATATAATATATATCTTACAGTATGGTATTCTAATTTATATAATTTATACAGATTCTTGTTTTACACACTATAGCCGGTGATGCTTAAAAGTGCTTAAAAAAAAGAAAGAAAAAAAAGAAAAACGAGTTAAAACTCTATATTGTGATAGTAATCTTTGCTTATCCACAACTTTCCAAAGTCCCATCGTGCATTGCGCAGAAGGTGCAGGCAGCTTCTGGCGCTGCAGCCGAGTGTGATCTACAAGCTCACAGCGGCTGCAACTGCGACGCTACGTGAGCTTGTATGTCTGCTGTTAACCGGAAGTGTCCCGCAAATAATGCTACAGTAAATTCTGGCGGAAACAGGTGGATAGAGTGTTTGTTGGGGAACGGGGGACTGCTCTTCTTTTCAGATTGTGATATCGAGTTCAGCCAATCAGGAGAGAGAACTCATTTGTCAGCTTAAATTTTATAGTGATCCCGTTCAAAATATGTCATTTCTTTGTGTCAGCACTTTCAATGTCACTGTATCCTGTTTGAGTTATAGTGAGGGAAAGTTAGCTGAGTGTTATCTGGGAACTAAATCTAAATCAATAGCTTTCTTCACAAATGTGTTCATGAAGGTGTCTAGTATCACCTCTGAACTTTGTCAATCCCAACTCCCTTGACATACTTTGTGGGAGTCAATCAAAGTGGGGGGTATCCCTTGGGCCTGGGATTAAAGGGGGGAAAAAATGGCCAATATGATAATGGCCAATATGAACGGCCAATGGCCAATATGAACGTATGAGGTGTGTAATTAGGGTATTTTTGGGCTGCTGAATCCATTCCAAACATTAGTTTTCAGTTAAAATGACTCCTTGGCCATGAAATAGGCCTAGTTGGCTAAGGCTTAGACATTTTTTTTAATTGACAATATTATGTCTCATGGACACACAAAGTAGGTGTGGCCTGTTGTATGGCCAGGGAGGTCATTTTTACAGCCTTTTTGGCCCGGCCCTCCACAATATTTTCTGTTGTTCATGTGGCCCCATGGAAAGAATAATTGCCCACCCCTGCTCCATAGCAATGATAACAATCACAATACAGAGCAATTTGATACACCTTTAAAGTGATTATTGAACATTTGATATTCATTTACAGTACAGGCGGGATCCACAGGTTTCAGTTCATTATGAAGGCATTGTCTGCAAGTGGTAGGATAGTTACAGTATGTACATGTGTTTGTTAGGGGTGGGCAATATAATCGATATGGCAATACATCACGATAGTATATTTGCCAATACTGTATCGATACTTCAGGCAGTAGTATCGCAATACTTTGAGGAAAATAAAATATGTTCCAATGCATAGGAACCAATGGTAGAAGTCCAGTCCTGTTCACAGCCTCTAGATGTCGCTGTAGCTAGTACTTCCCCTTCCCACGGTTCAGTGAGTGAGGTCTCTCGAGAAAATGGCTGCGAACGACGAAAACAAATACATTAGAGCAGCGCCTTCAGCTTTTAAAGCTGCTATATCGCAACAGTATCGCAATAGTATCGTATCGCAAAGATTCGCAATATATAATGATACTATTGCATCGTGACCAAAGTATCGTGATACTTCTTGCCAATATCCACCCCTAGTGTTTGTGTGTGCATTTTGTGCGTCTCAAAGGTGCATGCAGGTGTCCCTTATCACTCCTCCTCGGATTGTCTTTGGGTCAACATTAGATCATAACAGGTCAAATACTACATCTTAATTTCATGCGGGATTTCGCATTCACGGTTGAATAAATTATTATTTAGTCCGTAGTATTGTTGTTTTTTTTCTTTCTTTTTTTATTATTGTTTTAAGGACCTCCATAACTCTCGGAGTGTACAAATGGAACCAAATGGACCATTTGGTTCCATGTGTACACTCTTAGAGCTATGTGTACACTCTGTACGCCCCCTTACAGCTGTAAGGGGCCATTTGGAAACCCTCCCCCCCTCAAGGTTCAATTCCGACACCAATACCTGGAGAAACGGCTTTCCCTTTAGCCAGGCAGCACTCGAAAAAAAGAAGGAAAAAAACAAAAGAATCGTCCAGCCGTTGAACCAACCAAGCAGTCGAGGCGAATCAAATCACTTGATCAGCCAGTCGATGAACCAATCCAGTCAAGTCCGATATCGTCCGGTAGCGATGCGGCGATACAATTGTCCGTACCATATCGTTTGTCGGTGGATCCTCGTCCTTGCTGACTGCTGTCCGTATATTGGCAAAAAATAAAAGACTTTCACCTTCGCCGGTGGTCGATTATTTATTTATCCGTTTTATAAATCTATAATATTGTGATATGAATTTGTGCTTATTAACAGATGGATATATTAAGGGCTTCAAGGATTACAGTTGATGACAATATTGTGAATTGTTTTTGGCAACTTTTCTAAAGATTAATTGCGGGTTTCTGTCCTGCCATTTTTGCCGAAATGAAGCAATGATTAGTTTCACCGCCACATAAAGGATGCACAAAATAAACCAAAGAAACAAAACAAAACAAAAGAAACAAAAGATTGCTACCGGCATCTTATTTTAACCGATTTATTTGAATACACAAGCTGCTTTCAGCAAAGAGATTTGCCATAGAGAGGGAAATACTGGCGGACCTAGTACAGAGCCCTGGGGTACTCCGGTATAGAGCATTTAAGCGAGGAGGTTTTTCCTACCGGAGCTGAGCCAAGGCGTGCTTCACTCGCCGATTTAGGGATAGGGACAGAACAGGAAATAATGTTTAGGCGAGAGCGTTTGTCTACTGACCAATCACAGCACCTCCTTGCACAAACTCCTCCCCCTCCTCTCCTCAGCTCCGGTAGGAATAACACACTCGCAGCATTTAAGTGTTTAAAGGAACGCTTCACCTCTTTTAAACAAAATGGCTGCCAGTGCTACAGTATGGTCAATATTGCAGGGGTCTTCAACATTTTTCAGCCTAAAGGACCCGTAGCTGAGAGAGATGAAGCATGGTTGTGTTGCAGATTACACTTTCTCATAGGTTTCATAGGCAGATTCATTGACTATCATCAGTTTTGTGTAAATTAATGTTTTGTTTTTGTATTTTTAGTTTGTTTATTTCAGACATTTAAGCACTTGTCCCTCAATACTTAGTAAACTTGGCCTTTGGCTCTGTACTTGGTCCGTTCTTCTTCCCTCTACACCGCACCTCTTTGCTGATAAAAGCAGCTATTTTCGGCTAATGTTCCATGGAATTGGGAAGCCAGGGTTCAAGTGGTTTTTAGGATATTTCCCTTTCAAATAAAATAAACATATATATATATATATATATATATATATAAAGGAATAGGAAAATCCACAGGCATTAGAACACATTAGAATGTCCTTCTAATGCGTGATGGGCCGTGTTTTTTCCATTACTTTTCTACTTTTCTTTTTTCTATTTCTTTTAACGTTTATCTTGTTTAAAAGTGAAATAATCCCTTTAATGTAAAAAAAAAAAAGAAAAAGAAAAAAAAAAGATTTTGGCGGCCCCCACAGTAGCAACTCAGAGGACATCCTGCTAATCTATTGTTATCGGTCCCGAGTTTGTTCCCAAAAGGCACGGCCCCCTAGTGGCTGGGTGTTGCAGCAGCAGCATGGCGGCTACAGTTGAGGCTGCGGAACCCGGGCAGGGTGACGCGGCCCTGGTTGTAGATCTGCCGGTCGGAGCCCTGGTTCATGCGCTTGACCAGGTTCTTCTCGTAGAGCAGCGGGTGGTAGGCGCCCAGCGTGCACGCCGCGTCGTAGAAGCGCTGGTAGTAGTGGCACAGCTCCGTCTTCCGACGCGACGGCAGAAACTCGTAGACGTGCACCACCTCGCACAGTGACATCATGAGCACCGTCCCTGCACGCGCACGCACACACACACACGCACACACACACACACACACACACACGCACACGCACACGCACACACACACACACACACACACACACACACATAACAATTAAAATCCCTGTTTATCCCAGTTGAAGGTCAATGTTTTTGCTTTTCTTTGCATGCGTTGTGTAGCTTAGCATAATGTAGCATAGCATAGCATAGCATAGTGTAGTAGAGCCTAAGGTAGCGTAGCCTAAGGTAGCATAGCATAGTAAAGCGCGTTATTTGGAATTGCACCACAGTTCTAGTCAAACCCCTCCCACGGAAGCTTTTGATTGGCTGAACCGGAGCTAGGGAGCGCTCCTTTTGGACCGCGCAGAGGTGCCGGGTGGTCCGACCACCTAAACCTAACCTCAGTAAAACTGGTGAAATGCTAACCTGCCAAAGCTGTTGAGTAGCTAACCTGCCGACGCTGGTGATGCTAACCTGGTGAAATGCTAACCTGCTGACGCTGGTGAGTAACTAACCTGCCGACGCTAGTGAATGAAAACGAGCGGCTCCGCCTGGAAATGTGGTGCATAAAGCATAGCATAGCATAGTGTAGCGTAGCTTAAGGTAGCAGAGCATATCAAAGCATAGCATAGCATAGCGTAGCCTAAGGAAGCATAGCGTAGCACAGCCTAAGGTAGCATTGCATAGCAAAACATGCCGTAGCATATTATAGTCTAGCGTAGCCTAAGGTAGCAGAGCATATATAGCATGGCATAGCATAGCAAATTATAGTTTAGCATAGCCTAGCTTACCCAGCAAGCCAGAGGAGGGCGGGTTCTTCTGGATGGGTTCTGGCATGTTGTCTTGGATTCGTTGCCAGAGCTGCCACTCAAAGCGTGGGTGGAGGATGTAGAAAGGCTGAAGGGGGTGGAGCCTCCTGTAGCGCTGGTACTGGGCAAAGATCGGATAATCTGTCTTGTTGTACCACTGTAATAATAATAAATACAATTATCATCATCATCATGATGTTTATATAGAATATACATTTTCAGTTGGGTTGCCAATCAGTTTCAATTGGAGTTATTTAACACTGTTACTGAACAAACCAAGCCCCCAGAACCAGGGTTGAACGTTGAAGCAGTTACTGCTCGTGCGTGTGCTAATACTAATGCTACTACGTATCCTAGTGCGCCTGCTCGGTGCCTTAAGGGCAGCAAAATTGGCTCACTTTTGTTTGCCAATTCACCCTTAGTCAAGTCCCGCCCGTTGTCCCTCCCCTCTTCTCACCCATTGGTTGCTGTGTCTTGGTGGGACACTCGGTGGGACACTCCATCCACTACCATTTTAATTCAGTTGCTTTGCATTGTTATTATGTGTGTTCAATTCAGCAAAATGGTGCTGCTCAGTGGTAGTATAGAGACTCAGCATGTTTTTAAATGTTTTTATTTCTCCAAAGATTATGTTTTAGCAAATTCAACATAAAAAAGGCGGAACCAGGGCGGGACAAGGCAGATAGAGCCTGCTGGTTGGTAAGTCAGGGACCAACCAGAAGGCTAACATAGGGTGAATTCAGCTACATCCGGCAGTCTTCTCAGTGCCCTAAAGACTTTAGATTGGTTCTGCAATATAGTTGTTGTTGTTTTTGTTGTTGTTGTTGTTGTTTTTAAAGCTCTGAATATTTGGGAGGTGAGGTCGGACCGAAGGGAAAGCGGTCAAAATGAGCTTCAAGCAACTGTATATAGAACTCTACTAAATGTTAGAGGGTAGCACAGGTCCAGAAAATGGGATCCGAACCGAAACCGAACGGTGGATAATTAGACCGGTCCGAACGGACCCGAGAAAACATTCTAACTTACTGGACCCGGTCCGAAACGGACCTGTGGATATTGAACCCGTCCCGAAACGGGACCGCGGTAAACTGGACCCGCTGGACATGGAACGGACCCACTCCATGTACAGAAACATGCTCCACACAGATAAATTGCAGCTCGGTTCTTGGCGGACCAGTGCTACCTTCTACTCTATATCCATTCACTCATTCATAGCAGTGATAGGTTGGCAGAGAAAGGGGCGGGGTCGGGGGGAGGGGTTCTTACCAGTGATAGGTTGGCAGAAAAAGGGGCGGGGTCCCAGGCCACCAGGACTCCAGTGCTGTACAAAGAGCTGGACAAGAAGCGATGGTCTTCTGATGCCATCACCTAGGAAACCAAATGTAAACAATACTACATCACATAGGAAACCAAATGTAAACAATACTACATCACATAGGAAACCAAATGTAAACAATACTACATCACATAGGAAACCAAATGTAAACAATACTACATCACATAGGAAACCAAATGTAAACAATACTACATCACATAGGAAACCAAACGTAAACAATACTACATCACATAGGAAACCAAACATAAACAATACTACATCACATAGGAAACCAAATGTAAACAATACTACATCACATTAGCCTCGTGTAGCCAGGCTTACTCATCTGCGAAGAGAAAAGCCTGGTGACAATATCAGGCAGAGACAGTTCAACTTCCGCCTTGAGAATTTCAACGGAAGACTACAACGCATGACGTAACTTCCATTAAAACAGCACTTCCGCCACTTCCTTTAGAACCAACCGGAAGTCATATTGTGGCCAGGGTGACATCACATGTGAAACCAAACATAAACAATACTACATCACATAGGAAACCAAACGTAAACAATACTACATCACATAGTAAACCAAACATAAACAAAACAATCACATATGGAACCATAAGTAAACTTCATCACCCAGTTCACAACTAGGAGACAAATGTAAACGATGCTAAATAGGTAACAATATAGGAAACCAAATGCAAGTAGCAGCTCTTATGCCTTAACTTAAAGGCCTGTCCATACTGTCTCCGACCACCAAACTTTTCGTCAGAGAGTTCCGACTTTCCGACGTGCAGCTTTCCAAACTCTAATTCGGGGTAATGCTTTTTAGAAGATGCAAGTGATGTCATTTTGTATTTGAACCGGACCTTTCAGACGAAAAGTTTGGTGGTCGGAGACAGTATGGACAAGCCTTAAAGTTAAAGGACAACTTTGTTTTTTGACAACAAGGGATCATATTTTAGTAATTAGAGAAAAGAAAAGATGAGTGTTAAAATGTTTCCATTTACTTATTTATATCGTTTTAGTGATTTTAACAATTTTGATTTGCATGCATGCCCAAAGGCTGGAGGCATGCAAGTGGCCAAATATGTATTTTTAGACACAAAAAGCCCATTCCCAAGATGCACCGCATTCTGTCATGGGCAGACGTGACTTATGTGGGCTGGTGTAAATAGAAACAAAGACATTGCCAACTTATTGTGTCTAAAAAGACATATTTAGCCACCACGCATGCCTCCAACCACTGAAATCAAAATACTGAAATCGCTAAAACAATAGAAAGCAGTAAATGAAAACATCTTTTCTTTTCTCTTTTTTCTATTTGTTGTAAAAAAACAAAGTTGTCCTTTAAGGCATAAGAGCTGGTACTTAAGACAATCAAAATAGAGCCCTTGTTAACAATACTACATCAACTAGGAAACCAAATATGTAAACAATACTACATCGCCTAGAAAACCATAACATAACAAGACAAGACAAGACAAGACAAGACAAGACAAGACAAGACAAGACAAGACAAGACAAGACAAGACAGATGCTACTGTTCGTTTTCCCACAGTTTCAATTTTGCAGAATGTTATTTAGATAGTGTGTTGTTTAGACAGATATCTAGGGCCATTGTTTCCCTGCTATATAGTTTCAAATGTACAGAATGTTGTTTGGACAGCGTTTTGTTTTCGACAGATAGCAATGTAATATGACTTGTAGTTGCAGGATCATATTTCACACACCATGGCGTTTGTGGATGCAAACGACACATGATACTTTATAAGTGTACAGTAGGGCATTCACGAATAGTGATTTTTAGTATTCGAATTATTCAACCTCAAAGTATTCGAATAGTCGAATATTTGACAGGACTGGCCAGACTCTTATAGTATTTGGTATTCGGTACTATACGGTAATATTTATTCAGCCGTAAAATCAAACCGAACCAAAACCGAAAATTCATTTCGGCTGAATATTTTGGTGGCCGAATATTCGGTACATCCCTAATTTTTTGATTTGTTTTGGGTCTTTTATGCCTTTATTGACAGGACAGTAGACTGACAGAAAATGGGGAGAGAGACAGGTAGTGACACGCAGCAAAGGTCATTGGGAACGGGACTCGAACCCGCAACACGTTGTTATGCATCAGAGCCTATGTGGTATGCGCTTGGACCGCTAGGCCAGTGGGCACCCCCAGAATTCAAATTTGAAGTATAGCTCAAATTGACTCCCAAAACAGCACATTTTGATTTAGTTTTTAGTCATAGTCTTTGACATGAAAAATGTGTGTTAAAATGTTTGGGAACCATTGGTTTAACCCATTTAGACCGGGTACAGATTGATTGCGTATTATTATTTTATGCTTTTTTAACTATTGAAAAATAGCAGATCTACAAGCTCGCAGAGCGGCACCGAGTGCCGATTCTATAAGTGTCTTTTGAATCCTTAAAGGTTTTTTGAAAAAAACTGTTTCTATGTCAGCAATCTGGCTAGCCATCGTCAAAGAAAAGGTCCTTTTCACTTAACTGGAGCTCAGTTAGTCTGTTCTCGAGAGACTACTATGTCAGTGGTTCTCAAACTTTTTCATGTGAAGGACCCCCAAAAGGATTTAAGCAGCATCAGGAAGACAGTGGTGCTTTGGGATTTTCTTTTCAGGGCGGACGGTCATTTATTGACGTCACGTGCATGCGCCTCTAGAGGCTATTTAGAAAGAAAGGATGTCAGCAGATCTAATGGTGGGTAGTAGAATAGTTTCCTAGTCTTAATTACATGTGCGTTGTTACTTAAGATTTTATTTATCATTTAATTCATTTAGAAAATACAGCGCTGCAGTAAAGAAACAAGGTTGTCCTTAAACGAATCTCAAACACTAAATACAACAGTATTGGAGCATGTATGAGGACACACACACATCGACACATGCACATGCAGTCACAGCTGGAAACCTCTGTGTTAAAGTAGGCTATATCCATATGAATTGGGGGGACTTGGACTTTAGGACGCTCACATTCACCACTAGAAACCTGTTATGCAAAGTAGTAGCCACTGATTAAAGTATAGCTTGTACCGGTAGTTATCGCGGATTCGCGGGGTGGGGGGTTGTCGCGGCTCTCGCGGGGGGGGTATGCACGCGTTTACACGCTCGTGCATCGTTCGGTGCCGTCCGTGCGTCCGTTCATGTGGGAATATATTGACCACACGGCGTCCGGTCGCGTCCGGCCTCGAAAGCGCTACTGCAGGAAGGAAGCCCATATAAGGCAACTACACTTCAGAAACAAGCCTTGTCTTTACAGAAAAACAAGGCCAAAGTCACTTAATAAGCAGACATGGCAACCCTGGTTATGGCACGTTTTGAATGGATGCTTCTGTTAAGGATGTGGTGTCCATGAGTGGGTCAGGGAGCTATAAATTCCTGCGAGCATTGGACAATATTAGACAGTATTTTAATGAAAGACAGCTTTGAAAGGGCTTGGAATCTCTGGCCAGCAAGACTGTAGCCTGCAGAAATTGACCAATCCTTGACTGCCGTGCATGTTGTTTACAGCAGGGGTTTTCAAAGTGGGTGACGGGGCACCCTGGGGTGCCGCGACGGCAGTCCAGGGGTGCCGCGAGATCATTTGATAATATTTGGAAATTATTTGGACACTTGAAAAAATATTTTGTATAATTTTAAACTTGAAGTACAAAGTTATTTTCAGTCAGTTCTAACCAAAATGGCTATTATCTCAACGTTTTCCTCGCAACATAATCACTAAAATATCGTCACTGTCGGGCAGAAACCTTGTATCTCCAAGTTTCAAATGTGTATGTCTTTTGGTAAAGCAAAGCCCTGCTTCATCATACAAGATTGTCGCACAAAACTAGTGAAAACAGCCGATCTATAAATGTGTGCTTGTAGATCTGCTGTTTTCACTAGTTTAAATCATTTTTAAAATGATATATGTACTAAACTAGTAGTTTAGTACATTTTATAGATGATAAATACAAAACAAACGGTTTTGGACATACAAGGTTTCCACCCGACAGCGACGATATGCTATAAATATAATGTGCTGGGAGTGAAAATTATAATGTAGGGGTGAAAACCCCCTCTGAAAACATTTTCAGATGTTTGACTCTAACTTTAGTGGTCATGTTCTGATGACAAATAGACAGGAGTCACGAATCTTTCTTAGCTTGGTTTTATAACTGCAGGCCTGCACAAGTAGAGTGTTGGTGGATGAAGTGGACTAAATCCATTTCATTTCAACACACACCTCCTTCCTACACATCTGGTATTCATTGCAGAGGAGGACACAGATAGATCCTCACATGCTAGTCCCCATTGTCCTTAAAATTATAATGTAGGGGTGCCTCGGATTTAAAAAATATATATTTACGGGGTGCCCTGAGACAAAAAAGTTTGGGAACCCCTGCTCTAAGGTGCCGTGATACCAGTCCACAGGTGCTGCAGAATAATTTGAGAATATTTGGAATTACCTTCACTTCATCAATATCACTTAGTAAAACAGACCTGATTTGCACTGTACTTAAAGAGTTCTTTTTCCATCTACGGCCAACTCTCTTCACCAAAAATAGCAGATCTACAAGCTCACAATGTGAACCTGTAGATCTACCATTTTCAGTGAAGTGGTTAAACGTTAAGTATAAAGTTATTTTCAATCAGTTCTGATGGAAATGGATATTTCTCTGTGACATAGCCATGGATGAAAGTGCCGTGGATGAAAGTGTGTGTGTGTGTGTGTGTGTGTGTGTGTGTGTGTGTGTGTGTGTGTGTGTGTGTGTGTGTGTGTGTGTGTGTGTGCGCGTGGGTGTGCGCGTGCATGCGTCTGTGCGTCCGTGCGTGTGTTACCTGGGAGTTGATAAGTCGTATGGTGGTCTTTGAACCGACATCCTTCTCGTAGCCTGCGGTGGGCGCCCCGTTGAAGCGCAGCACGGCATCGTGGGAGTCTGGGGGTCAGAGGTCACACAGCAAACATCCTGTTACTGTTACATCACACCGATCCAGGGAAATCGGGCGTCCCCAGATGATTAACTTAATGTGCAACATGTTTTTCTCACTCAACAGTGAACAAACCAACATGAAGTTTAAGTTTATAGAGGATATCTGCACATTTCTAAAGTGACAATTTAAGGACTTTTTGGTACCTCTAAAATGACAAATTAAACATCGGCCAAACTGTCAAATATTAGAGGCAGAAATTGTGAAAATAGCCGATCTACATGCTCACAAAGCCTCGCGTTATGTGGCGTTGTGAGCATGTAGATCTGCAATTTTCACAATAGAACCATGTTGTGCAAAATGTAATGCCTCAACTCTTAGTGCTCGTCAGGGTGTGGGTCCCAGTTAAAATGTGATTATTTTGGGGGTCGCGGCCTGAAAAGGTTGAGAACCACTGACTTAGATGGTGATGAAGTGCTCGGGGTGGAGCAGTTATGGGGGTGCAAAAAAACAACACCTTGAATGAGCACAACTGTTGTCGAATATTAAAGAACCAATACTTATTTGCACATTATTTGACCATACTGACAGCAATGGTGGACTGACTGAAATATCAAGGCCATTTATTCTCGCACAAAACATTTTCAGATGTTTGACTCTTAACCTTAGTGGTCATGTTCTGATGACAAATAGACAGGAGTCACGAATCTTTCTTAGCTTGGTTTTATAACTGCAGGCCTGCACAAGTAGAGTGTTGGTGGATGAAGTGGACTAAATCCATTTCATTTCAACACACTCCTCCTTCCTACACATCTGGTATTCATTGCAGAGGAGGACACAGATAGATCCTCACATGCTAGTCCCCATTGTCCTTTACTCTGGTTGAAGTTAAAATAAGCATTCCATTAAATGAACTCAGACACGCCCCCTTGTAGGGCATTCAGCAAACATTCGAATATTCAAATATCAAAGTCTCTATTTGACGTTGTTAACCGAAGTCGAATATTCGGTTATTTTTGTTTTTTTATAGTTTTCTCTTTAAAAAAGATATAGTTTATAAAGCTTGGCTACATAGGAAGTCATTAACTCTCCCCACGCTTTGAACGTTCACGTTCGCCCCAATTCGCAAGACCTCTCCGCCAATACGGCGCTCGTTCGGTTCGTTCGTCTGATGACTGTAAGCTGATGAGGGGTCGCGCGGCCGTGTATTGTAAACACATTTTCCGCGGTGATGGTGTAAAAAATCCATTATGCGTTAACATCAACGGAGAACAATTCACTTCCTTGTTGATTTCTCTGGCTCTGAGGCGCTGTGGCCAGTGACTGGTCTTCTTCTTCTTCAACACATAACAGGCAAATTCACATTCATTCTCGCATGACGCCGCCCTGAAACAAATTCTCTTTTTTTGTGCGTTTTGTTTGGCACACACAACAATACACATGATCTACTTAATAAAATTATGGCAACTATTTACAATCAATTTTATTATAATAAATATTTTTTATAGTATAATATTATTGGCTTGTAATTAAGTAAATGTAATGATATTATATCATTAGATGTAATGCATTTAGTATGGGTAATTTAAATTGAAACTAACCAAATTAATTAACACAAAAACAGAAATATTGAGTTCATACTAATCGAAAATATTTAGTTGACCTAGTTCTCTGTAAATAGTACTAATACAGTTTAAGTTGATTCAACACATTTAATATGACTAGATTCAAACTGAATAACGTTGCTAAAATTGGAACAATATAAGATTAGCATGGTCTGGTGGATGACATGGTTTGTTTCTGGGATCATGCTAACTTACATGATCTGTTCCCAATGTAGTAATATGAACATTAGTGTACATGTGTTCAATATGTATGAAATACTGTTGAAAATACTATAATCAGAATATTTTAGAGACAATTAACATAGTAATCTCAGAGTTACTATGAGTTCTCTTTCAGACCAGCAGGGGGAGGGAGCTCAACCTTAAGCTACCAGCCTGGCAGTTAGGGTTAGGGTTTGGGCTCAAATACTGACAAATCAAATTCTGACATAATAGTCAGCTTGCCGAGGCAGACATGGATATGACACATTTAGCATTGTTTACTCCCGAAAGCTTAGAAAATGTCCCTGGAAACCTAGACAATTGCTTTTCCCAGCAAGCTTTGCATAACAGGTGACCAACTTATTTGACCAATCAAGGGAAAGGG
Source organism: Nannobrachium achirus (assembly GCF_963921795.1). Lineage (NCBI taxonomy): Eukaryota > Metazoa > Chordata > Actinopteri > Myctophiformes > Myctophidae > Nannobrachium > Nannobrachium achirus. The sequence continues at coordinate 48,599,649 of NC_137826.1, read as the reverse complement.
GTGGAGTCAACAGCTCTATAAAAATGACTTAATAAAATTGAGTTGGATTCAAACAATATTCTCAGAATGATTTCAGTATTAAAAACTACTCGATAAAATTCTAGTGCCACCATCAGGCAGATTTTTTTTAAACCCATTTTTGGACACTGCTCCTACAGATTTTGCACTAACATCACGCAAGGCGATACACAGTATCTCTAAAGTCATGTTATCAACATGGATCTGTCCCATTTCCCATATTCCCTCCTGATTGGCTACCATTGCCTTCTAAAGTTTGATTTAGGGAGTCTTACTGGTTATATTTTATTTAACTGGAATGAGTGGATTCCAATTAGAGAAATGTTTATTTAATGTTAACTAAAATATTATTATAATTTTTTCTGCATGGGTACACTTTTCATTTCCCAAGAATCCATGGGCAGTGGCACACCAACATAATACGGGGGTGTAAATATCGTCACTGTCGGGAAGAAACCTCGTATCACCAAGTTTCAAATGTGTACGTTTCTTCACAAAGTAAAGCCCTGCTTCATCATACAAGGCTGTCGCACAACAGTAGTGAAAACAGCAGATCTACAAGTTTGTTTTAATACTACTTGGCAAAAGAGTCCTTTTTTACAGTGCAACCATATAGTAAAAAATATTTTTGTTTTCCATGTTCCACGTTTTTTTTACTCTTATTTTGAAGGACGGGTCGCGACGATTTGAGAACTGAAATCACTTTCCAGTTCAGAGACGAATGCATCGTATAATTTACAATATAAATCGGGGTCCCAGAGAATGATAGGAATGCCATTAAATCTGTTAGCCTGGCGGGCCATCCCACATAGTGCGTTCACTCACTCATTCCTTCCCCAGTATGAGGTCTGGCCTTCTGCCGATAGGCAGCTTGAAAAGTGGGCGGGAGTACTTGCCTTGACAGACAGACTCCTCAAACCAATCAAAGTAGCAAAACATCTGTCATCAAAGTGCAGCCAGTCGGAAGAACGGCAAACAAAGATGTCTTTTCGGTCGATGAACTCCGCTAGCGCATACTCCTGTTCCTTTTTAATTGTTGTAATTGATTCCAACTCTGAAATAACTGCACTTAATGCTTGTTTTATTGTTTCAGCCTTAACTGTTACACTTGTTGCATCGAGGGCAGCCATGTTGTTTTGAAAATGCTGCAGCAAGCATCTACGTCACCTTCTACACATGGACCAATCAGGGGAAGCTTTTCACTTGTTTTGCGGACAGCAGTTGAAATGCTGTCTGATTTTCTGATTGGCCCCGATCAGAAAATGATCGGGGCCAACTTCTCATACTCGCTGCCTATCTGCGGAAGTCCAGACCTCATCCTGTGGAAGGAATGAGTGAGTGAACGTAGTATGTGGATGGCCCACCAGGCTAAGGGTCCGTAGCCTTAATGCATGTCAAACTGGAGGTCCTTGAAATTAAAATGGTTGAGAATCACAGCCAGAGCCGTAGAAACCTTCTCTTATGGCTTATCTTTTCAAAGGGGGGGTCGGCGGGGTAATAAGTGTCAATTTTGGGGGTCCTTGACATGACAAAGTTTGATTACCACCGTTCCAAACCTCGTATTATTTCCGCTGTTCCCAGTAGCGGGGCTGCGACAGCGGAAGCGGAGCGACGCTTTCCGCAAAGAGATCCGCGAGAGGCAATGACAGCCCGAGGGAAGCCTGGTTCTGGTAGGAGTAGCCGCTAGTGGCCGCGGGCGCAGGAAGAGGAGGAGGGGCTTGTCCGTAGGGGCTTCTGTCGCGGCCGCAGCGACTCGCTGGAGGAGCGGTGGGCGGCGGCGCGCGGCTTTCGTACAGGCGGAGGGGCAGCGGCGACGGTGCCACGCCCGAGGATGAAGGAGGAGGAAGGTTGACGCTGGCTGGGCTGTAAGGACCAGTCGTGTACTTGTAGTTATCCGCCTGCAGGGCGGCGCCGTAGACGTCCCCCCTCTCGCCGTTTAGACACTCCGGATACGCGGCGGGTCGCGGAGGCGTGGCAGAGTAGGAGGAGAGGTCTGCCCCCTGGTGGTGGTGGTGCGGGTGAAGGTAAACGCCTCCCCTGGGACCTCCCCGCGCTTGGCTCTTGGACAACTGAACGCGGATGCGCTTGCCACAGAACTCGGCGCCGTCCAGCGCCGCGATGGCGTCCGCGGCCTGGTCGCCGTCGGCCATGTGCACGAAGGCGAAGTCCTTGACGACGGCACACTCCGCGACGGCGCCGTGGCGCTCGAAGAGCGCGCGCAGCTCGCGGTCGCAGCCGCTCTCCACGTTGGCGACGTGCAGCTTCGTGGTCAGGCTGCGCTCCGGGCAAGAGGTTCCCCACAGCTTCATGGCCGGGCTTCGCTGCTCCGCGTTGGCGCCGTGCAGCCTGGCCACGCTGCGCTGCACGGTGACGGGCCGGCCGCGCAGCACGCTCAGGTGGAGCGCGGTGATGGCCCGCGCCGCCGCCGCACCATCCTCCATGTGCACGAAGGCGTAGTATTGGTACTTGGCGCATTCGGTCACGGCTCCATACCGTGTGAACAGAGCCTCGATCTCCTCCCGATCGGCGTCCGGCGAGAGGTTCCCCACGAAAATCTTCACCATCGTCGACGACTCGCTAAAAGGAAACGTCCTTCCACTGGGTTAAAGACCGAGTTTTAGTTGGCCGGTGAGGCGATGCTTGGTTTTATTTAGGGTTTGGGGTCGGTTGGGGTGACGTCGTGCTATGAGGAAATAGCCTGTATTAGGAGATCCCCGATGTCATCAATATGATGTCATAGACCCGCCTGATAACGGGTATTGTTGTTGATGTACTGACATGTTATCTTGCTTAGGAACGCCCTACCGAAGGCCTTAAAGGAGTGTGGTTCACTAGCATCCTTTAAAATCGCCCTGAAAAAACAAACTTCTAATTAAGTCTTCAATCAATCAATCAATCAATGTATTACCTGCTTATTGTAAGTCGCTTTGGATTCAAAGCGTCTGCTAATGCCTAAACTGTTAACTGTAAACTGTAACAGGAACAACAGGTATCTGTCCACACGCCGCCTCGTCTCCGCACAACCATCTGACAGATTGACTTCAAACTGGCCAGGATGGGAAGATGGTTGGACGAGCTGTTGTCCACATCTGTACACTGTACAGTACAGTACATCTGTACGTCTGTCTTTGTGTGGCCACTTCATGACCATAAGAAGAATATATCGGGATATCTGTATAACTCTGTCCGTCTGTCTGTGTCCCTTTAACATCCATATATGGATCCTGATGTCATCAACATGATGTCATGGCACTGCTGCCACAGATTGTCCTCCAAATCTACTTATACGGCAGAGTCACTCGTCAACGTCTTTTGAACTTCACAGAGAGACGAGATCTGGAGGAGACCAGAACAGACTCTTACATCAAAGGACAGGATGATGCGTTCCTCTGCCGCTCTCCTGTTGGTTCTCTTCGGCGTGGCAGCCTGCCTACTGCCTCCTCCTGACCAGAGCAGGGTGGCAGCCTCTCTGCCTCCTCCAGACCAGAGCAGGGTGGCAGCCTCTCTGCCCCCTCCAGACCAGAGCAGCATGGCAGCCTCTCTGCCCCCTCCAGACCAGAGCAGCATGGAGACAGAGACCATCCAGGAGGTGAAGAACCAGGTCTTATGGTGCTTGAATATGTCATTCACGTACTCCTGCAGCACCCGTCCGGGAGTTGCAGGAGTGTGTTATATGAGGGTTGGCAGGGACCTGCCTGTGGACGTGGTTGTGAAGGTGAACCCAAAATGCCACGGAGAGCTGGAACCAGTAGTGTCCTGGACCAAGGACGGGCGGACCATCCCGTCTCCCGTGCCCGCGCTGCGGAAGCTGCGCTACTCCGACGCGGGCAGGTACGAGTGCCAGGCCAGCGCGGGCTGGTCTGTACTCCAGCGGGGCTTTAACCTGGTGGTGGAAGGCTCACCGGTGATCACCCGTCTGACCCACGCCGACGACGACCCGACCAACCCCCGGGACGGAGTGTCCCAGCTGCTCTGTGAGGCTCTGGCGGTGCCCAAACCCCACTTCGAGTGGAGCGTCGACGGAGCATTGACGACGTCATCGACCTACGACAAGAAGCACGGCAAGGCCACCGAGAAGGCCTGGGTAGTGGCCCCGCCGTGGTGGACATGGACATGGAACAGACCGGTGACCTGCAAGGTGCGTAACTCTCTGGGAGAGGACGCCAGGACCGTCCTGTTGCACCCGGCCAGACCGCTGACCATAGCGGTGCCGGTGGTCCTGTTGGCAGCGGCCCTGTTGGCAGCGGCCGCTATCGTTTTGTCACTTTTGTCCGTGTACGTTTGGCGAAACCGGGTGCCAAACGGACCCCGTTCTCCTTCCGAGCTGCCAACAGCCGCCACCACTGCTGCCATCAGCCAGAATGCACAGCTGAACACCGTTGTGTCTGAGGCTTAGAGGCCATCTCTGGCTTACAGGCAAAGAAATTACTTTTTTTTTTAGCAGTGCTAACTGCTCCAATACGGACGTTTATTTGCTTATTTAAACGCATCCCCATTAGCTGACACCTTAACCCATTTGCTGCTCCAGACATGAAAGTGTTAAATGTCCAGCGTGCCGGCCAACTGCTCCGTCCGCGGCCAGTCTCTTATTTTGAAGGCCGGAAGTAGATCGAGCTCACAATTCCTACTTGACGATCTTTACGATTCATCTGGAAGTAGGTCTGGTCGAAATGTAAACAGGGGTGGAAGATGGATCCCTTTATACTTTTGCTATTTTAGCGAGAATCCAATGCCATCCTTGGCATCAAAAGTGTTTTTTGGAGAAAATGGACATCAAAGATGAGAAAGACCGTTGGCTTCCATGTTAAGGGATCACTATTGTGTGCACGTGGATGCGCGATGATGATGAATCGGCGAGTCCACCCGTGCCAGCACTTTCCAACGGACGGTACGTAGCCCTTGCCAGCTTTACTGTGTATACAGTATATAGCCCGCGACATCGCGGGATCGGCACTCTAGGTACCTTTTAATATTTCGCGAAGATCCATTAAGAAAAAAGATTACAGTTGATTACAAAAACAAAGACATTTTACAAAGAGTATCACAAGAAAAAAAGATCAATAGGGATACAACAGGTTTAAAAAGCAGAACACAAGTAAATATTAAGGAAAAAAATCAAACCTCGGTTTGAAGTGAAGCGGTGAATCTTAGTATAGAATTGTCTGGAGAGCCAAATTGTCATGTGAAGCTTGACCAATGTTCAATTCTTTATTTTGGACTGGATAGGCCTGGACGTAAGGGACAGATAAAACCTGTTCATTCTGAACTGAAATGGCCATATATGGACATGGGACACATTTTGTTTTTTGAAAAAGCCTATTCATTCTGGACTGATATTCTGGACGTACGGGACAGATAAAACCTGTTCATTCTGGACTGAAATGACCATATATGGACATGAGGTGACAGACATTTTGTTTTTGAGAATGAATGCCTGTTCATTCTGGACTGAAATTACCATATGAACATGAAACACACATTTTGTTTTTGAAGAAACCTGTTCATTCTGGACTGAAATGACCATATATGGGCGTGGGACAAAGCCACTCATTGGAAGCGGCTTTCACCGCTTCAAAAAGGTTATTGTAATACTGTATGAAACAAAAAGTATTATTTTACCCGTAAGACTCCCTAATCGGGAGATAACCAATCGCCACGTTGCATACACAAACTTTAGAAGGCAATCGTAGCCAATCAGGAGGGAATATGGGAAATGGGACAGATCCATGTTCAGTATATGAAGTCGAAGTAAGCCATTTACCATGAGAGGGAGTGGGTTGTGCCACAACCCTGGAACAGTGGTAAATCAGCCAACAACCCACGACCCTCGAATGGTAAATTGCTTTTCTACCACTTCTACCATATAAATGAAAGAAAACACAGTTGTAACTTGCAAGGTTATTTCGTTATTTAGTTAGTACAATCAACTGCAACACAACAGTGGGCGGGGTCCATGAGCCACCTCAAGGTTGTTGACTGATTTACCACTGTTTAAGCCAATCAGAATCCAGTATCTGAACATGTGACCACAACGAGTGGTAGAAGTTTCCCAGAAAGAGGCGACTGCCTTCAGACTCTGCCAGGTGGGAAGTTAGTTGGATGAGCAGCTCTCCAGATCTATTTACTGTGGCACAGTAAATAGATCTGGAGAGCTGCTCATCCAACTAACTTTTCTCCATATATGGATGTTATTCACGTTATTCCTGGCCCTCTCTATGGAGGCTGCCATTTTCTTGGTGTCCGTCTTATTTTTCGGATAAGACGGACAGATGCACGGTAACCGTGCATCTGTCCGTCTTATCCGAAAAATATATGGGATATCTGTTTACGTTATTCCTGGCCCCGCCCCCGGCTTCCTGTTCATATCCTGAAAGAGGCGGAGGCTGAAAAAGCTGGCCTGAAAAACATCATTTGGTTTCCTGTTGTCCTTGCATTAAAGTGTCAGTAGTTGGCGTTCTGGGCTCTGGGCTCTGTATATACCTGTGTTGTCATGTCTGCTTATAATAAGCAATTAGTGTCTTTTAAAAATAGTATAGTTGCTTATTGGGCTTCTCTGTAAAAGAAAATGGCAGCCTCCATAGAGAGGGCCAGGAATAATGTGAATAACATCCATATATGGAGATCCTGATGTCATCAATATGATGTCATGGCACTGATATCATAGATTGGCCTCCAAGTCTACCTATTGTTAAAGGCCCGCTGACATGCCCCAAAATTCGAATAATATGATACAGTAGGTCACGTGGTCTCTCTGAAAATGGTCTGAAACTCATGTCACAGTGTAATCTGCCCCTCGCCCCCCAACAACAGCTGACCAGTACAGTAAGTAGTCCAAGTACAGTCAATTAATTTGATTGACTTATAATTGAGCATTCTCAATTATAAGAACTGACTGAAAATAACTTTTTATTTCAAGTTTAAAATGATCCTAAATATTTCTTCAAGTGTCCAAATAAATTCCAAATATTACCACTGTCACGGCACCCCATGTCATTGTGAGCATTCTCACAATGACATCATAAACATATTAACTAATATTTTAAGATTACTTTTTTAAAGTGACAGTACCCCTTTAGATGACAGTCCTACTTTAAGTACACTTCAAGATGGGGGACCCACAGTGAATGCTTGTACCCAGGGCCCAGAATTTGGTGCGGCACCCCTGCCAGCTATTACCGTAAGACAGGGGTTTTCAAAGTGGGTGACGGGGCACCCTGGGGTGCCGTGACGGCAGTCCTGGAGTGCCGCGAGATCATTTGATAATATTTGGAATTTATTTGGACACTTGAAAAAATATTTAGTATCATTTTAAACTTGAAGTAAAAAGTTATTTTCAGTCAGTTCTAATCAAAATGGCTGTTATCTCAACGTTTTCCTCGCAACATAATCACTAAAATATCGTCACTGTCGGGCAGAAACCTTGTATCTCCAAGTTACAAATGTGTACGTCTTTTGGTAAAGCAAAGCCCTGCTTCATCATACAAGACTGTTGCACAAAACTAGTGAAAACAGCCAATCTACAAGCACACAACGCCTCGCGATGCGAGGCGTTGTGTGCTTGTAGATCTGCTGTTTTCACTAGTTTAGTACATTTTATAGATGATAAATACAAAACGAACGGTTTTGGACATACAAGGTTTCCACCCGATAACGACGATATGCTATAAATATAAGGTGCTGGGAGTGAAAATTATAATGTAGGGGGGATTAAAACTATATTTATGGGGTGACCTGAGACAAAAAAGTTTGGGATCCCACCCCTGCTGTAAGAGACTCCTCCCCTCCCTTGCGTGCGTGTGTGTGCGCACAATTAAATCCCATTTCCTGGGGTCCCCCAGGGCTCTGTCTTTGCCCCCTCTCTCTCTCTCTCTCTCTCTCTCTCTCTCCACCACCACCGGGGGGGGGGGGGGGCGGGAATCGAACCCTGGCCTCAGAGGCTGTGCTACACCTGAGCCACGGCTCCTTAAACCAGTGTTTCTCAACCACTGTGCCTGGGGACCTTTGGTGTGCCCCTGAGAAGGGTCAAGTGTGCCCCTTGAAACTGCTTGGAAGCCAGTATTTATCATTTTAAAAATGATTTAACTAGTGAAAACAGCCGATCTACAAGCACACAACGCCTCGCGCTGCAAGGCGTTGTGTGCTTGTAGATCTGCTGTTTTCACTACTGTTGTGCGACAGCCTTGTATGATGAAGCAGGGCTTTACTTTGTGAAGAAACGTACACATTTGAAAATTGGAGATTCAAGGTTTCTCCCCGACAGTGACGATATTTACACCCTCGTATTATGTTGGTGTGCCCATGGATTCTTGGGACATGAAAAGTGTGCCCATGCAGAAAAAAGGATGAGAAACACTGCCTTAAAGGAGCGTAAAACCCAGCCCTCCTTTAAAACCGCTCTGAAAGAAGGGTACGTAGCCAAACAACAGGACCTCGGAATATCCCGATTTTGCCAGGAAAGAAAGGTGGTTGCAACACCAAGCTATGGCCCCTGTACAATTTTAAGGCCTACGGGCTTGTAGATCTGCTATTTCAGCCCACAGCTGAGTACAAATCTGACATTTCAACGCCATCAGGGCACGGCGAAAACACTATATTTGGTCGACGAAATCAACTGCAGATTTAGTCGTATTCAAAAGACTATGACTAAAACTACATTAGAATGTTGTTTTATATGACTAAAACTACATGAGAATGTAGTTTTATATGACTAAAACTAAAACTAAATTAGAACGTAGTTTTATATGACTGAAACTAAATGAGAATTTGCTGTAAAAATCAACACTGGTGGCTCAGATTACCTGTGACACGTGTTTTACTCTATGATCAATAAATACATCAATCAATATCATAGTCTAACTTATTGTGTTTTCATACTATCATACTAGAGCAGGCATGGCATGGCCAGTGTATGGAACTCCAACCTCCCCAGACAAACCAAACTCTATGCGACAGTAGAATCTGTTCTCCTCTATGGCAGTGAATGCTGGACCCTGAAGCCAACTCTGCAGAAGTCTCTAGACGGGTGCTACACCAGAATGTTACGTGTTGTGCTCAACATCAGCAAGAGTACAAATGTTACCAACAACAATCTGTATGTTGGAATATTAAGGATGAGTGATAAAATAGCAGCCAGGAGAATGAGACTAGCAGGACACTGCTAAAGACACCAGGAGAATGAGACTAGCAGGACACTGCTAAAGACACCAGGAGAATGAGACTAGCAGGACACTGCTAAAGACAGAAGACACCAGGAGAATGAGACTAGCAGGACACTGCCAAAGACACCAGGAGAATGAGACTAGCAGGACACTGCTAAAGACACCAGGAGAATGAGACTATAGCAGGACACTGCTAAAGACACCAGGAGAATGAGGCTAGCAGGACACTGCCAAAGACACCAGGAGAATGAGACTAGCAGGACACTGCCAAAGACACCAGGAGAATGAGACTAGCAGGACACTGCCAAAGACACCAGGAGAATGAGACTAGCAGGACACTGCCAAAGACACCAGGAGAATGAGACTAGCAGGACACTGCTAAAGACACCAGGAGAATGAGACTAGCAGGACACTGCCAAAGACACCAGGAGAATGAGGCTAGCAGGACACTGCCAAAGACACCAGGAGAATGAGACTAGCAGGACACTGCTAAAGACACCAGGAGAATGAGACTAGCAGGCTGCAGGACACTGCTAAAGACACCAGGAGAATGAGGCTAGCAGGACACTGCTAAAGACACCAGGAGCTGCCAGCCAGTAAACTGGTGCTGTGGGAACCAACCAGTGTTGTTTTGACAGCAAGTTTTGATTTAGTTTCAGTCATAGTCTTTCGAATAAAATCTCTTTTAGTTTTAGTTATAATTTAGTCTCCTGAAACGTTTTAGATTTAGTCTACTTTTAGTCGACTAAATTGACTAAGTCGACTACACGCTCACAACGCCTCGCGTTGCGAGGCGTTGTGAGCATGTAGATCGGCTATTTTCACAATGTTCGCCTCTTGCTTATTCAATATTTGACAGTTTGGCCAGTCCTGTCAAATATTCGACTATTCGAATACTTTGAGGTCGAATAATTCGAATTTAAAAAAATCACTATTTTCGTGAATGCCCTTACCCCCCTATACAAACCCATTGTAACTCCAGACTCCATTTGAATCACGATAGATTCATCACTCATACGCTCGTCCTCTGTTCTTGTGACTGATATTGTCCTTGTAATGCATGAGGGGGTTGTGTTTATTTTTGTTAAAAACGAATGAAAAAATAAAAAAAATCACTGCCCCCTCAGGTTTTAGGAGGGCAGTATGAGTCAACAGAACCAAGGATGGGTGTTTTCGATGAATCTAACATGCAGTTTGAAGTTAGATGTCTGAATGAATATCAAATTAAAGCTGCAAGCAGCGATGACCGGGCCCTCGCAGCTCTACCCACGTCACAAGGCCAGCAGCCAATCAGAAACCAAACAGGAAGTCAGCCATTTTGACTAATTAGTGGCGTTTTGGCGCACGGGTCGCACTCTAACGATAGTTTAAAGTTTTTCTCAAAAACATTTTTTTGAGAAAAAAAATTTTTTGAGAAAAAAAAAATTTTAAGACAAAAAAATTGAGAAAAAAAAAATTGAGCAAAAAAAATTTGAGAAAAAAAAATTTGAGAAAAAAAATTTGGAGAAAAAAAAAATTTGAGAAAAAAAAAGTTGAGAAAAAAAATTTTTTGAGAAAAAAAAAATTTGAGAAAAAAAAAATTTGAGAAAAAAGAATTTTTGAGAAAAAAAAAAATTGAGAAAAAAAAGAATTTTGAGAAAAAAAATATTTTGAGGAAAAAAAATGTTGAGAAAAAAAAGTTATGACACCAGCCGCGAGTCTGTACAACAAACGGTTCATAAGTTATAGAGGCACTTCCTGTTTGGTGAAGGGCACTTCCTGTTTGGCGAAGGAAGCGTCAATTAAGGTTAAGGACTCTTAATCAAGTCATATGATACCAGCCACAACTCTGTACGATAAACGGTTGATGAGTAACAGCCAAAAAAGGAACAATCAAGTTTCGGCCAATCAGAAGAGGGGGCGGGGCTTAGTTAAACCAATTAAGGTGAAGGACACTTAGTCAAGTCATATGATACCAGTCACAACTCTGTACGATAAACGGTTGATGAGTAACAGCCAAAAAAAGGAACAATCAAGTATGGACCAATCAGAAGAGGGTTTACTTCCTGTTTGGTGAAGGAAGTTTGATGCTTCGCCACGGGCACGCCGTTTTACGAAAACTCACGATTTTGATAACTTTTTATCGTTAAGGTGTCTTGAGTATGCCGAGCGAACTTGAAGTTGATCCGATTAACCCCCTAGGAGGAGTTCGTTAAAGTGTGACAAGTGAAAACGGTCAAAAATACACCAAAACGCCACTAATTAGTCAAAATGGCTGACTACCTGTTTGGTTTCGGACGTGGCGCCGAGAGACTTTTTTGTGAGTCTGGACACGATACAGATGTGTACCGATTTTCGTACTTGTGGGTGAAACCGTATGGTGGGGCTTGAGGCACGAAGTTTTGTAGGGGGCGCTATTGAGCCATTATGCCACGCCCCCTTTTTTTTTTTTTTAAATACGAAATTTTTCGCCACTTGTGATGTGTGTGCAAAGTTGCGCAACTTTTGGAGTACGTTTTGCGGCTCAAAAACACGATTCATTCGGCGGAAGAATAATAATCTTTGCAAATACAATAGGGTCCTCACACTGTGTGTGCTCGGGCCCTAATAATGATCTAAATATTAAATCAAGCAACTTAAAAAACTCAACGATAAAATCAGTGGTTCTCAACCTTTTCAGGCCGCGACCCCCCAAATAATCATATTTTACAATTTCTGCCTCTAATATTTGACAGTTTGGCCAATGTTTAATTTGTCATGTAAAGCCCCTATCATAGTAGGCATCGCGGTGATAAGCTATCCACCGCGGTGTAGTCTTTTTAAGTCATAAAACTACAACATTACGTCATTACTCGCGGTGAAGAGCTATCGACCGCAAACCCCGACACATCTCTCTGTTTTTACTATCAGACATTTTGGCCCATCACTGATTGGTCGATCTAGACCAGTCAGTCACAGTGATAGGACTTCACCGTGACTGACTATGATGGCCTCCACTTGTTTTCTCACTTTAGGTGGATAGCTTATCACCTAAAATTCGTGGTGATGGGCTCTTCAGCGCAGACTCTGATAACGGCTTTAGAGGTATTAAAAAGTCGTTAATTGTCACTTTAGAAATGTGCAGTTACCCTCTATACACTTAAAATTTATGCTGGTTTGTTTACTGTTGAGTGAGAAAACAATGTTGCACATTAGGTTAATCATCTGGGGACCCCCCAAAATAATTTCTGGACCCCTGTAGGTCACGACCACATGTTGAGAACCACTGGATAAAATCACCCAAACATGAAATATCCCTCTGACCGGGTCACGTACCGATCTCCTTGCCCAGTCCAGAGTAGCGCAGGGAGCCGGCCGAGGAGACCACCGCGCAGCTGTTGAACGGGCCCAGGTCGGCCGTGATTGGCCGCGGCAGCAGCTGGCCCGCCCACGGCAGCGAGGAGAAGGGCGGCAGGTCGGGGGTCAAGGTCGCGACCTCCACCTTCGCCTTCAGCTGACACAGCAGCTCGGGGCCGCTGGCCTTCGGCCCCTTGGCCAGCGGACCCGAGAACTCCACGCCGTACTTGTTCATGGACTGGAAGAAAGGACATTACGTAAGACACTGCTGATGCGATATGTAATCATAAACAATGCCAACAGCAGGAATGCTCACAGGTAATCTAAACGGTCCGTCAAATAGCCTTTTTTTTCTTTTTTAACCCAAGATTTTTGTAACCCATTTTTTCACCCGTTCAATTATCTAACGTAATCCTGGGCGCTACACTCCCTCTGCCCACCTGGGGAGAGCTAACGGATTGACCTCATGCTTCCTTCAATGCATGAGGAGTCCAAGCCGCTTCTTTTCACCTGACAGGGGGGAGATTCCCCGGCTGGACGAAGCGCGTGGAGGGAACACGTTATTCCATTATAGAGACCAGGATTACTGCATGTTTTTTGTGAGGGTACCTACCCTAGGAGACACGGGGAGAAGTTACACTTGTGGGTATGCTCTTTTCAATATTTGGTGTTTAGGTAGATTGGCGCCACCAACTGAACCTGAAATAGCTGCCCGTTCACTAGAAAGCATCATGGTTCCAAGAATCTTGAACGGCACTGGTTCTAGAACCAACGTTCTTTTGGTAGAAAAGGGGCCAACATGTCTCATTGGAGGGCTTTGGACGGGTGGTGGGAAGCCAAAAGATCAGTCAGTCAGACAGACAGACAGACAGACAGACAGACAGACAGACAGACAGACAGACAGACAGACAGAGAGACAGACAGAGAGACAGACAGACAGACAGACAGACAGACAGACAGACAGACAGACAGACAGACAGACAGACAGACAGCAGTCAGTCAGTCAGTCAGTCAGTCAGCCAGTCAGTCAGTCAGTCAGTCAGTCAGTCAGGCAGGCAGGCAGGCAGGCAGGCAGGCAGGCAGGCAGACAGACAGACAGACAGACAGACAGACAGACAGACAGACAGACAGACAGACAGACAAGTACCTGGTAGTTCTGGACTACTTTCCGTAGTCTATGTCCCAGCATGCTAGAGGACATGTCTTCGTTCCAGACCTCTCCCAGGGTGCCGTGAGGTCCAAAGAACTCTGCCTCGCCCACAGCCCCGGTCAGCTCCCCACGGCGACGGCCTGTCAATAAAGTGACAATTTAAGGACTTTTTAATACCTCTAAAATGACAAATTAAACATTGGCCAAATTGTAAAATATTAGAGGCAGAAATTGTGAAAATAGCCGATCTACATGCTCACAACGCCTCACAACGTGAGGCGTTGTGAGCATGTAGATCTGTTATTTTCACAATAGAACCGTGTTATACAAAATGTAATGCCTCAACTCTTAGTGCTCGTCATTGTGGGCGGGTCCCCAGTTAAAAATATGATTATTTTGGGGGTCGCGGCCTGAAAAGGTTTAGAACCACTGGACCATAGCAAAAACACATATTACTTGCGCCAGCAGAGCGCACAAGTACTGCGTTCATCTGCATAGGTAGGTAGCCGTGTGTGTTTAAGCCCGAAGCCCAATCATCAGGGACCAGCATTTCTGGGAACGTCATCATTAACAGCCAATGAGGGACCAGCATTCCTAGTGATGCCAGTGGTGATGTCACTGACATCGCCAGTGGTTAGAGCACCTCATGGCGCGTTCTGCAGTTCTTTTTATTTTTATTTTTAAAGATTTGTTTTTGGGCTTTTTATGCCTTTATTGATAGGACAGTAGACTGACAGGAAATGGGGAGAGAGATGGGGAATGACATGTGGCAAAGGTCGTCTGGATCGGGAATCGAACCGGCGACGCCAGCAGGCATCATAGCCCAGTATGTGGTATGCGCCTTGACCACCAGGTCAGCGGGCGCCCCGCCCCCGCGTTCTGCAGTTCTAATTCCAGATGCCCTTGCCTACCACCAAACAGGGTCTCCAGGGCGCGGGTGAAGGGGCGCGGCAGCAGCCATCCCAGAAAGCCTTTGGAGGGGGCGGAGTCTCGCGGCCGGTGAGGCGGCTCCTTGGCCTCCTGGTGGGTGTGGTTTGGAGAGGAGAGCACCGGGATTGGCCGGTGGGGGTTGCCGGGGACGACGCCCGGAAGCTTCTGCGGGTCCACGAGCATGGGCTTGGCCCCGCCCCTCAGGACCTGGTGGTGGAAAGGGGAAACGTCAGACTGGCTGACAGACAGACAGACAAGTAGATACAGACAGACAGAGTATGGGGCTTTTAAGCCGTGACATCATTTTGTAGGCAGAGGAGAACTCTGCCCCCGCCCCCCAGAGCATTTTCTGTCCCTCGCTATTTCAACAAATCCGAGACAAAAATAACGACTAAAGTATAATTCTAACACTTTCCTTTCAACAACAAAGAGAAGAAAAATGTGTAAATAGTAAAAATAGTAAAAAGATTCACGGAAACTGGGGGCAGAAATTCTCCTCTGCCTACAAAATGATGTCATACTTAACAGCCCCAGACAGACATACATGCAAACATAGTCTGAGGTTATGTAAGTGTCCCAGGGGTGCAGTCGTCCCGATTTAAAATGAAGCAGATACGGAAAGTTCCTATGATTGTCTGCTAGTTGCTCTGTTCTGTCACCAGAAGCAACATGTTCTCCATAGGATTCCATCCATTTCCCCTGAACTTTTACATTTGATTTTCTTACCTTAATAAACATTGTCATGAATACATTATATTTCCTGTCGCTAGTTTAAAGCCTTGAGTCAATCACCATGATGCATCATCATGCGTTTTGTGAAAATATGGTCCAATTTATGTTATATTTGCTGTTATAGCAGGGTATGCTGTAGGAGGGGCTTGTGATCATAGGCTTGTGATGATTCTTCTTTGTGTGCTGTATTTTCAGCAAGCTCAACACCACATTCTCCCACGTATCCCTGCGGTTGCTCGAGATGGTATCATTTCAAGAAAGAAAAGTGTGTCAATCCGTTGATCCAAACTGTAGAAGTGCTTCTGCAGCAGCTCGGCAATTAAGCGCAAGCAGCCGACGCTATTGAGTACACTGTAAAAAATGACGTTGTGCCTTCATGTTCTGACCACTGCAAAAACGGGACGTTGGATTGAGCACACTGTAAAACATAAAACATTTTTGGAGAAAGATTAAAATTAAAAACTACAAAAAGAAGAAAATGACAGGAGGAGCATAAGGAGGGGAGGAGGTAGAAAAGACCATTGGCCACTAATTCTGACCAGCCCCCAGCATGGCTGCAAGCACTACTATATCACAATAGATGACCACTGTGTATGCTGTGCATGATCTATTCAGAAAATATCATATACTAGTAAGACACCTCAGGGAGCCATGCGCCAATTCTTGGCCATCTGGCCAGTGATGTATATGGTTTTGATGCCTGGGGATCTCCATATATGGGCATAAGGGGGTACCCTAACAGGGCATCATCTGGGAATGCCCATACTGTCCATAATGGACATTTTATTTATTTTATCTTTTATTAATATATATCCATATACATATCATGCCCATATATGGGCATTACCAAATATGGGCATTCCCAGGTATGTCCTTAATATTGATGACATTGGGACAGGGATCTCCATATATGGGCATACAACGTATGTTAATTAGTAAAGCCAAGCAGGGCCTTGGCGAGTTAGGGCCTGGGTTTGATGCCTGGGGATCTCCATATCCTTTATTAATATATATATCCATATACATATATGGACTTCATATTAACAGAAGGTAGGGTGTAAATCAGAGTAAAGCAGGCTTTTGGGCCAGTTAGGGCCTGGGATTGATGACATCAGAAAGTGGAACAGGAAGTGATGTCACAGTGACAGTATGGATATCCAGGGTTTGATCTTTGATGAGGTGATGTAACGTGACATCACTTCCGTTTCGAAAGGACAAGCTACGACATTTCTCATGGTATACTGCGACCTTCGGTCGCAAAAAGAGAATGTATGTTAAATGACCCATTAGTACTCTTTCTATAAATGGAAGTACAGACGGACGGACAAGACAAGACAAGACAAGACAAGACAAGACAAGACAAGACAAGACAAGACAAGACAAGACGGACCTTGATGACGGAGTGCGCGCGGGGCTGGGCGCGCGTGCGCGCCCGCACGCCGAAGATGGCGTCGGTGACGGGCACGCTGTTCTCGGCGCAGAAGGCGTACAGCATGGCCATGCTGACGCAGAAGAAGGCCATGCACAGGGCCCCGCGCCGCGCACGGCGCCTCAGCCTCCACAGCACGCTCACCCTGTCCGGTACCTTGGAGAGAGAGAGAGAGAGAGAGAGAGAGAGAGAGAGAGAGAGAGAGAGAGAGAGAGAGAGAGAGAGAGAGAGAGAGGAGAGAGTAAAGAGTTAACCCATTAAGACCTGGAACCACTTTAAAGATGGAATGCCATGAACTTTTCCCCCCAAAAAACATGATTGCGACCGTAGGTCACAAATTTAGTATGTGAACGGTCACAGCTTTTATGCATAACGCCTGACACTGTGGTTCTATGGGTTTGTCGCTCATCATGCTCTGACATCACTGTGATGTCTGGGGAACCACTCTTTTTTTGTGTGATTTTGTAACCCATTTTTTTCACTCAGGGCCTAATCCTGGGCTCTGCTCTCCCTCTGCCGCGCCTGGGGAGACAACGGACTGACCTCATGCTTCCTTCTATCCATAGTAGCCCAAGTTGTTTCTTTTCACCTGACAGGGGTGATTTCCCCGGTATGGACGTAGTGTGTAGAAGAAACAGGTGATTCCAACCAATTCCTTTCCCCTCCATCAGGTGCCCCGGCTGGCCAGAGGGAGGCATTATAGAGACCAGGATTACTGCATGTTTTTGTGAGGGTATCTACCCTAGGAGACACGGGGAGAACATGCAAACTCCACACCCCAATTTTGGGGTTCCTTGACATGAAAAAGTTCGAAAACCATTTAGAAGAAGGATTGAGAAGACATTTATAGAATCGGATCAAACATATTCAAAGACTTGCACAAATTTTCAATATTTTTCAAAAAATAGCAGATCTACAAGCTCGCAGCGCGGCACCCTGTGCCGCAAAATTGTCGAGGCAATGCAAATAAGAGATTTAGCGATAAATCCAACCGCTCGCGGTCTGATCTGCCGAGGACTAGAGATGAAAATAACTCTACGGATCATTCTTGGACATCATCATCAGATTAACATCGTGAGACTACCCTTTAAGCCTTTTAGAGCTGGAAAGCATCTGTTTCACTTTAACCCTTGCATTGTGTTAGAAAACTGGTGACACTCTTGGTGTTAGCGGGTCAAATTTGACCAGTGATTTAACTCAGCCCAAAATACTCCAAAAAATATTTCCATCCGGAATCAATCGGGGTACATTTATTGTAATGAAATGATTGTCTTAGGAATGCGAGAAATACAAAAAAGAAATTTAACTCAAGTCTCCATGTTGTGAGTAATCAATACGAAAAGAAGTAAGCCATTTACTATGAGAGGGAGTGGGTTGTTGGCTGATTTACCACTGTTTCAGGGTTGTGGCACGAGCCAAAGCCGAGTGCCAACAACCCACGACCCTCGAATGGTAGATTGCTTTTCTACTTTTACCATAATAAATGAAAGAAAACACAGTTGTAACTTGCAAGGTTATTTAGTTAGATCAAATGCAACACAACTGTTTTAAGCCATCAGAATCCAGTATCTGAACATGTGACCACGAAAAGTGGTAGAAAGTCATTTTGGGTGTGAACCACTCCTTAAAACTAGGGGAATAATTTTGCACCAGTGGTTCCGGTCGGTGGTTCCGGCCGCCTGATAACTACAGAATGATGTAAAAACTACAAATGTTTTTGGTTGCAATTGATTGATTTAAGACTTTATAAGAAGTTTGCATAGAAAAAGGTACAGTTTCATGACGGTACAGTTCACTGGTAAAAGGTCAACTAAAAGGAGAGCTAGCCTAGTAAGCTTTTCGGCTTACACAGGAAACCATTTAAGCATCTCATATAACATTGAATGACAGATGGATAGGACCCACCGACCCAGTACTATGCAGTAGATAGTAAAAAGAAAAAATAGTCTCTAGTTCACATTGGCACATTTTCATCTCAATCATGTCACTTTGTCTGTTGACCTTACTCAGCAACAAAATAAAAAGAAGTGAACAAAAATAAAAAATAAAACAATTCAAAGGAGGCAAGCATTGATCACCCCATGATGTGCACTGCAATGTAGTTTCAAATGCACTACATTGCAGATGCTTTTTTGAGAGTAAAATAATAAAAAAGAAGAAGAAGACACGTGTGACATGCATGATCTGGGCAGATTGCCCCAGTAAATTTGCCAATCTCAACCCAAAACAACGATACAATAAAAGGGTCAGGGGGAGGGTAAGGCTGGGCTAGGTTTGTTTTTACCAGTTGCGAACGGCTGCTGCCTGTAAGTGGTTTTTCAAGGCGATTTTGAAGGATGTTAGGGATTTACACTCCTTTAAGGCCTTCGGTAAGGCGTTCCACATTTTGGTGGTATAGCAGAAGAACGAGTTTGACCCAGCTGACCCTGGGTTGAACGTGATCTGTGGCGCTGCCTCTGGTGTTGTAATTGTGGACATTCTAAACGTTTTTTTAAAGTATTTTGTTAGTTACATCTTAGAGGTGTAGAGTGTATCTTGTACACCAGGCCCTTTGCAATATGCTGTACTGTCATCTACTCTGAGCCACCCCACTCTTAACTGGTGAGTAGCGGTGAGGTGAGTCTGATAGGAAAGGTTAAGCAGGACCCTAATTAGTTTTCTACTGTGTGGAGCTTTGTTTTTAGGGATTTTGGGGCGTCACAATACCATACGTGGACTCACTCTGTAGTCAAAGAGGGGCTGAATGATTGCACAAGCTTTCTCTTCAGTGTGTTGA
This sequence comes from Nannobrachium achirus, assembly GCF_963921795.1. NCBI lineage: Eukaryota > Metazoa > Chordata > Actinopteri > Myctophiformes > Myctophidae > Nannobrachium > Nannobrachium achirus. Next base: position 48,580,141 of record NC_137826.1, on the reverse strand, counting down.
AATTGACCATCGGGGCGATCCCTTGTAGGAAACGGGTTTGTTGGTTGATTTTTTTTTTTTTTTTTTTAAGATTTGTTTTTGGGCTTTTTATGCCTTTATTGATAGGACAGTAGACTGACAGGAAACGGGGAGAGAGACGGGGAGTGAAATAGGTCGTCCAGATCGGGAATCGAACCGGCAACGCCAGCAGGCATCATAGCCAAGTATGTGGTATGCGCCTTGACCACTAGGCCAGAGGGCGCCCCTATTTTTTTTAAATTACCTTTGAACTCATCTTTTCGCCGGAAAGATTAGCTTCAAGGATACATCCTAATTAGGATATTATAACCGATTGAAGAAAAGTCATTTTGGGGGTGAACTATTCCTTTTCAAACCACTTGAACCCCGAACAGCATCCCTATTCTGCGGGGAACGTTTGCCAAAAAAACAAGCTCCGAGCTTAGATCTGAGTAGATCTGATAGGTTTGTGATGACTGGAATAAGAGATGTATTCTTTACAGGTCTGTTTTAGCACGCACTGTGCACATTAAGCGGATTAAGTGGTGCTGAATTAGCAGCTCTACAAAAGCGAAATCAACCTAGTGTATGACGGAGAGGACACATTCACAATAAACGTAAATCTCTGCGATGCGATTACTGCGAGTGTTTTCTTAAACACGATAAACGATACCAACAGTCTCATTAGGAGAGAGGAGAGAAGCTCCTGGTACCTTGGAGAGAGGAGAGTTCTGTCTGTTCTATTTGTGTGGTTTGACATCACACGTCCCTTCTAATGAAACCCAGACAATTAACATTGCATCTGACCTTCTTCAGGAGAGGAGAGGAGAGGAGAGGAGAGGAGAGGAGAGGAGAGGAGAGGAGAATCTAGACTCCCTAACCCAAACTCAAAACGAAACAAAAATAGGTCCCGTCCTTAAAATTCAACATAGTTTGACTCCTTGAACACCTTGATAGTAGAATCCTTCTGGCACATCCATCCTTACCTATGTATGAATGTGTGTGTGAATGAGTGAACGTAATGCACAATCTATGTAAAGAGCCTTGGATAAAGGCGCTTTTATAAATGCACCATTTACCATTTTACGTTGGTGTATTAGCGCGGTGCTCGTAAATACTGAACGGCCCATTCAAGGAGATATGCACGCGTGTCATGTTACCATGCCCTCACTTCACACAGGTTGCTAACTCAGCGTGCTGAGCACGCTACCTTTCCAGGAATAAAAAGCCTGCGGTTTCTATTAGCTTGGATTCCCCATCAATGATGTCACTGGTAGGCAGGTAAAATAAGTAGGGGAGAGCGGGGTAAACTGAGACACTTTTTACATTTGCTCCCCTCTAGGCGAACTAAAAGATATATCAGTAAAAATGTACACAATTCCCAGTAATTTGGGATGTTTTCTAACAATGGAAGTTATCAGAATGTATTCAAGACAAAGGGAAGTGAAAATATGATTGTTTAAAAAAAAAAAGTGGTCTTGTGTCTCAGTTTACCCCCGCACCGGGGTAAACTGAGACAGACCAGAGAAATCAACGGGGTAAAGTGATCCACTCACTTTTTTCACTTTAAAACTACCATAAAAACACAAAAACCCGGTTAACCAGGTTACATATGTACAATACAAAACATTACATAGCAGACATTATTTTAATAGGGTTTCTGCTGTCATTTCCACCTGTGTGTCAAATAATGTGACACATGGGCAGAAAGGAAAAAACTAAAAACCCTATAAAAAGAAATATATAGAAGGGTTTACCAAACTTTCCTCAGTTGATCCTTATGTATTTTTTCCGGTAGAATGCATTTCTGCAAAGTATATTGTTGTATTGTGCATAACTAATGAGATAATTAGCATATTTTGTCAATTGTTTTCAGATATGCTAATTATCTCATTAATTATGCACAATACAAAAATATATATTGGTAGTTCATCAACATGTATGATATAAAATGTTCTCCCTGCATCTATTTGCTTTGACACAACAGCTGATTATTTTGACAGCAAGAAAATTTACTTTTACATGAAAAAGAAAATGCATGTTTTCTACAGCACTATCAGGTCTCTCTCTTCATGACAAGTGGGAAATTCAAGGGGCTTGAAAATATAATGGTCACATGACGACGAATGTGTTCCATTGCCAAGATACAGGGGGTGTCTCAGTTTACCCGGTGTCTCAGTTTACCACGCTTTCCCCTAAATACAAGTAAAGATCTGGGTCCTTCTTCCAACACTGCTTGTGGTCATGATGCCACATTGGTGTAACGGCGATGCATCGTGACAAGTATGTGACAGAACAATTTCACGCTTGCGATCCACTTGTGCAGTTTGACGCGACAAGTCACTTCTAGTGAAAACAATTAATATGCGGTCTGACCTCCTTGAAGAGAGGAAAGGAGGAGAGGAGAGGAGAGGAGAGGAGAGGAGAGGAGGTGTAGTGACAGGATTTGCGTCCCGTTTTACCTTGTATCCCATGTCTCCTCGGTGTCTCTGTTGTTGCCTAGTTACTGTGCTCCTTCTGCATAGCTCCTCCCCTCCTGAGAGAGATATATAGATAGATCGATCAATGAATCGATTGATAGATAGATATGTATCAAATGTACCATATGTTATTTAGATAGCATGTTGATAAAGTACAATGTTCTATCCGTCTGTCTTTCAATGTTATATGACAGACTTAAAGTGTGGTTCCTGTGGAAATAAGCCTCGGCTTTCTAGGATCTCCTTTTAGTTAGTGAAACTTTATTCTCTGTTTAAACTAAAAGTTTGACCCCTACTCGCGCCATATGTCAAATCGACCGGCTTCATCAGGAATTTGCAAAAGTTGTATTGTTTAATTGATATTCATTTATTAGTGAATTAATGTCCCCCACTGACTTTAATTAAAGTCAGTGGTTAATATTAACTTTTCCCAAATATGGAGATGATGACTGACATCATAGACCACATGAGACCATATAATGTCCATATGGGCATTCCATACTTTAAGTATGATTCCCAGATGATGCCCTGTTAGGCCCTGTTAGAGTTTATAGATGCACTGTTAGGGTACCTACCCCCTTATACTCATGGGATTACAATTCACAAGATGCATTTACTGGTAAACAAACATAGCCCCCAAAATAATGGAAATTCACTTCCCAAAACTCAAATATGATTTGACAGGGCAACTACACTTGCAATTTCACAAATTGCTAATTTTCTAGTTGACCTTGTACCAGTGATTTGTACTGTCATGAAAACTGCACTTTTTTCTATTGCAGACTTCTAATAAATTCTTCAATCAATCAAACAACTTCATCAGATGCTTGGTTCATTGTTTACCTGCTATCCTATCGTTTTGTTAAGACACTACAATGCCTCTGCATTCAACTCTGCTGCAATATGTGATTGTTTACCTTGCATCTGTTAAATACATTCAGTACATTGTAATAGATAGATAGATAGATAGATAGATAGATAGATAGATAGATAGATAGATAGATAGATAGCCAAGTCCAACACATTTGTTTTGTATCCTATATCTCTAAACAGGCCTAAATACAGATCATGTAGATAGATATGTTACCTACCTATCTCGATTGATAGATAGATAGATATATAGATAGATAGATAGATAGATAGATAGATAGATAGATAGATAGATAGATAGATAGATTGTTTTTACATCCTAAACAGGCCTAAACACAGATAATGTGGGGTAGACATAGGCTACAGAAGGCTACAGTCTACATGTAGATACATGCATGCATATAGGCACTGATCATGCATGATGCATGATATGCTACCACGCAGTCGTGGATGCCTGCAATATCCGTCGGTAATGTCCATGTAAACACACTATTTTATGTTAAACATTGTTTTATTAATACTAGTATTATTGCATAATTTACATTCTTACCTCTGCTGTTCACTGATGATGCTGTGAATGAAGCGTCCATTTATACCGCAGAGATAGAGCCGCCATCACGTAGATAGAGAGAGAAAGAGAGAGATCATTCCATCTGTTTCTTCTTTGACAATTTCATTTATTTATTCTTTAATTTATTCCTTATTTTTTATTTGTTTTTTCTGCGCTGCTGCGGCTCCGCTCGCGCTGCGACATGACGTCGTGACAGCAGCAGTCACGCCGAGAACTGCTGCCCTATCGGGTGGTGTGGCGGGCGGCAGAGGTCGCTGTTGAGTTGCTTTCAATTTGAGGTCTGTGTACGGCCCGCAGTCACTGCATTCTACGGGTCACCGGTCTCTGTGTAACGCGGATTAATCCCTCAATCCCTGCAGAGAGAGAGAGAGAGAGAGAGAGAGAGAGAGAGAGAGAGAGAGAGAGAGAGAGAGAGAGAGAGAGAGAGAGAGAGAGAGAGAGAGAGAGAGAGAGAGAGACGCAGTGATTTAAAGGTCAGATATCATAAGAAAAACTCACTGTTTGGGAAGTGATTGTGTATTTATTCACATTGTGTTTTATGTAGCCTATTTCTAGATGATGTGGACAAAGCCAATTCAAATATGTTGCCTATGTAATAACCGGTATAGGCCTACACCGTAATTTCGTCCAAACTGAGAAAAGTCAAGTTCCCTGACCGGGAATCGAACCCGGGCCGCGGCGGTGAGAGCGCCGAATCCTAACCACTAGACCACCAGGGAGGAACTGCTCAATTTAGTACAGTATAGGAATATAATTATAGCACTTTCGAGGCTGGACGTGACCGGACGCCGTGTGGCCAATACCCACATGCACGCGCAAGGCCGGCACGGAACAGTGCTTGCGCGTTGCATGCTAGAATGCGTCCCAATGATTTGAGTGACGCCATATAACCTATCTAATGAAATGGCTATTTGCATAACATGTTTACCAGGTTTACCAGTGAGTGGGGTGCAGTCACAAGCTTAAAGGTTTCCAGCTGTGAGTGATTGCATGTAAATGTGTGATCCTCATACATGGCTCCATTACTGTGGTATGTAAGCTACTTACTGTGAGATTTTTTCAAAGCAAACTGTGTTTCTCTACTGTAGCACTGTATTTTCTAATTGAATTAAATGAAACTATAAGTAAAATCCTATAAACAATGCTAATATAATTAAGACTAGACTAGGCTTCTAAATGCGCCGTCAATAAATGACCGTCCGTCCGCCCTGAAAAGAAAATCCCAAAGCACCACTGTATAATTAATACATCCCATGACTAGCAGGAAGAGAACTGGCCATAATTATGGAGACCCCTGCATGATAGTCAACAATGTTATGTCAAAACATGCCCATATATGGACATTAACAAATATGGGCATTCCCAGATATGTCCTTAATATTGATGGGAAAGTCCTGATCTGGCGAAGCCCGAACTGGCGAACAGGGGAAATGTCCCCTACCGTAGCGATCTGGCGAATCGTTTTATTGTCTTAAACATGGCTCTGTTTTAAGGCATTTTTCGTAGTTATTGAGTGCTTGCGCATTGGTCTCGCCTGTTGCCTGTGGCGTTATTGTAAATGACGCCGCAGCTCCAGGCGGAGCCGCTCGATTGTCCACGACACTGCAAGCGGCGCGAAGGCCAGCGGACCTTGGTCCTGCTCTTCGCCCCCGAGCGCCGCAGGCGCGAGTGGCCGAGTTACGAAGCCGTGGTGAATGCAATCGTTATATTTATGCCCAGGCCGTAAGGCCTGGGCAAGCGCACGATAAACGCCCTGTCCAGAAGGATTAAACGAAAAAGACGAAAAATATGCAGAAGGTTTTTTTTTCCCTTTTTCTTTCGCCAGATCGCTACGGTAGGGGACATTTCCCCTGTTCGCCAGTTCGGGCTTCGCCAAAAAGGTACGTGCCCATATTGATAACATAATCCTTAATAATGTCCTTAATATTGACAAGTAGGAATCTCCATATATGAGCATAAAACGTATGTTAATTAGTAAAGCCAAGCAGGGCCATGGGCATGGGGAGTTAGGACCTGGGTTTAATGCCTGGGGATCTCCATATGGGCATAAGGGGGTACCCTAACAGGGCATCATCTGGGAATGCCCATACTGTGGACATTTATTTATTTGATCCTTTATTAATATATTTCTAAATACATATGGACTTAATATTAACGTTTTTGATTGATGACATCAGAATTCTCCATATATGGGCATAAAAGGGATTTGTTTCTGGGAATGACCATATATGGACTTTTTATTTTATTTTAATCCTTTATTAATAATAATATGTATCCATATACATACAATATATTGTATGCCCATAATGGAGATCCTTATCTGAACCAGCCACTGACAATGAGTAGTTTGTGCCCAAATATGGAGTTCTGGGTCAGCCATGTCCATATATGGAGTCCATGGTGTCCTCTATGGTGTCCCGTGGTAACCATGCTGATTGACATCAAAATGTGGGGCATGCGTACGCATGGGGGCATGCGTACAAGTGGCTAAATATGTCTTTTTAGACACAATAAGCCAGCAGTTTCTTTATTGCTATTTACAGTAACACTTCTAGCCCCCATAAGTCACATCCAACCATGAAAGGTTGCGTTGTATCTTGGGAATGGGCTTATTCTGTGTAAAATGACATATTTAGCCACTTGTACACATGTCCCCAACCACTGAAATAAGAATCTCTAAAACAATAGAAAGAAGTAAATGAAATAATTTTAACACTCACCTTTTATATTATTCTTTAATTACAATCTAAAATATGAACCCTTGTTGTAAAAAACTAAAGTTGTCCTTTAACTGTCATGTGAAGCTCAACCAATATTCGAGCTAGCACCACTCCTCAAATGTTTTTCCTTCAATTTCCACTTGCATCTGAGTTCCATCAATTTCCAATGGCATCGGATTCACAAAAAAGTGGAAAAAATATAGTTTCCCCAGGACTACAGTGTGTTGCCCTGTTGGGCAACCACATAATATAATAATAATAATTATTATTCAAGGACCCCCAAATTAGGCTATATGTATTTGTCCAATCCACACACCCAGCATCTGAAAATATTTGGGCTAGGGACCCCTTGTGTTGCCTTCATACAAGATTTGTGTAGGCTATTCAAACTGTAAATAGCAGATCTACAAGCCCACAACTTGTCACATGCGGCGAGTGGTGACACGTTGTGAACTTGGCTGTTTTCAAATGACTGATGTAAAGTTCACGTGGAATACACAGGACCACAATGGAATCAATACATCAAACAATCAATCAATGATAATGATAATGAATTTTATTTATAGCACCTTTCAAAACAAAGTCACAAAGTGCTGCACAAGGCAAGATTAAAACATCATGTAAACAAAGCAAAAAACACAACACAAAAACACAGAGCAAAAACACAACACAAATTGAATCACAAATCTTAAATTAAAAATGTGTACTATCACATCACTACAATTAAAATATTTAGTAAATAAGTATGTTTTAAGCAATGATTTAAATAGTGGCAGGGAAGCTGCTAACCTAAGGTGCATTGGCAGTGCATTCCATAATTTGGGTGCTCGGGCGGCAAAAGCCCGATCACCTCAGGTAACTAGGTTGGTATCGTGGCCTTTCAATAGGGCCTTATCTGATGATCTAAGGATGCGCCCTGGCTCATAGGGGGGCAGCATATCTAATATATCAACATATAGGTAGGGGTCAATCCATGTAAGGTTTTATAAGTGATTAGTAGAACTTTAAAATCACATTTAGAGCTCACAGGTAATCAATGAAGAGAAGCCTAAATCGGGGTGATATGGTCAAGACTTACGAAGTTATGATGTATTTCCACCATGTCTTAGAGGAGTGTTTTAGCTGTAGTAACTTTATAAATCTAGGAATGCCACACTGCTATCATTTATACATATTTATTTATTTTCTCAAACAGCTCCAGACAGTCACAGACAGATTGGTGAGTGGTGTACTTGTGCCCCCTAGCGGCCCTCCTCTGTAACGACAGTCCCTGTATAGCTATAGTAACCATCCAATAACAACAACTCTCTCTCTCTCTATCAATCACCACTCAATCATTCAATCTCATTGTCACAACACAGTTACAGCAATAGGCGTGAGGTGAGATTTCCTAAAGAGCTCCTTGCCTCTTCTGAATTATTTCCCAGCCTTATAGTTTCTCTCTATCAGATAGAAAGGGAGGGTATGGTTTTGCTTAAAGAAGGTGCTCATGTCCACCTCTGTGTTTCATGGCTATATATAATGCAGGAGAGTGCCTCATCATCTTTCAACATTGAGATCTGCCCTGCCTGCTTGGTCTTGGGCATCTGATGAAAGGCTGTGGTCCCTGATCACTATCTTGAGGTACTGATCTCCGCCCACTGATTCCACAGCGCAGACTGTGTTAACTAGCCTACTGACTAAGCACTGTCAATAACATTTCATGATTGCTTATGGGTATCATCTAGGAATAGATTGCCCATCCCACTGATGGTGTGCAACAGCATTAGTCCTTATTCTTTGGAATGTATTTTGTGTAAATACACAAACTGTAGGAATACAAGTATTGCTTGTTAGGGCCCTGCGATCATCAACTTCTTGCTTGCTGGGGGATTCTTGTTCAGTTCCACTGCACCTCCAGAACCCTTCACCAGATCACTATTCTGCTGCAGCCTTCTTTCTTATCGCATTATCCACATATGCTACTCTGTCAAAGTTCTGCAGTATGGTTACATGCAGACTGCTGGAGCAAACCTAGTGAAAAAAAAAATGCAATTCATTAAGGCTACAATTGAAGGGGGTTCAACACGCTTCCTGATGTAAATTATTTGAAAATAAATAGGACATTACAAGAGTCAGATCTGTCAAGTTTAATACAAATTATACCAATATGTTGCGCATAATCTATCCAACGTATACAAAGTTGTGTAGTTATATTGCCAGAAAGAACCAAATGTTCAAATGTTGACAGAAATAGTCACTTGTTTATATTCTCAATAGATTTATTGAATTCCTTGACCCCAAAAAGATTGACCTTCTAAGTGCCTTTCAAGCCAAGATATTGGCACTTACAGTAGGATAGATATTACTTGGTGGCCATCTTTCAAATCCAAGATACCTGCCATCCACCATGTTGATGACGTGGCTCCCACCATAAATTGAATTTATGGTGATGGACAGCATGTGGAAAAAAAGTTGGTCCACCGTGTTCTCATCCTTCTGGGTGATCAAATCTGGACATAAGTGACCTGAAATGTTCAAATACTGGTAGAAATATTCACTTGCTGATATTCTCAATAGCTTTATTAAATTCCATGACCCCCAAAATATACATTTTGACACCAAGATTGACCAGTGGTTTGGAAGCAGAGATATTGGCTCTTTGTTTTAGCTTGGCATACAGTAGATTTGGATTCAGCATACCTCAATACCCCTAGAAAACATGTATGCCATAAATTAACATGATTTGCCCTCAGCACTTTAAATAATCACATTTTCTGAAATCCTGCCTAGTCTAGTGTGAACCTACCTTTCTATGATAGTATAAATTATAAAGCACCAAAATAATTTGTTAATTTGAAACAAAAGAGCTTTGAAATGTATCCAAATATGAGTCCTAAATGCTCTGTTGGCAGGAGCAGTATAACTCTCCTGCAGTATAATATTAATGCTTGTTTATCCAACTTCCCTGTGTTTTCAGTTTCTTTTTTTCTTTTCTTTTTTTCTTCTTGGTGTGAATTCACTGGTCTTTTCAGACTGTCTGTGGGCGAGTTGGTGTGTCTTCAGGTGAGTTGACTGACTGAAAGTCTTGTCACAATGCTGACAGTGGAAAGGTTTTTCTCCAGTATGGATTAAGAGTACCTGACCTACTGAAACTTGTATCACACTGTGTACAGTGGAAAGGTTCTTCTCCAGTATGGATTAAGAGTACCTGACTTACTGAAAGGTTTTTCTCCAGTGTGGATACGCTGGTGTCTTCAGATGACCTGACTCCTTAAAACTCTCGTCACAATGTTTACAGTGGAAAGGTTTTTTCTCCATGGTGGGTACGCTCATGTGTATATAGATTACTTGACACATTGAATCTCTTGTCACAATGTTTGCACTGGAAAGGTTTTTCTCCAGTGTGGATACGCTGGTGTCTCTTCATGTCATAGGATCGATTGAAACACTTGTCACAAAATGTACAGTGGAAAGGTTTTTCTCCAGTATGGATAAGCTCATGTGCATTTAGATTACTTGACACACTGAAACTCTTGTCACAATATTTACAGTGGAAAGGTTTTTCTCCAGTGTGGCTACGTTGGTGTGTCTTCAGGTTAACTAACTGAGTGAAACTCTTGTTGCAAATTTCACAGTGGAAAGGTTTTTCTCTAATATGGACATGCTGGTGTGTTTTCAGGCGAGATGATGAAATGAAACTTTTGTCACAATGTTTACAGTGGAATGGTCTTTCTCCAGTATGGGTACGCTCATGTACATTTAGATGACCTGACATACTGAATCTCTTGTCACAATATTTACAGTGGAAAGGAGTTTCATCAGTGTGGCTACGCTCATGTGTATATAGATTACTTGACACATTGAATCTCTTGTCACAATGTTTACACTGGAAAGGTTTTTCTCCAGTGTGGATACGCTGGTGTCTCTTCATGTCATAGGATCGATTGAAACACTTGTCACAACTTTTACAGTGGAAAGGTTTTTCTCCAGTATGGATAAGCTCATGTGCATTTAGATTACCTAACACACTGAATCTCTTGTCACAATATTTACAGTGGAAAGGTTTTTCTCCAGTATGGATACGCTCATGTGTCTTTAGATTGCCTGACTGACTGAATCTCTTGTCACAATATTTACAGTGGAAACGTTTTTCATCAGTATGGACATGATGGTGTCTTTTCAGGTCAGATGATGAAATGAAACTTTTGTCACAATGTTTACAGTGGAACAGTTTTTCTCCAGTATGGATACGCTCATGTACATTTAGATGACCTGACATACTGAATCTCTTGTCACAATATTTACAGTGAAAAGGTTTTTCATCAGTATGGACATGCTGATGTGTCTTCAGCTGACCTGACTCACTGAAACTCTTGTCACAATGTTTACACTGGAAAGGTTTTTCTCCCGTGTGGACACCTCCACTTGTCTCCCCCCAATCATCACTGTCTTCAGTGACTTCAGTGTCAGATTCAAGTTTAACTTCAACTCCGATGCAGTGTGAGATGTCTTCATCAACTTCACTTTTCACTGCTAGTAATGTCAACGTTGACCCAACAGGCTCCTCTGGTCTTTGAAGTATCTCCTCCTGTTCCTCTTTAATGTGTGGAGGCTCTGGTTCCTCCTGTTCCTCTTTAATGTGTGGAGGCTCTGGTTTCTCCTGGAGCAGACTGGAGCTCCTCTCCAGTTCAGGTGACACCTCCTCTTTGCACACAACCATGTGCAGGATGTCTAGGAATAGAAAGATAATAAGATGAATTAGGAACATTAACGTGGTAAGTCATTAATCATCAATATTATTATTGCTAATGCTAACAGGTTACTGCAGGTTTAAGTACAAATGTTAAATGAAACACAGGTAGAACACCAACCAGTAAGACTCCCTAATCGTAGCCAATCAGGAGGGAACATGGGAAATGGGACAGATCCATGGTGATGACTTTAGAGATACTGTGTACCACTTTGTGGGACAAAATCAGCTGTGATCAGCTCCAACAATTGCTGAATATTCTTTCCGGAGCAGAAAATGTTGGTATCATCAGCGAAAACAACTAATTTTAAAATATTTGATACTTTACCTATAACATTAATGTACAAGATGAATAACTTTGGCCCTAGTATCGAGCCTTGAGGCACCCCACATGTAATAGGTGAACTGTTTTGATCTATACTCATCCATCTGAACATACTGTTGTCTATTTGTAATATAACTTCTTAACCAATTTAATCCAAGCCCTCTAACACCATACCGATCCATCTTTGTTATCAGAATATCACGATCTATTGTATCAAATGCTTTCCTTAAGTCAATGAACACTTCTACTGTATAATTATCATTATCTATTGAACTCAGTTAAGTCAATGAGTGCCATTGATGTAGATAGAGTTTTACGAAAACCATACTGACTATCAATTAACAGCTGGTGCTTTTCTAAAAAACTGTTTAAACGTGTGTCAAAAAGTTTTTCCAGAATTTTCTAGAATTGGGGTAACAGAGAAACAGGCCTGTAATTAGTATATTGATGTTTGTCTCCTGATTTGAAAATGGGAATCACCTTAGCAGTTTTCATGTGATTTGGAAAGGATCCTGTTTTGAATGAAAGGTTGCATATTATGTGTAAGAGGGTCTGCTATAGCAAGTATAACTTTTTTTAAGTGTCATGTATATGCCATTACAAGCTGTGCCATCTGCCATCCTGGATGGCTTGGTTCTAGGCTTAACATAATTGTTATAAATATTTTTGTAAAAGTCTATGGGGAAAATGAATGACGATTTTTAAGTGGCACCAGTAAACCACTTCTGCTGCGAAGCTTTATACAGAGATTCTGTGCATTTATTGTAAGATAGATACCTTTATTGATCCCACAGTTGTCTGTATCAATGTGACGCTGCATGTAGTCATAACAGGCATCTCCCACATCTCTGACATCCATCAAGTTGGCTCCTTCTAGCAGGGCCTAGGACAGATAAGCAGAATATATGTTCTAAAAACACTGATGTAGGACAGAAATGGAGACCATCAATAAAGTTTATGATGATAAAACATAACCTGCACATTAGCTGTGGAGATGGACACCTCTGAAGTGTAGGCAAAGCTCAGCAACATGTCGACCACTTCAGGTTCCACTCCATCCATGTTAACCCTTTCCTGTGTGGACTCCACCATGGCAGTTGTAAACATGGCCTGTGTGGGTTAGAGAGATTGAACATTTGGCTTGCAGTGTTCATGGTTTAGGTAGGCCTTTCTTATTTCTTATTCATGTCAACAATACATAGATTGGATTTACCAGTAGTTCACTGGTGTGACTGTGACTTGGGATTTGTATTATTGCAACAAGCTGTATATAACTATACAAGAAGTTATGAATTGTCTTTGAATTTAATATATCAATGGAGGCAAATTCTATGCACAATGTATTGATCCACTTTAAACGTGGTATCCCTATTTGGGGCATGTCAACATAGGCTTAATTTAACTTTTCGCAATCTTAAATGTGTTTTCAAAAACAGCACAAATAGCAGATCTACAACTTGTCATATTGTGTTGTGCTTGTAGATTGGATATTTTTTGCAATTCCAGACAATTTCTGAAGGCCTTAAGAATTTCAACTTTTTTTAAATTTTATTTGGCAGTAATAAATACAACTAAACTAAATATTTACAGATTGACAAGAGTTTTAAAACTTTATTAGGCCTATATGTAACGGAGGTGATCCGATCCTCCCCACCCGGTTTCGTACCCGCATCTCCCGCGCGAAAGTCCAATATCTTAACCACTAGACCAAAGAGACATCTCTTTGGCCCAGGGGAGATACTAGAATTTTGAGGCTTCAAGGCTGGGGCTGCGACTCTCTCCGTCACACTCACCCCCCTTTGACCTCCTCCTACGGGAAAGCCCGAATCCGGGTCACGGCACCAATGTAACTGTTGGCCCGGGGGAGATACTAGACTTTTGAGGCTTCAAGGCTGGGGCTGCGACTCTCTCCGTCACATATATAGGCTGTTTTTTGCAGGTGTTGCCTTGATTTTGACTTGCTCTTTGGTGAGCCTTGGACATAGAAGGTTGTGAAAGCATATTTAGATCATATGAAAAACACTAAGTTATAGAACACTATTCAGTTATGAAAGCCAAGGCAGAATGTAATGTGATACATTCTTTTAACAACACCAGGACATTAAATGTGTGTATTTACCTGAAAGTAGGAGCTGATGGAGGCCAGTACAACTCTATGGCAGGGGAACTCCTGTCCCTCACAGCACAGAATCACATCACAGAAAACCTTGTTGAGTCGTAGATGGTTTAGTCCCTCTAACAACTTGTTAGGATGCTTGTCTAGCCTCCTAGTTTCCTCCAGAAGGCAGGAGGGTGAAGCAGCATCCACCAGAATCCTTTTAGCCATGGTTTTCTTCTAGAGCAGCCTGTATGACAGTAGGAGGAGATGAATAGATGGTCACACTAGCCATGTTTCCATAAGCTTATTCGAAAATAGGAAGCAAATTATCATAAATTCGCATTAAGACAAAGCAAATTTAGCCTGTTTCCATTTGCGGGTGTCATTCGAATTAGCGACTGTCGCATGAGTTGATCGGGCTGCTGAGTTGATCGGGCTGACTTTTTCAGACCGAAACGAGACGTGAGTACTGCACGTCTGACTGCTGTGACTCGCTGCACGGCACACTCATCCTGCAAGTTTCAGCATCCTCTGGAAGGTGGCCGATCTGCAAGATACGAGCTGCTGTGAGCTTGTAGATCGGCCACTTTTGGCACGCAACACCGTGTGATGAGGAAGGGTTAGCCACGGATGGCTTGACTCCGGGAGGCGAAAACAGGAGGAATTTACAAACGGCCTAACAAACAACCGGTTTGTTTTGTGGGCTAACGCTATACAATGGACGTTAAGCGGCAAGGCAAAGTGTTAAGTTGGAGGACGATATGGACCCAGAACGTCATAATTTATTTGCATTTATTGTCTGACCCGTTTCCATTCACAAATGAGCATTTAGTTTATTCGATAAAGCCTCAAAAGCCTCCAAGCGGATAAAAGTTTTTGCCGATAATGAAAGTTTATTCGAATTTTGAAGTGTTTCCATAAAAATTTTAAGCGCAAAAGGCTTAATGCGGATTAAGAGGCTTTATGGAAACGCCACTATAGTAACGCCTGTTTGCACATTACCTTTTTTTATAGCGTTTAGGCTATTTCCAAACAGTAGCCTGGGTGTTTAATACGCAAGATTAACCTAAAAATAAAAGCAAATAACAGCCCCAACTATTTACAAAAGGGCCATCGTTTGGAAATAATCCATGAATTCCATGAATACACTGTGGGCGGGACTGCAGATGCCGCCGACTGCCGCTCATCTTATTGTTGATGGGTAAATGCAGTTGGTTAACCACACACCCGGTAATCCAAACTGCGCCCTCGACCATCTCTTTTTTTTATATTATCTTTTTATTGGTGAGACACAGGTGATACAGTGAATTTGAAAATATTGCAATACATGACATATCACCATGAATCCTTTTCCCTAGACCATCTCTATTGGCTGGCTGTATGCCTGGCTGTATCCTGTTGTCACATAGTGCTGGCTTTAATACTATAGTACTAAAAAGAGTCACACGTTATGAATACTTGAAGACACACAGCCGGGCTGACCATCTTGTTATCGATTTGTCAATCTAATACTAATACTTGCTTGCTATAGTACTAAAAAGAGTAACATGTTAGAATAGCCTACTTGAAGACAGCCGCGCTGACCATCTTGTTATCATTTGTCATAATGAAAAAGCCCTTGAATGTTACGGAAATGCCCCGTCTCAGCACCAGGGGCTGCTCTCCATTCCGACATGTCTCCACTCCGACAGTGACTTCTTATTGTCGGAGTGGCAACACTTCCATAGAGGTTAGGGTTAGGGATAGGGTTAGATGTCGGAAATGAGACATGTCGGAATGGAGACGTGTAACCCTCAGCACCGACCTCAGTGGCTTGTCTCGCTAATCACTAGACTCACAATCTATGCACCCCGGGTTCGCATTCCGTTTTTCTGCCCACCGCAGACAACTTCTTTTGCAGAAAAAGTCCATGACAGAAGCACGGCGTCTCAAGCGACTTTGATCCATGTGAGACACCACTGAGCGAGCTAAAGCGAGCGAGTCGCCGCGTCGAGCGCTGGGACAAGGGTCTCTTGAGCCGACTCAGTGCCTTTGAAGTTGTAAACCAAGGGGCCAGAATCGTAAAAATATTGTTGTGGGGATTGGATTGCTGATACCACCGACTGCCGCTCAAAGGGACTAGTGGCAACAGGATACAGCCAACCAATCGAGGTGGTCGGGAGCGCAGTTTGGATTACTGGGGGCGTGGTTAACCAACTCCTTCAGTTTGTTCCATAATCATCTGTCACATGCCTCAGGGACACATCCACACATTGCTGGAATCAAACCTGTGACAACAAGGGCCTCTGGCTGCCCTGGCGGCCTCACGAACCACTCAGCTACCCACTGAGTATTCATGGAGAATTGTGATTGATTGAAGAATTTATTAGAAGTTTGCAATAGAAAAAAGTACAGTTTCATGACAGTACAAATCACTGGTACAAGGTCAACTAAAAGTAGATCCTAGAAAGCAGAGGCTTATTTCCACAGGAACCACACTTTAAGTATCTCATATAACATTGAAGATAATGACAGAACCCATTCATCATCCTAAAATTGATAGTGTTCCACTTCCTGTTGTATCGGTGCCATGGCATTGGTCCGAAGGTTCATTTGTCCGAAGGTTCATTAGTCCGAATCTGTTAAGAATACTATGCCTAACCCCTAACCCTAACTAAATTCGGATTAATGAACCTTCGGACTTATGGGCAGTCCCCGTTGTATCTGCTCATTTATGTGTGTCATCACTTCCAGTTCCACTTGCAATGATTACTGTCACAATATAGAGCTATTTAACACTGTTACTGAACAAACACTCTATAGCAATGATGTGAAAAGTTTTGCACACATTTTCATGACCTAAAAAAAATTGCAGATCTTACAAGCTTGCAGCGCGGCACCGACCTTGTAGGCTATATCTTCTCTTTTGTTTTAATAGTTAAAGCATAACATAATGGTTAAAGTGGTTCCATGTCAGTGTGTTGCAGCCCAGAACAGGGACACAAGGATTAATGTGGTTATAATAAGTACGTAAAAAAAAGACTTGTTTGAATAGCTCTATTGCAGCCAGTTAGCATCTTCGGCTATAGCGCAGCACTGCAGTAGATTATGACAACGAAGGGTTAAACCAACAGAGTTTTTTTCCCAGCTGTCAGCAGATGGGTGCAGTCATGGATTCGATGTTTTTATTCTATCTACACCAGTTAATCGTATTGATGACATCCTTCCTTAACATATCCTAAACTCAGCAAACTCCCCAGGCCGCACTACACCGCACCACACCGCACCACATAAAAATATCTACATTTTCCATTACACAAAAGTATCCCTACCTTACCGGTAAGACACAAATTGACCCTTTTAACTGTGATTATGATACAATATGAATTTGTATTACAACTATCCTAAATTATAATACACTATAATGGATTAGAACTGTGATTATAATACATATAAAGAATGAATGTATTACTATGATAATTATAATACACTATAATAGATTATAATAGTGGTTATAACATAATAGAATCTATTATCATGTATTACAATACAAATATATCCTGGTGGTCTAAATGAAAAGTCAGTGAGTGATCAGTCATTATTAAGTGTTATATTCCAGTAATTTTAGGCCAAAATTAGGCTAAACCTAAAACAAATTGCAATAGTAGCAAACTCAACTGATTTTGTATCCTCAATATGTCCTTAGTGAGAGAAAAAAAGTCCCAAGGAATCCCATCGGGGGAAAGTTTTGAAAACGACCTACCTACCTTCACGAAATGGCCCCTCAAAATGATGATGGTTTAGTGATGAGTCATCAATTTTCACAGTCTTTTGGGGTCCGTTTTTAGCCCAAGGAATGTTTTTCATGCAAAACAAATGATATTTTGGGAGTCATATTTTCCTTTATAGTGTAGTGTATAGTAAGTGAAGGTATGTAGGTCGTTTTCAAAACTTTGCCCCGATGGGATTCCTTGGGACTTTTTTTCCCTCACTAAGGACATAATGAGGATACAGAATCAGTTGCGTTTGCTACTATTGCAATTTGTTTTAGGTTTTTTCATATAATGACTGGACTATTAGGCCCTGTTTGGCCTAGCTCAGACCTACTCTAGATATGATACTTTTTAGTACCACATTTAGTACCACTTTCACACCACTCTACCCCGGTCCTTGTAGTGGAAAACCTGTCACAAGTGGGCGGTGTGGTGTGGAGTGGTGTGGTGTCGGGCCAGTAGAAAAGGGGCTATAGAGATGCACATTTTTACACTCCTGTGTACTCCACTATTGGACAACTTTACTAACTTATTTAGAATAGCCTATTATTAGCTATAAAACATAGATAGGCCTACATTAATCTCTTCAGCCCTATACATTTTGTCCATATTTGAAAATAGCCAATCTACAAGCTCACAATGCAGGGGGCTTCTAAAATGTCTACTAAAATCTCATTCCTGGCGACGCCAGTACCGAGTGGGCGTTCCCCTTTCTTTGACGATGTCTTGCCAGATTGTGTTATCAGTGACCGTCATGTTTCAGGCCTACTGCTATGCTAAATGCTTAGCTTAATGTCCTTATCCACGGTGTGGCTTCATATGTGACGCAGTAACATTCTCAACACAAACACACATTCTGTAGTGAAAACAACAAGAAACACAACATGAATTTTACCCGATAAGCTTCAACGATGACTTCAAGTCTCCAGGTTTTAATCCATTTGAAGCAACGAGGAAAACAAAAGTGATCCAGCTGCTGTCACGCCGAGAACTGCGGCCCTATCGGATTGTGTGACGCTGTTGAGTGGCTTTCAATTTGAGGTTTGTGTACGGCCCGCAGTCACTGCATTCAACGGGTCACCAGTCTCTGTGTAACGCGGATTAACAGCCTCATATTCCCTCAATCCCTGCAGAGAGAGAGAGAGAGAGAGAGAGAGAGAGAGAGAGAGAGAGAGAGAGAGAGAGAGAGAGAGAGAGAGAGAGAGAGAGAGAGAGAGAGAGAGACGCAGTGATTTTTAATGGTCAGATATCATAAGGAAACCTACAGTTTGGGAAGTGATTCTGTATTTACTTACATTGTGTTTTATGTATTTCTAGTTGATGTGGGAAAAGCCAATTTGAATATGTTGCCTATGTAGGCTAATAACTTGACATGATGTATTGCTACCATGTCTTTTGGAGTGTTTTAACCGTAGTAACTTTATAAATCTAGGAATAACACACTGCTATCATTTACTTATTTTCTCAAACGCTCCAGACAGTCACAGACAGATCGGTGAGTGGCCCCCTTGTGCCCCCTAGCGGTCCTCTTCTGTAACGACAGTCCCTGTCTCTCTATCAATCAATCAACCACTCAATCAGTCAATCTCATTGTCACAACACAGTTACAGCAAATAGAAGTGAGGTGAAACGTATTAATAGAGGCCTCACATGTGTTCTATCCATCTGTCATTCAATGTTATATGATATACATAAAGGTTTCTTTCTTATGTAAACAAGCCAAAAGGCTTTACTGGATCTCCTTTTAGTTGACATTGTATCAGTGAACTGTGCTGTCATGAAACTGTACCTTTTCCTATGCAAACCTTTAATTAAGTCTTCGATCAATCAATCAATGCAGTAGAAAAAAGAAGAAAAAAAAGTAAAACAGAACACTTCCTGCTGGCAAGTGCAGGCTCAGCCCATAGTAATGGGTGTAAACAGGTGCCGCACCAAATTCTGGGCCCTGGGTAGCCTACTTTAACTGTTGAAAAATAGCAGTTATACAAGTGAGCTTGTAGATCTGCTATTTTTGAAAAAACGTGAAGATTTGTGCAAGTCTTTGAATATTCCAAATCCTTCTAGGTATTTTGATAAATGTTTCTATAGTGGCGTTTCCATAAAGCCTCTTAATGCGCATTTAAGGCTTATCGCATACATCTTTTTATGGAAACACTTCAAAATTCGAATAAACTTTCATTATCCGCAAAAACTTTTATCCGCTTGGAGGAGGTGGATTTTGAGGCTTTATCGAATAAACTAAATGCGCATTTGTGAATGGAAACGGGTCAGATAGTAAATGCGAATAAATTATGACGTTCTGGGTCCATATCGTCCTCCAACTTAACACTTTCCCCTCCCGCTTAACGTCCATTGTATAGCGTTAGCCCACAAAACAAACCGGTTGTTTGTTACACACGGAGTGACACGGACCGTGTGTAAATTCCTCCCATTTTCACCTCCCGGAGTCAAGCCAGCCGTGGCTAACCCTTCCTCATCACACCGTATTGCGTGCCAAAAGTGGCCGATCTACAAGCTCACAGCAGCTCGCATCCGCGTCTACGCGTCGCGCTGTGAGCTTGCAGATCGGCCACCTTCCAGAGGACGCTGAAACTTGCAGGATGAGTGTGCACTGTGCAGCGATCATGTCACAGCAGTCAGACGTGCAGTGCTCACGTCTCGGTTCAATCTGAAAAAATCAGCACGATCAACTCATGCGACCGTCGCTAATTCGAATGACACCCGCAAATGGAAACAGGCTAAATTCACTTTGTCTTAATGCGAATTTCTGATAATTCGCTTCCTATTTTCGAATAAGCTTATGGAAACATGGCTAATGTCACAAAGGATTTCCTCATTCTGTAGCTCCGGGTGAAGAGAGGAATAACCACTGTGCAAGTATATCATACTAGTTTATAATTATAATGTCACATTATATGGTTATATTTTGTTTCATAATAAGACATAGCACTTAAATTCTGGTATAAAACCGAATTTGCTGAAAAGGCTCATACAGGTCTTAATTATGAATTGAAGTCAAAACTAAGGTCAAACTTCACATTCAAGTCTATGAGGTTCCAAGAGCCCTAGCTTGGTTCTCAAACGTTTCCATTTCAGAGACACCTGTAACTGAATAGTATAGATCAGTGCCTTGCTCAAGGACACTTTTACTGGCAGCCAGGAGGAAGTGGGGATTGAACCTCTGCTCTACACTCTACCTCCTGAGCCACTGGTGTGTATGGAGATCAACCCAGCCTGGAGTATTTTTAAATCTGTGAAACAGATTACATTAAAGACGTGCGATTGTCCTGAGACATTCAGGCTACCTAGGCTACCTAGGCGACCAAATTGCCTATTGGCTGTCCCCATGTCACATGGTAACCGAGCTAGTGTCATGATTGGGAGCGGCCAGAGCAGTATAATCAGAGAGTGGTGTCACCGCGGACACGCAACTCTCCATTCTAGGGCTCTGGGAGCGGCCTTGCGCTGTTCTTCTTCTCGAGTTTGGAAAAAAAGGATCCGATCCGTTTGTCACATTGTTATGATCGTAAAACTATCTAGTTTTAACGTTCAGAACGTTTTCTTTTTGAACAATAAAAACATTGACAGTCAGGGGGGAAAAAATCCATGAAGGACACGGAATGCAATCATTCACTCGCCGTTGGAAAATTGACATATATTAGACTATTCTGGATGTGTGGCTAACGGCTAACGCTAACGTTAGCTAGCGCTAGCTGCAGGCTAACGCTAGCTAGCGCTAGCTGCAGGCTAACGCAGACATGTTATACACAATTACTCATGGAATAAAACGGCGACCCAACTCGGAATGCAATCGTTCACTCGCCGTTGGAAAATTGACTTAGACTATTCTGGATGTGTGGCTAACGGCTAACGCTAACGTTAGCTAGCGCTAGCTGCAGGCTAACGCTAGCTAGCGCTAGCTGCAGGCTAACGCACGAGTCACGGTGTGTAATGAATTCACTTCAACCTCGTGTTGAGCAGTTAAATCTATTTGCTACGTACGTCTACAAAAACGTTCATATTTCAAAGATAAAGTGCTTACTGAAGTCTCACAGATGTCACAGTATGGTACGCTCAAGCAGAATTACCTGTATCTTTCGTATTGTTTAATAAACAGCATTTTAATCCGATCAGACGTCATTTTCTGTTGTTTTTCAGCCATGCGACCCCATCGGTTGCGAGGTGTACTGCACTTAGATACATTAATACCTTTTGAAGGAAACGACGACCGATCGGATTAAAATGCTCCTCTTTAAATAATACGATCATTACGGGACATTCTGCTGGAGCGTACCCTATGGTGACATCCGTGAGCCTTCACTAAGCAATTTATCTTTGTAATCTGACCGTTTGTGTAGACGTACGTAGCAAATTTGTTAAACTGCTCACGGTTGGCGCCGCGTAGCGTCTTTACATTTAGCCCAATAATGCTAATCTACAAAGCAATAACTGATTGATTGAAGAATTTATTAGAAGTTTGCAATAGAAAAAAGTACAGTTTCATGACAGTACAAATCACTGGTACAAGGTCAACTAGAGATCCTAGAAAGCCGAGGCTTATTTCCACAGGAACCACACTTTAAGTATCTCATATAACATTGAAAGACAGACGGGAATGGGCGATAGTGTGTGGGGTTGGCTAACTAGCTAGTGTATGCTAACAGGGTTTTTTCTTTCTTTAATTTTCCTATTTCCTTTTCTGACGAAAATACGCAACCCTTTTTTGACTGATATTATATGATCAAACGGCGTATGTAGACATGTCCGTTCCAACGGTTAATGCGAACCACTTGTTTACTCAATTGGGTATTTTGTTTACGGCGAATTCTATTGCGCCTGTGGTATGCTAATATGCGCTGTTTCTTTCTCTCCGTACATGACGATTACGTTACGGCGGTTTAGTTAAGTGTTAGAGAGCGATCGAATGCTTTGCACTTTATGATGACATGATTGTAGTCGAGACTTCTCGACATGTTTTCGTTGTTTTTATACTTCATCTTCTTACGATGTGGCTCTAATATGCTGATAGCCTGAGTTGTTTGTTTTTGGTCGGTGGCCGCCATTGTGTGCCTCTGACAGGATGGACCAAACTGTGAACTCTGAACTCTGAACCACGCTCGACCTATGCGCTCGACAATTAATGGTTCTACGCTGCCTCTGCCGGCTGGGAGGTGGTATCACTACTATTTTTGTTACTTTTTCTTTTTTGGTTGTAACAGCAGCCTCTCTCGACTGGCAGGCCTTACTTTATTTTACAACTGACTCATGGACATTATTTTTTTTTTATTTTTTTACCTTTTAGATAAATATGTCGCCACATAGCACCTTCCCTCTGGGATTATATAACCTATTATGTTTTTGTTTTGTTTTTTTAAATTTCTGATGTCTGGGGGCTGCCTTTTGGGACCCGGTGGCAGTCCAGTATTGGGGCGTCTGGGTGGGATACCAATACTTTTGTACTTTTACTCAAGTACATTTTTAATTCTGGACTTTTACTTGTAACAGAGTGATTCTACATTGCAGAATTGATACTTTTACTTAATTATAAAAATGTAGGTACTTTTTCCACCACTGTGTAAACGTTTGTGTTCTCATGCCAATAAAGCTTCTTTGAATTGAAGATTGAATTGAAGATTGCTCCCCATGTGGCGGAGTACACAATAATGGTAAATAAAGTAGCTTACTCTAAAATAATCCATCCATCCATCCATCCATCAGTTCCAACTGAGATTTCTAGAGTTCCTTAATAATAATAATTAAAATAAACAATACTAATGATTATAATTGCGACCGTCAGGTCGCAGTTACTATGAAAACCTCCACCGCCTGTCTGTCCGTCAGTCTGTCTGTCTGTCACGTCACATCACACTTTTTTGCCCCTATCCATGTGAAATTTTCCACACACAATCCTTGTCTGCCAATCCACAACCTCCACCCTTCCAGGGACCCCCGCAGCTCCAGGGACCCCCGCCAAATTTTTTAAAACACATTTTTGAATACTGCTCCTACAGTTTTTGCCCTAAAATCACACAAATCGCTACACAGTATGTCTACACTTATCTCATCGACATGGATCTGTCCCATATAGCGCCACCATCAGGTCGATTTTTTAACACATTTTTGGACCTAAACTTTTTTTTTTTTAATTTTTTTTTTCAAACTTTTTTTTTTTTTCAAAAAGAATTTTTTTTCAAACTTTTTTTACACTAACGTCAACACACCAATCCACAGATTTTATATTGACTGTGTGTCAATTCTTGTTTTTTTGTTGCAGAGGGGGTGCAGAGAGCCAGGTGTTGTTCACAAGGCACAGGCTTGTGGTCAGGTTGAAGGTTTGACATACATAAACATGATGTACAGCCTGCTCTGTGACCACATCCTCTGCTCTAGTGCTGTTCTCTACACCCCCGCACACATAGCTACTGCTGGAGCTACACTTTAATATCTACCACCAACACACACAGCTACTACTGGAGCTGCACTTTATCTACCGCCAACATTAGGGTGCACAAAATTCAATGTGACATGCATGTGACCTGGATTTAGACTATTTAAAAAAAAACGGATTCCACTTTTGATGTGACTCAGATCTGATTCAGCCTAGACTTCAGTGGCAGTGTAAAGCCGGCCTAAACATCATCGGTGATCGGTATGGTTGTCACAAGAAACGGCACTAGGTCGCTGCAGTCGTCCATTATCTGGCTTCACCCCACGGCCACGCCACTCTGACTCATAAACAAACTTGATACGCCCATATATAGTCAGGACCACGGTCGTCAGACATAACCATAAACAGACCCCAGAAGCCCATGGAATAAATAAACCTGATAGGCCCATAGGAATACATGGATATCTGGTTGCTCAGAGCCACAGATGGGAAAATCGCGCTCTTTCGAACGACCATCATTTCAACAACGAAATCAAAGCAATAAGACACTTTTATATATGTTAGTTTCAACATATATACATTTTTTTATTCCCAGAAGGCCATTTGGCAGGAGCGAGCAGCGCTTAAGCAGACTATAGAAAAGGGTTTGAGGTTTCTAGGGTTCAGGGCTGGTAGAGGTATTTTAACACTGCCATAGCTACATCTGTTAGAATGTAGAAGAGGAGTCCCATGATCTGATGTTGAGAAGTGGTGTGGTTTTATTTCTATAAAATACAGAGAATACAATACATAATCAATAAATTAATCAAATACAATGCAAGCAAATACAATACAAACACTACAGATGAATATAACAAGCCCCAAGGCAAAATATCACTAAAGGAGAGCTAGGGGTGGGTATAGCTACAACCAAATACATTCAGTCCAAGAAACCATCGACCAAACATTGAACACTCAAGTGAAGGGATTACTGCATTTGGAGGAAACAGTCACATAGGTAACAGGTATAATTAGATAACATAAATAGATAACATCCAAATCATACAATATATAAACTCACTTCATTGACGCACACTCATGTTAAGGTTTGGTGGGCTGAAAGTCCCAGACAGGGCTCTCAGGTGCTTCCGCGCTGCTGCCAAACTGCTACTGAGGTCTCTCAGGCAGTACATATGTACCTGGCCTCTAATGAGGTGAGTGGGAACATGTGTGGTGAATTGGAGCAGGTGAAGTGGGGGGTGGAGCCATGTCCTGATGGGCCAGGGGGAGGGACTGTCCAGTGAACTTTTCCACACAGACACTGGAACATCATTGGAACATCATTTAACTTAGTATTTATTTTTTTAAGTAGAGATTCTAATCTTCCCATCCATATACATTATTTGTTCATAGTCATAGGACATCGTTTTCAAAATATTCATTGCAGATGAGTCAAAATGCTCAAAAACCCTGAAATTTTCTGTAGACTATTATAGAAAACATGTGGCAGGAAATGTGTTAAGGTTAAGCATACGGGATAAGGAACCAAGCGAGATATGGAGCTGGGAATCTGCAGTGCCTGCAAATGACATCATCTGAGACCTTAGATCACATTGACTCGCATCAGTTTATTTAAAAAAAAATCCAAGCAATTCCGTACAACAGTTTGTGAACTGATTAACACAAGAGTAGCAATGCACGTGAGCCTTTTAAACTGAATGTTATCAGAAAATGCGATGTGTCACTTTTGTTTAACAGTGATTCTATTATAGTGCCTTGACAATGTATGAAAACTCCACTAAAACTGAAGTGGTGAATGACCTACCAAATAATTGTGCACTCGCACAAATGCACTCAGGTGAAAAGTTAACTCATTAAGGTGACAGTTTAGACTCTAGGTCAGGGGTCTTCAAAGTTTTCAGGTCAAGGACCCCTTAGTTGAGAGAGACATGAAGCAGGGACCCCCACAATCTTTTCAAAGATTACATATATTTTCATTGTTTGACCACTTGAACCGTCAATACTTGATAAACTTGAACTTTCACTCTGTACTTGGTCTACTCTTGTTTCCCCTCGACACCAAACCTCTTAGCCGAAAACAGACGATCTACTACAAGCTCACAACGCCGCGTTGTGAGCTTGTAGATGGACACTAGGGTCAAGTTATAAAAAGGATTGGTAAATTTGGAGGACCCCCTGTAGTAACTCTGAGGACCCCCTAGGGGTCCCGGACCCCCTGTTGAAGACCTGCTCTAGGCTATGAGATTCAGAACAGGCAGAGAGGTTTTCTATTATGTCCCCGACAAGCGTGCAGTCCTTATTGTCTGGCCCTTGGACTACAATGGTATCCTCCACTATAGAAAAATAACATAAATGGTTACTGTTAACACTTGAGAAGGAAATTGAGAATTGAGGGAAGAAAGAAAGAAGGAAAGAAAAAAAGCTGGGGAATGTCTGCAAAAGGCGAGTCCCAACTGCAGCCTCTGTTGACCGGAGCAGTGTGAATATCCATTATATTTCTGCTTTTCTATTCACCTCCCTCCCAACATTCAAGTGTTTGATTCGATGCTCCCAGTGAGCTTATTCTTAGTGGAAAGTTATTTTACTCTCTTGGTGTGAACTAACAGGTGTCTTTTCAAGTGATCAGGGTTATTGAAACTCTTGTCACAGTGTTGACAGTGGAAAGGTTTTTCTCCAGTGTGGATACGCTGGTGTTTCTTTAGAGAACCTGACTGACTGAAACTCTTGTCACAATGTTTACAGTGGAAGGGTTTTTCTCCAGTGTGGATACGTTGGTGTGTCTTCAGGTGTGTTGACTGACTGAAACTCTTGTCACAATGTTTACAGTGGAATGGTTTTTCTCCAGTATGGATACGCTGGTGTACCTTCATAGACTCTGAATGACGGAAACTCTTGTCACAGTGTTCACAGTGGAAGGGTTTTTCTCCAGTGTGGATACGCTGGTGTGCCTTCAAGGGACCCGACTGACTGAAACTCTTCTCACAATGTTTACAGTGGAAGGGTTTTTCTCCAGTGTGGATACGCTGGTGTGTCTTCAGGTCTTTTGAGTGACTGAAACTCTTCTCACAATCTTCACAGTGGAAGGGTTTTTCTCCAGTATGGATACGCTGGTGTGCCTTCAGGGGACCTGACTGACTGAAACTCTTCTCACAATATTTGCATTGGAAAGGTTTTTCTCTAGTGTGGACACGCTGATGTTTCTTCAGGTCAGATGAACAGCTGAACCTCTCGTTACAGAGTTTGCACTGGAAAGGTTTTTCTCCTGTGTGGACACCTCCACTTGTCTCCCCCCAATCATCACTGTCTTCAGTGACTTCAGTGTCAGATTCGAGTTCAACATTAACTTCAGAGCAGTGTGAAGAGATGTCTTCATCAACTTCACTTTTCACTGCTAGTAATGTCAACATTGACCCTTCAGGCTCCTCTGGTCTTTGAAGTATCTCCTCCTGTTCCTCTTTAATGTGTGGAGTCTCTGGTTCCTCCTGTTCCTCTTTAATGTGTGGAGCCTCTGGTTCCTCCTGTTCCTCTTTAATGTGTGGAGCCTCTGGTTCCTCCTGTTCCTCTTTAATGTGTGGAGGCTCTGGTTCCTCCTGTTCCTCTTTAATGTGTGGAGGCTCTGGTTCCTCCTGGAAAAGACTGGGGCTCCTCTCCTGTTCAGGAGAATCCTCTGCTTCACACACAACCATGTGCAGGGTGTCTAGGAGCATGAAAAAATAAGAATAAACAGTGAACACTAGGTTCCTAAAATGTAAATCTATATTTCCATCTTCCATGTAAATATCTACTGTATGACCTACTAAGACTGACCAGACAGTTAATACAAAAGTACATGTGGTTCTGCCGCCACAGTGAAATGCATCCAGGTGAAACACTGGGTTTTCATAGTTTTCAACTACAGCCAAACGTTAACCGGGCATTTCTGGCTTTCATGGCTGGAGGTTCTTCTGTTTCATGATGCCATGCACTTGGCAGCTTGAGCTGTGTGACAAACCAACCCTGTTCTAGATGCTTTGGCCTACGGCATGTGGTGTAGTGTTTCTTTTGTATTGCATATTTAATGATGCCAATTACATATTGATTGAATGGTTGTTTGATTGATAGGATTGATTGCATATACTTTGTTAGTCAAAAGATTTTAATAGCACGGAGGTACTGTACAGTAAAACATTTAGGCCAAAAGGATAACACAAAAAGTCCTGGGTACTTCATATATAATAACCGGCTTTTATCATGGTGATGACATTTTTTGCCAATCCAGTTCCATATGTAAACTTCAGAGTATAACAAATCAGAAAATCCATGATTCCATTTGCAAAATCCCTAGGAGAATTTCTGACAGCTGCTGAAAGTTTGGGTCTCATTCACTTACTATAAAGTACACTATGCTATAAAGGAAAAAAAGACTCCCAAAAATATGCTTTAAGTAGCATGTAAGGGGTCAAACTAGTTTTTTTTAATGATTCTGAATCAATTGTTTTGCACAAAAAAAACATTCCTTGGACTAAAAAAAAAAAGACCCACAAAATGAGTCATCACTTTTCAGTTTTTGGGACCCAAACTTTAAGCAGCTGTCAAACATTCCCCTAGGGATTTTGCAAATGCAATCATGGATTTTCTTTTGATTTGTTATACTCTGAAGTTTAAAACAATGTACCGTATAGTTTTCCTCCAGAATTCTTTTGGACATATGGACCTGGACAGTTATTGTACAGTGAAAATACATACTGAGGTGGTCTTCAGGTTCCTCCTGTTTAATAGAGATGTCCTCAGGTTCCTCCTGTTTAATAGAGATGTCTTCAGGTTCCTCCTGTTTAATAGAGATGTCCCTGGCTGAGTCTGGAGAGTTGGTCTTCAGCAGTCTGGACTCAACACCCTGGTCTAAAACGAGGAACGTGAATAAAGGACTTTAATAACTGGAGACCTAGTGGAGAATAACAATAATGTTTGCTGAAGGTAAAGGCAACATTATGAACCTTAAATACAAAATACATTTTAGGGTAATTACTTGCTCAGCACGCTGATGGCAGAAGAGAAGACAGAAGACTGGTGTAGTATTAAATTATACCAGTCCTTTGATGCTACAGTGCTCCGTCATCTTTTGGTTAGTGTGCCATGCTATCCTAGAGAGAATTGCTATCTTCTGGCTAGAATAATTCTTTCACTGTCTTTAGTGGACACCCCCCACAGCCTTCCAAAGAAAACACTGCATGTATTTGTCATAACTGTTCTATGTTTATAACATATTATTCTGTGGACTCACACAATTTGAATACATGAAAACTGTAGTTAAAAGTAGGGATGCATTGTTTTTTGTTAAGTTATATTGAGTCTTTATTTGAAATTCATGGACCATCTTTGGTGATTGGCTTAATATGAAACAAAGTTTGTTTTTGGCACACATTTCCTCTTCGGAAAGCCATTCCTAGAAGAGGCTTCAGCTCGTGCCAGCGGCAATGCAGTTGTTCCAATCATCACATTGACCTACACCCTCTCATTAAATATTGCTTAATTATACACCTACTTCCTGTTTGTTGGCCTACTTCCTGTGTACAGGGTCTTTAAAACTTACTCCATGCCAAACTCGTGTTTCCATGTTTTTTTTTTCTTCGAGGTTCCTTGCCGACACATTTCCCACATATTAGCAATCAGCCCCATCTTGTCTTACCTCCTCACTTCTAAAATACACTTTTTGAACAGAAAAGAAAATATTTCACCGGAAACTGTACCTACTCCACAGCAGGATTTAGCTGTTTCTATGTGTCATCTTTTCGACACCCAAACCTAACCCTTACCCTAACCTCTGTGGGGTGAGTCGCTAACCCTCCCGACGCTCCGTTGTCGAAATGATGGTCATTCGACCAGATTTTCACATTCCGGTGAAACATTTTATTTTTCGTCCAAAAAGTGTATTTTAGACGTGAGGTGGGGGGCTCCGAGTGCTTCCACTAATAGGCTTTCAACTCCCAAAAGTATACAGGTTTTTTTTACCAAGCGAGAGGGTGTACCGGCTTTCTGCAGACATAGTGGATGTAGATTAACATAGTGTTAAGGCGATCTCCTAACAAAATACTTTATATATTATTGGAACAATGACAAATATTGTCCAGAATCTTCAAGTAGATAAACGCTGTGCATGGGAGAAAAACATAATGCTGAAATCATGAACCCCAGCCCAACAAATAACAGATGGGCATATTGATTTACTAACTGTAACACAAAGCACACTTTGTTCTTTTTTCTTTTGAGACAAAATTGTATTGCTGAAGAAGTTTCAGCATGAGCCCAGAAAACAAAAGAAAAAAAGAAAAAAGAAAATCTAATTATAGTTCATATATATATATATATATATATATATATATATATATATATATATATATATATATATATATATATATATATGCATAATCATATTTGCACAATCCACACAGAAAAAGGCCTGTTTTCATTATGCATACATAAGTATATCGGTTGCATATCGGTTATCGATGACTGTCCCCTCTCTCGAATCGGTTATCGTATATCGGACACAAAAAAAGCCTATCGGTCAGAAACTAGTTCTTAGATTAGATGGAAAGCCGGTATCGGCAAAAACAATGCAATCATTGCATCTCTAGTAAATACACCATTACATACCTATCCTGTGCAACTTTACTACAGGTTGCAGCCTTGAATCAAACATTCCACGTCCCTTGTCCGTCTCTCGCTGTTCCTCTGACACCGCTGAATATGTTTGGGAGACCATCTCTCTAGACTCTGTAGACCTCTCCCTGTGGTGCTCTGTGAAAATCACCAGTAGAAAGAACTTTAAATTATCATTAAGCAACCTTAAATACAGAAAACAGTGCACGTCTGCGACGCCTTTTGAGCTCAGCTATTTTCAGTCACCCCACCCACACACACACACACAGACACACACACACACACACACACACACACACACACACACACACACACACACACAGTGTTTGTATCAGTGACCTGGGGACTAATTTGGGTCCCGGGCAAATGTCTAATTTGTTTCTCTTTTGGGTCACAAGCTAAAAAGTTTGTGAATGACAAAAAGTAACACACAGCCTGCTCACGTACTAGGAGGAGTCACCAAAAATCTACTCTGAGCTAATGCGGACATTCTATGCCCCGGCAAATCTCACCGGGTCCTCCATGCCATGGAATGGACGCAGAGGGGGACATGACTCCTGCTGCTGTCCGCTTTGAGTACATGAGGAAGTGATTCACAGTGGAAAACAAGTGATAAATCATAGCAATTTTATAATTATAATGGATAAGCCTAAACAAATCAGTTCAAATGAACAATAGGCTACTAATGTAAAATAAGATAATCTGCACGGCTACATATACATATTCCCATATACATATTTTAAACAAATAAAATGTCATGAATCACAGTTACACTTACAGCCAGACTTCTTCTTGGAATGACTACCAAATTCTAACCTGGTTAAAATGTAGTATGAAGTTACAATGGGTTTGTATAGGAAGGGGGCGTGTCTGATAAAATGAATGCCAAATATCCGAACACTGAATCAACTTAAACTGTCCCGGGTGCTCCCAAAAGATTTGTTAAGAGAAACATCCTTTTAACTCAAAAATAGCACTGCTCACTTGACAATAGGTTTGATTTTTAGAATAATATTTTGCTCTGGCAAAATACATGTATGTTTTTGCATGCCAATAAAGCTGTGTGTGTGTGTGTGTGTGTGTGTGTGTGTGTGTGTGTGTGTGTGTGTGTGTGTGTGTGTGTGTGGTTGTACCAACCTGCAGTGTGTAGTTTGGTGTGTAGTTGTACCAACCAACCTGCAGTGTGTAGTTTGGTGTGTTTCTCCATCTCTCTCTGGAAGAGGCTGCACATCCACTGAGCGGCCACACTGAGGCGCTCCAACACAAACACCTTGACGTCCAGCTTCTTCTCACAGCAAACATCATCATCATTGTGGTGTTGTTGTTGTTGTTGTTGTTGTTGTTGTAAAACACACAGTATCTCCACTATCTCCTCTCCCACTGACGTCATGTGTTCATTAATAGACCTCCTAACAGCCTCCATCTGATACACTGTAGCTCTTCTCTGTGGAGACATTGTTTCCACCATGCGGTCTGTCTGTTTGATGTAATCTACACAAACACCACCAGACGTCCAGGCCGCTATTATTCCTACCGTAGGAGACGCCGTTTGAAGGAGCGCTCGTTTTATTGTCCACGACATTGCAAGCGGCGCGAAGGCCAGCGGACCTTGGTCGCGCTCTTCGCCCCCGAGCCGGCGGAGCGCCGCGCGAGTTACGAAGCCGTGGTGAATGCAATCGTTATATTTATGCCCACGATAAACGCCCTGTCCACGATAAACGCATTCACACCCGCCCGCGCAGTCCAAGTGACCACAGCCGAGCGCTCCAGAACTCCGCTCCAGCCAATCACAGGCCGCGCTTTCTAATTTATGCACACGCGTCTCCTATGGTAGGAACACTCGCGTCCAGGCCAGGCGCGTATTTTATACTTCCGGGTCACGTGATGTCAGGCTGTGTTGCCAGATCCTGCGAGAGGAATAAGCAACCAGGTCCCATGAATGAAAAAAGCCCAAATGAAAAGACAATTTGGCTGTTGGAAAACAACAGATTTACAATCTCACTTGTTGCACTTTTAGATATGCTATTCTCAAAATAATCATTTTATTTAGCCCAATCAAGCCCAAAGTCGCTTGTAAAACGCAGGCATGGCAACACTGTGGCCCTCATTTATCAATGGAATGTGGAAACACTGCATATTCTTTCTCCAAATGTTGGTATACAGCATTGTTGAAGTGGCATTTATCAATGTATCCTAAATAGCCAATCCTAGTGTACTTTGTAATTTTAGTTTAATTAAAACATTTTCCTTTTAGTTTAATATGAAATACCTATATTATAAATTAATTACATGCGTGTAAAGGAGTAGTTCACCCCCAAAGTTTTTTCCTATTGATTACTCACGCTATGGAGACATTTTTGTCTTAGGAATGCAACTAATACAAACACATATTATTGAACTCAAGTCTCCATGGCATGAGTAATCAATAGAAAAGTCAATTTGGGGGTGAACTACTACTTTAAGCGTGGGTACCCAGGGCCGTCTGATGCGCCTGGGTCCTGGTCCGTACCCAAATTATTTTGGGGGGTTCCCAGAAGGTTAACTTAATGTGCAACATTGTTTTCTCACTCAACAGTAAACAAACCAACATAAAATATAGGCCTATATGTTAGGCCCTGTTAGGGTTTATAGATGCCCTGTTAGGGTACCCTAGCCTGACACTCAGCCTGAATTGACATTTTGTTGAATTGCCAAAACAAAATTTTAAAGGGGTGTGGCTAGCGATTCAGGGTCTGGAACTGGGCTAAGGGTACCCCCTTATACTCATATATGGGGATCCCGAGGCATCTGGATGAACTTTGTTCATCGACACACTAAAAGCAGGCTCTGGTCCCACATAGGTCAAATCAGCCCAGTAATGGACCACAAGATGCAGCACTTACTGGTAAACAAACATAGCCCCCAAAATAATGGAAATTCACTTCCAAAAACTCAAATATGATTTGAACCGCAGGGCAAACACACACTTGGAAGTTCACAAATTGCAAATTTTCCAGTTAAAGGACGACTTCTCCAATTGTCAACCTACCTTCATATAATATGTCCTCACCTATTTTGATTGATTGATTGAGGTATTAATTAGAGGTTTTGCATAGGAAAAGGTACAGTTTCATGACAGTACAGTTCACTGATACAAGGTCAACTAAAAGGAAACTCAGGTAAGAGAAGCTTATTTCCATTGATATATCCTTCTCTTTAACTCATATAACATTGAATGACAGACGGATAGAACACACTATGCAGCACTTGTAAACAGAGAAAAAAAAGTATCTACAATAGAGGGGGGAGGGTAAGGTTAGGCTAGGTTTAATAGTTACCAGTTTCGAGTGGCTTCCGCATGTAAGTGGTTTTTCAGGGCGGTTTCAAAGAATGCTAGAGATTTACATTCCTTTAAGGCCTTCAATAAGGCATTCCACATTTTGGTGGTATAGCAGGAGAACGAGTTTGACCCTATACTCATGATAAAAAATAAATAAAAAAAATCAGGTCTACTGTGTCTCAGGAGAGCTGTGGACAGTTCCGAAACCTGTCTACCAGTGACATCATCGATGGGGATACCCAACCTAATAGAAACTTCAATCTCCGTCTTCCTGGAAAGTTAGCGTGCTGAAATAGAAGCAATTGTTAAAATTAAAATAATTTAAATCTTGTTTGAAAATTAAAGGAGAAAAAAATTATGATGATGTCACTGGTAAGAGAGGCTGTGTCTCCATTTGGGTTCTGTACCCAATGGCATGCATACAAAATCAAAGGAAGGCAATTATGTCTCTGCACTGTCAAATACCAATTTCTTAACTGTTACCAGTTAATGTTATATGCTGTTCTACAGATGCATACTTTTCAAGCAGACTGGTTGGTTCTTAACTTGATTTGTTTCATATGAGTCATCATGCTGCATCATATGATGCAAAATGCATCATCATTCATGCTGAAATACTAAAATATCTCAAAACACTGAACACAAAAATAAACTCAGGATTGTGTTGATCGTGTCCCAAACAACAATAAAATCACCCCAGAGGTGAACTGGCCCTTAAGGAGTGCATTTCTCCTTGTGTGACACTCAACACAGGATTTAAGAATCCCAGGGCTAAATTATTAGTACCATAACCAATAATTATATGGCCAATAGCTGTTAGATTGTCTCCAACAGTTATTTTGTCAGATACATGTACAGATATGCTGTAATTGAAATTTGTTCTCCGCCTTTGACCCACGCTCGAGAATCAATTTATGTTTATGTTTGGAACACAGTTCTTATATGACGCGATATGAAAAGCATCTATGGGAATTCAGAATGGGGGGGAAAAGATAACAGGAACCAGGTAGGATGTGTAAATGACGTCAAATGTCGTTACAGTATTGGGTCCATTTTGAGTCTTTGGTATGACCTTCCATTTTTACAGTCTTTGGTATGACCTGACCGGGGAATCGAACCCCTAACCTCCCAGGCCTCTGAACTGAACAGTTGGAGATCTTTGATCTGCTAAAGCAGGTCAGTGGTGTATTCAACAGGTGAAGGAGCCTCATTTGGTCTTCAACGGCTAGCTCTTCTTAAACAATAACGATAGAATAATGTCTCAAATGTATAGACCCAATTCCTGGCGCTCCCCTGTAGAGGACGCTGCCGCCATTTCTGCGGTGTGAACAGCAGCCAGTGAAAATGAAATGAAAAATACTCAAGTAAAGTACAAATACTCAACATTTTATAAATGATTTATAACAGGTCATTATTGTAAAGTGCTACCCAAAAGGGTACTAAAGTACAGTACTTAAGTAAATGTGGTTTACTATTTACTTTACACTACTATTTACACCACAGCTAATGGTGCTATCTACAGGGTGTTACTCAGCAAATCGGTCTATATAGTGCTTTTCTAGGTAAGCAAAAAAATAAAATCTATCTGGGCTTTAAATAAACAAGCCCAGATACAGTCCTTAACAGTGATTTGTGACACAACAGAAAACATCATGCTTCAGAAAGCTTTTATTTGAAACTTAAGAAATCAAATTAAGGGTTACTGCTTACTGTATAATACATTAATCGTGCTTTTTTAAATCTGGACCAATGTGGACAGGCACCGAGGCTCATTGTTCTACTGGTAATAAAATAACACAAGTCATGAAAAAAATAACAAGCATTTAGAACAATCAGCGGCGTAGCCAGGGGTAGGAAAGTTAGACTGAGGTAAGGGGGCCCTGGCTGCCAGGGCCCTCGAAAAGTCTGGAGTAAAACTTTTTTTCCCCCCCAATTATAATAAGAATTATTTTCAATATCATTTTTGTCTAAACTTAAAATTTCTGCCGCCGGAATAAAACCAATGAGCGACTGTTGTATTGGGTCTCTATATTTTGAACACCCCTACAGCCCAAAATGGTTTCTCCTGCTTCCACGTTGTTTTGAGACCTGTATTTGCTTTGCTGTTTGTGCTTCCGGTCCTGAAAGGATACGGAAAAGCTAACGTGCTTGCATCATGTTATGGTTGTGGAACTTTTCCGGATCAGTAGGTGTGCTCTAACACGGATACGATCATCTGCAGTACATGGAAAAGTATTTTTATTGGCTCTGTGAAAGCCAGCTGATTGCAATAATAGAGTCCACACGTGTGATCGATGAATGATGATGACTGAGACAGAACAACAGCGTGCGCCGACCGTTTTCTCTGCAAACTTTAATCGCAAACTAGAAACAACTACAAGAAGTCCTCATGCCTTCGCCGCCCAGAAAAAAGGTAAAATCTGGCCACCAGAAACTCATTGAGAAAAGAGAGAGAGAGAGAAGACAACAACAGGGAAAACAGCCCATTACACGTTTCTTCCCCAAAACAGGTGAGCAGTGTCACTGTGTCAGACTGTGTGTCAGTGCACCAAAAATAGCCGATCTACATGATCAGAAAACATGTCCTGACTTGTGTCGTGCATGCCGTGATGTGTGGGCTTGTAGATCTGCTACTTTTTTGTCATTTTACACCGTCATATGATGGACCATAAAGCTGCATAAATGATAAATTGCCTTTGTCAAATTGTAACACCAGACACCACATCTTTTTTATAGCAACAAATTATAAAGAGAGTGAGACAACATTAAAATAGAACAGTAAAATATAAACAAGTGAATGAAAGAAATAAAAAAAGTGTCCTCCTGCCCGAATAACAATAGCTTATTGATTGAAAGACAGAGAACACAGTACTTTGCATAGAATATCATTAATAATAAAAGGGAATAATACAAATAAATTGATGATGGAAGAGGTGTTTGGAAATTGCAATTGGAACATTGTGACTGATCAAAACACAATGAAAATATGATATATATATACACACCATTGTAGTAAAAAAGTGGTGTTACAATTTGACAAATAAGGTGAACATGATTCTTTTGACTGCCTTCAATCAAAGATCAGATGCATCATGAAACATGTGGCTCTCCTCAGTTTCAGAAACAACCATAGCCCCAGAGAGAGGAGCTGCACCAGCCTGGGGTCCCCCATCGTCTGATGATGATGATGAAGAAATAATAGGTGAGCTCATATATGGCAATTTAATTCATCATCATCATCATCAACATAATAAATATATAACAACCACCTGAGCAAGCATCACAAAACACATGACCCTCCTCCTCAGATGCAGAAACAGCCACAGAGAGAGAGAGGGGCAGTGCAGCAGCTGGTCCCCCATCGTCTGAAGATGAAAGTTGTGAAGGTGAGCGCATACTGTATATGGCAATTTAAAGGAGTTATAGTCATCTTTTTTCTTGAAAAACGGATGCTAAAATAGAAATAATGTCTCAAAAATATTTTATAAAAAAAAAAATCATATGTGTGTTTCTGTTCAAAAATTACAGCAGAAAGCCTAAAATAATGATAAAATAATCATTTTGCCATTGTTAGCCTGACTTGGTTTACCTGCTCACCTAAAAGAATAGAAGAGATTAGTTTATCATTATTTACAACCGACTAAGAAAGCATCACAAAACACATGACCCTCCTCCTCAGATGCAGAAACGGCCACAGAGAGAGAGAGGGGCGGTGCAGCAGCTGGTGCCGGTCCCCCATTGTCTGATGAAGATGATGGTTGTGATGAAGAAATGACAGGTGAGCGCATACTGTATATGGCAATATAAAGGAGCTAATAGTCAAAACGGATGCTAAAATGAAAATGTTTCAAAAATATTTTGTAAAAAAAAAAGATTAAGCTTCATACTGTAGGTGTTTCTGTTCAAAAATAACCACAAAAAGCGTAAAATAATTATAAAATAATCATTGTTAGCCTGACTTGGTTTACATCCCTTATCAATCCATATAAAAGAATAGAAGAGGAATGTAAACAAAGTCAAGCTGAAAAATGCCAAAATAATTATTTTATCATTATTTTATGCTTTTGAACAGAAACACATATGAAGCTTAATCTTTTTTTTATAAACTATTTTCGAATGCCCTCCTCCTCCTCAGATGCAGAAACAGCAACAGAGAGAGAGAGAGGCGCTGCAGCAGCCGGTGCCCCATCGTCTGATGAAGATGATGGTTGTGATGAAGAAATGACAGGTGAGCGCATACTGTATAATGACAATTTAAAGGAGCTAATAGTCAACTTTTTCTTGAGAAACGGATGCTAAAATAAAAATAATGTTTCAAAAATATATTTTTTAAAACATTAAGCTTCATGTGTGTTTCTGTTCAAAAATGACCACAGAAAGCATAAAATAATGATAAAATAATCATTTTGGCCATTGTTAGCCTGACTTGGTTTACATCCCTTATCAATCCATATAAAAGAATAGAAGAGGAATGTAAACAAAGTCAGGCTGGAAAAATTACAAAACGATTATTTTATCATTATTTTACGCTTTTCAACAGAAACACATATGAAGCTTAATAACTATTTTCGAATGCCCTCCTCCTCAGATGCAGAAACAGCCACATCGTCTGATGAAGATGATTTGGTGACAGAGGATGATGAAGTTGTGGCTACTGATGAGGATGTGGTGGTTACTGATGACTTGGCTACTGATGATGATGAAAATGAGGTGAGAGAGGATGATGAAGGTGTGGCTACTGATGATGAAGATGATGATGGAAAAGATGTGGTGGTTACTGATGGAGAAGACATGGCTACTGATGATGATGATGGAGAAGATGAGGTGGGAGAGGATGATGGAGACCAATATGATTATGGGGGTAGTGAGGATGAGCAGAGGGAGGAAGAGGTCAATCCAGAACCGCATTTAGCAGGGGACCCAGGACTATGGCCAGAGAATCTAACTAATAAACAGAGAGACAACATTGTTTGCAGATTGGCTAAGAGAGGTGCAGAAGAAAGAGACCTAACAAAAATGGCACTCAAAGATAAGGATGGCAAACCATTCCCAACATATCTTGATTTTTCAAAGTCAGCCAATGGCCGTGAGAAAACTAAAAGAGACTGGCTCATATATAGTGTAAGTGCAAAGGCTCTGTACTGCATCCCATGCATTCTGTTCTCTCATGAGCTAAAAAAGGCTTCCAAAAGTGCACTGAACAGCAAAGATGGAATGAAGTTAATGGACACCAAATGGAAACCTTTGTACATGAAACTACCAAAGCATGAGACAGACAGTTCCCATAAGCAGTGCTACTTGAAATGGAAATCACTGCAGCAGTCACTATTGGCAGCAACAGGAGTCGATAGTCACATTCAAAAACTAATGCAAACTGAAGTAGAGAAGCATAAAATGATTTTGGAGAGGCTTTTGCATGTGACTCTTCATTTGGCTTCAAGGAATCTTTCATTCAGAGGCCACACCTCAAAAGTATTGGTACCAAAGTGTACTTAAAGTACCAAAAAGGAAAGTACCCATTGTGCAGAATGTCCTGTTTCACAAGCTTAAATGTACAAATTAACTAGTTTTCAAATAATTGTAGTGGAGTACAATAATTGCCTTTGAAATGTAGTGTGGTTCTGAAATGTATTGGCTCTAAAATGCCCACCGGCGGGTCTTCTGGTTGGCAAAATCATCCATTAGATCATTAAAGTTCAATGTTT
Organism: Nannobrachium achirus; assembly: GCF_963921795.1. Classification (NCBI taxonomy): domain Eukaryota; kingdom Metazoa; phylum Chordata; class Actinopteri; order Myctophiformes; family Myctophidae; genus Nannobrachium; species Nannobrachium achirus. Next base: position 48,540,545 of record NC_137826.1, on the reverse strand, counting down.
TAGCCAACTCGCTTTCGATGGAAAGCCTTGCCAGGCTGTTGAGCCGTTCCTGGCTCATAGTTGATCGCAGGTAGTTTTTAACAAGTTTTAATTTGCTAAATGCGCGTTCACCACCTGCAACAGTGACAGGCAAGGTGCAGAAGATGCGCAGTGCGACACACACATCTTTAAAGATGTTCACCAGCTGGGTCTTGTAGATGGCATTGAGGAGCTCAAGAGGGGACAGAGAGGGTGGAAATGTCTCCTTATATATCGTGCGCAGGTGAAGCATTTCGTTTACAAATTCCTTGGAAAGATCACTGGAGTATTTTTTTTGGAGTGTCTGGCATGCTGTCATCATTTCCTCTTCGGACATATCTGTCAGATTCAGAAGGGGTGAAAATGTTTGGCATATGTTTGCAGTGCTCTGGAATCTTGCTTTTAACTGGGAGATAATGCTATCCATTGCCACATAGAATATTTTATTTCTGAAAGTGTGTGCTGGACTCTCTGCTGCAGGTTCATCTTGCTCTTGCATACTCTCATCAGGCATGCGTTTCCTTTTCTTGGTACGTTTCGCTTCACAGGTAAATTTAGCAGGGATCTTCATTGATTTTGCCACTGTTTTGGCCTCTGAGAGCAGCGAGTCCCATTTGTCTCTAATTCCCTGCATTTCTTTATGCAGTCTGTTTATGTTTGCAGCTTGTCTGTCAAGAGAAATATCTCCTTCCTGAAGAATCTTGCTGCGATTCTCAATACACTGAAGGACCTTGACCCACACAGTCAGAAGGACAACAGCATCGAAGGACTGGAAATATTTTGAAAGACCGCTGACCTCAGAACTGGCTTCATCTGTCAGATTGCATTCTGTTAATACACATTCCAGTGCCTTAATGATAGAGGGCAAGCGTCTAGCCACAACTTTAACAGCAGCAATGCGTGCACTCCATCGAGTCTCAGAGAGGGAATGGAGAGAGCACCCCGTCTTACTCTTCAATATTTGCCATCGCTCTGGGCTAGCACTGAAGAAGTTGTATAGTCGATTAACGCAACCAAAAAATGTTTTGACTTCAGTACATGATGCAGCTGCATGTACACCCACCAGGTTAAGGGTATGGGAAGCACAGGGCGAGTATGTAGCAAGAGGATTGGCTTTTAAAATCTGAGCTTGGACTCCTTTCACCTTTCCTGACATATTGGCCCCGTTGTCATATCCTTGACCTCTACAGTCCTCTAACGGTATGCCATTGTCTTGCAATGAAACTATAATCATTTCTGAAATATCCTTGCCTGTCTTTTTGTTAAATTGTGTGAATTGAATGAACCTCTCAGTTATCTTCCAAACACCAGTGATAGCAACACCACTGTCTTCACCACTCTCTTTGTCTTCTTCTCGATGTACAAATCTTACCATTATCACATTCTGTTCAGTGTGAGAGATGTCTGGTGTTGCGTCACATATCACAGAGTAATAGATTGCACTTTCTCTTTGATCCAGAATTGTGTTTAGCACTCTCTTGCCACAGAGATCAATGAACTCATTCTGTGTGCTAGCACTTAGATAATGAGTTAACCGTGAACCTTTCTCGTGTTGCCTTACTTTTTCTAAGTGCTCATGTAAAACATGATCATAACGTTCCAACATCTCAAGACTGCCAAGAAAATTACCATTATGGACATCATCTAATATTGAGGTGTGGCCTCTGAATGAAAGATTCCTTGAAGCCAAATGAAGAGTCACATGCAAAAGCCTCTCCAAAATCATTTTATGCTTCTCTACTTCAGTTTGCATTAGTTTTTGAATGTGACTATCGACTCCTGTTGCTGCCAATAGTGACTGCTGCAGTGATTTCCATTTCAAGTAGCACTGCTTATGGGAACTGTCTGTCTCATGCTTTGGTAGTTTCATGTACAAAGGTTTCCATTTGGTGTCCATTAACTTCATTCCATCTTTGCTGTTCAGTGCACTTTTGGAAGCCTTTTTTAGCTCATGAGAGAACAGAATGCATGGGATGCAGTACAGAGCCTTTGCACTTACACTATATATGAGCCAGTCTCTTTTAGTTTTCTCACGGCCATTGGCTGACTTTGAAAAATCAAGATATGTTGGGAATGGTTTGCCATCCTTATCTTTGAGTGCCATTTGAGTGCCATTTTTGTACTTTTATTTTTTATTTTTTTAATTCCAGGCTTATACTTGTAACAGAGTTTTCTGTATCGATACATAAGAAAACAAATATTTGAGTTGATCACCACTGATAGTTGGTGTTCTGTTCTGCTAATAAACATTTTTGACTCTTGAAGTAGTTTCAGTTGTCCTTTATATGGTCATCGCTATGTCAATGTACAGTAGGGGTTTTCTTTATTTTTCTTATGCCCTGGGATTGGGAATAATAACCAAAACAAAACTTGTGTGCCCCTCCTAAAGTCAGATGTGTACCCTGCAAAAGCTATTCAGGAATCATTTTTATAATCTATCATTAAATAAGAATAAAGCAAACATATTTATATAGACACTAACAGTTATTTACTGCCATTGACGAAAACATCTTCTCATTCTGTTTTTGGCCACTAGATGGTAGTCTTCCCTAAGGTATGAGTGACCAGTTTCTCCCTTCTCCTGGGTGTCATATACTTCAGTAGATCATGTGACCGCAAAAAGTACATTCCTTTGTCGATTGATTGATTGAAGACTATTAGAAGGTTGCATAGAAAAAGGTACAGTTTCATGAGGGTACAGTTCACTGGTACAAAGTCAACTAAAAGGAGATCTAGGAAAGCACTTGGCTTATTTACACAGGAAACCATTGAAGTAGCTCATATAACATTGAATGACAGACGGATAGAACACGTGATGATTCCCCCTTCTGTGTGAGTGTGTCTGTGTCTCCCCTATTATGCAGGAATAAATGTGCTGAGGCAATCAGGGCTACGGTATCATTGTGAGACCTGTCATTCAAACAGTAACAAAGTGTTGCCGGTTGGCCGGTTCTCCGCTAGCGTGGTGGGGCCCATACAGATTCCTGGTCCAGGGGCCCAGAATTTCTGGCTACGCCCCTGAGAACAATCATGGTAATTCTATGCATTCAAATGTGGAGACTACAACTTCTACAAGTCATGATTATAGGGGAAACATGCAGCATAAAGAAACAAAGAAACAATGAAAATACATTTCCACAAAGAAGATATTCAATATATACGAGACAGTCATAATAATACAACATTTGTCTGTGTCATGTGTAAACTCAGATGGTTTAATTGAAAACAGGATTTGTTCCCAAATGGTTCCCCTGTCGCACTAACTACAGACTCACTCCCTAGCTGCCATTAGAACAACAGACTCACTCCCTAGCTTCCATTAGAACTACAGACTCACTCCCTAGCTTCTACCGTGGACTGAAGACTCACCTCTTCAGACTCCACCTAAACCCATAGCACTACTGTAACCCTCCCCTTCCCTCAATGACCACACATGAAGCTTCAGAAAAGTTTTACTGCTCAGGTGTGTGGTTATTGTTTTTTCTATATTGATATTCCTATGCATTTGTTGTATTGATATTGATGTACTGACATATTATCTTGCTTATTATATTGATGTATTGCTTATGATGCTTATTGTAAGTCGCTCTGGATTAAAAGCGGCTGCTAAATGCCTAAATTGTAATTGTAAATACCTAACACTATGAATCATCTTGTCTGAAGATATTATGTGTGGGGCCTCAAACTGAAACTAGACGTTTTTAGGTCACGCATTTCACGGTAGCCTTTGCTACAAACTGTGCAGCTAAAGGGTTTCCCCTATTTATGGGTGGTCATGTGTCGTTGGAGGTGACATCTATGGCTAAAAGCTTTGCCACATTCTGCACATTTAAAGGGCTTCCCCTTAGGATGTGTCCTCATATGCTTCTTCAGCTCAACCCTTTGACCAAAGCCTTTGCCACAAACTGAGCAATTAAAGGGTGTTTCCCCTGTATGATGCGTCTTCATGTGCATTTGCAGAGAATTGTAGAGGTTGTAGTGTTTACCACACATGGTACAAAGCAAGGGCTTTTCCCTCACATGGGGCTTTTCCCCTGTATGAGTTCTCACATGTTTGGTTAAAGTATGTCTATGACGGAAGGCTTGGCCGCAAACCGTACAAGTAAAAGGCTTCTCTCCTGTATGGTACAACATATGCATGTTGACATGACTTCTTGTAGCAAAGGCTTTGCTACAAACTGAACACCTAAAAGGCTTTTCCCCCGTATGCGTCCTCATGTGTTTTTTGAGGTCATGCCGTCGACTGCAGCCTTTACCACAAACCATACAAGTGAAAGGCTTCTCCCCCGTGTGAGTCATTTCGTGTCTTTTTAGATCATTATAAGCAAAACCTCGAAAACAGACTTTACATTTATAGGGTTTCTCTCCAGTATGTGTCCTTAAGTGACTTTCTAGCGCCACATTTTGACGGAACTGTTTGCCACAGACCGGACAAACAAAGCGATTTTCCCCTGTGTGTGTCATCATGTGCGCTTTTAAAGAACCGCGAACGCTGAAGCCTCGGTCACAAACTGAACAAGTACAGATGTTTTCCCCAGTATGGGTCAACATGTGGCTTCTTAGAACAGAAATATGGCCAAAGCTTTTGCCACAAACTGTACATAGAAAGGGTCTTTCCCCTGTATGAGTCCTTGTGTGATTGTTCAGCTTGTATCTCTCATGAAAACCTTTGCTACAAACTGTGCAACTAAAGGGCTTTTGCGCCGTGTGACTCTTAGCGTGTCTTCTTAGATTGCTCGGGTCGCCAAAGCTTTTGTCACAAACTGTACACCTGTAGGGTTTTTCTCCCGTATGTGACCTTACGTGACTCTCTAGCCTACTCTTTTGGCTGTATCCTTTGCCACAAACAGTACAAGTAAAGTAAGGATGAGTGCTCATGTGTCTGTCTAGACGAGCCTGATGACCAAAGGTTTTGCTACAAATTGAACAAGTGAAAGACTTTTCCCCTGTATGGGTCAACATGTGTTTCTTTAGAGTACCTCTTGCGCCAAAGGCTTTGCTACAAACTGAACAACTAAAAGGCTTTTCCCTCGTATGAGTCCTCATGTGTTCTTTGAGGTCATGCCCTCGACCACAGCCTTTACCACAAACCGTACAAGTGAAAGGCTTCTCCCCAGTATGGGTCAACATGTGTTTCTTTAGAGTACCTCTTGCACCAAAGGCTTTGCTACAAACTGAACAACTAAAAGGCTTTTCCCTCGTATGAGTCCTCATGTGTTCTTTGAGGTCATGCCCTCGACCACAGCCTTTACCACAAACTGTACAAGTGAAAGGCTTCTCCCCAGTGTGAATCATTGTGTGTCTTCTTAGATCACTCGCTTGAGCAAAGCCTCTGGAACAAACCGTACACGTAAAGGGTTTTTCTCCTCTATGTGTCCTTAAGTGACTCTCTAGCTGCTCCTTTTGACGGAATCTATTGCCACAGAACGTACAAAGAAAGGGTTTTCCCACCGGACGGGGTTTCCCCCCACAGTCCTCTACGTCAGCCGAGGTGCTGGCTACAGGTTCATCTTCACTCACAACTACTACTGTAATCGTTGCCCCTTCAGACTCCTCTGGTCTTTGAAGGAGTTCCTCCTGTTCCTCTTTAATCTGCAGAGGCTCTGGTTCCTCCTGGACCAGACTGGAGCTCCTCCCCCGCTGTTCTTGGGGAAACTCCTCTTCACACTCAGGGCGATGCAGGAAATCTAGTCAAGAATGTACAATGAGAAAAACACATGAAACATGTAAAATTCTATAATGGACCGAGACAAATTCTTCTAGATCTAGTCGTTATCATCTGAGGCTGCTCGACCAAATCAAGTTATTTCCTTTGATGGTTTTGAGTATGTCATTCATAAACAAATGCACATGCAAACCTGGCCAACCAATATTCTTGTTGAAAAGACCGGAGCAGGAATATTGGTTGGCCAGGTTTAGAGCTATTAAAAGCTTTAAACAATATTGAATTTGTATTTGGGAAATGTGCAGATACCCTGTTAATGCTCCTCCCATGGCCATGGGAGGACCTCTTCCCAGAGGGTAGGAGGTCTAACAGGCCATGGAGTGTGATGGGGGTCCCTTACCAGGAACAGTTTAAGCTTTGTCTTGTCTTTGAATCCAATGCAATCCACTTTATTTATACAGCACTTTTTAGAAACACAGAATAACAGCAAAATCACACGAAAATAAACAAACAATTCACGTGAGCAAATATTGGCCTTCATTATAACTTTGCCTTTTCAATCCAAAAGGAAATCATCTCTAAGATCTCCTTTCTTTTGTCCTTTGCCCGTCTCCTCATTGAGTTAGACTTTGTTATCAGTGTTGCCATTTTGGTCTCTGCACTGTTCTCTGCCTGTTCTGCAAAACTGTCTGCATCCTTTTGAAGAGACGGGCATACATGTTCTACAGATTTTTCTTCTTTTCTTTAGCTCATCATACTTGAATTTATTTAGCCATGTTGATGTAATCATGGTTTTGCTGCTGCCAAAATGAGCACACACACTCCCTGGATGCCAATTCAGAACCTCTGCCCCACATTGTTCAAATGGCCCTGTTCTAGCGTCACCATGAGGATGATGTTTGCAAAACTAATTTCTGTACACTACTCTTAGAGATTTTGTCCACAAATCCTACAACTCGGTAGACAGTATCTCTAAAGTCATGTGATCAACATGGATCTGTCCGATTTTCCATATTCCATCCTGATTGGCTACAATTGTCTTCCAAAGTTTGCAGGATTGCTCCGTTTTGAACAAAATGCCTCAAATCATGAACACAGCATGCAAACTTGAACGTGAAAATTGGGCGCGCACGTTCCCACTAGGCCTGGACTGGTGGAGACCTGTGCTCGGAAGAGCACTGCTTCTAGTTTATACTTACGTTAGTGATCGCCAAAAATAGACCATCTCTCAGCTCAACGTTAACTTACTGTAGATCAGTCATTTTTAATGCGCAACACTGTTGTACGATGAAACAAACCAACTAACATTGCGCAGCTTGCGCTTACCTTGAAATGCTCCCCATAAACTGTGACCTGGCCGACATAATAAAAAAGAAATTATAATATAATGATTCTGGATGGTATAGGCTACATCCCGCTTCGATAGGCGCTGAATGATGAAGATGATGTTTTTGCCACAGTGACAGCAGTAGACTTTTCTCTACCGAGTCGACTGAAGTTGAACTAGTTGAAGTTGAATTGGTATTGTACTGTTTGTAGTACTAGCGTAGCTCTTATGCTTTTCAGTTCACATGTGGGAATCGAGGGATTTCTTTCACCTTTTCCCAAGTTTAAAAGTTGTTCTTCAACAAACAAAAAAGTCCTATTTGATTGTATTAAACAAAGTTAAACCTACCAACATTGCGGCTGTACTGAAAGCTTGAATTATCCCCTTTCTATCTGCAAAGTTTTTGTTTCATAAAAATAGAGAGGGGAGACAACCGCGCGCGCGCGCGCACGCACACACACACACACACACACACACACACACACACACACACACACACACACACACACACACACACACACACACACACACACACACACACACACACACACACACACACACACACACACACACACACACACACACACACACACACGTGCGTTACCCTGTCCTCGTTCATCTATCCTGCTGTGCGTCTTTGACCAGGTCAGATTGACCTGGCCACTAACTAATTGTCTTCTTCTTGCGATCATAAATAGCATAAGAAACCACCAGCAAAATATCCTATATCCTTCATCAGATAAATAATATTTAAAGGGTACTGGGGTAAGGGGATATAAGAAAGAGTCCATTTTAGAGGTACTATACAGACTTTTTGTTATTATCGTGAATGCACTTGTCCATGAAGCCTATTATGTTCTATGGGCCGTCGGGCGCAAATATGGATTGTTTACAAGTGATGTGATGATTATAACAATGATAATATAAGCCTAATACATGTAAACAGAACAACGCACATCCCCAATTATCTAATTAAAAGAGCATTGCAGCTTATTTTTTTCACTTTGGTGGGGCTGTGCATTTGCATTTAGGCTCCATTATTCGGGGGCCCTCAAATCTAGAGCTCGGGCCCCCTCCGGGGGCCCTCACGGTATACCAGCAATCAAATGGATTTGTAATGGGCAAATCTGGGTAGTTCATTTTTTGAGAAAAAATATTTTTTTGAGAAAAAATAGTTTTTTGAGAAAAAAAATGTTTTTGAGAAAAAAAAAAGTTTTTTGAAAAAAAAAGGTTTTGGCCTAATTGTGTTATTATTATTACTATAATAGGCCTGCCAATGTTTTATTTTCATTATTTCAATGTTTTCATTTTAGCAACACACACACACACACACACCCCTCCACCACACACACACACACACACACACACACACACACACACACACACACACACACACACACACACACACACACACACACACACAGTATGTTGCTGTGAAGAGGTGAGTGGGCCGAACTCTAGAGGTGAGTGGCCCGAAGGGCCGCCAACTTCTTGTAAGATACAGGCTCTCGGCTAGCTAGGCTGTCGCTGTTGCGCGCCCGTCACTGCTGAAGCAAACTGTAACCTGATACTTTGGTGACGAAAATTGCGTAGGAGACACTCTGGGGAAAGATTTGCATAGCAAACCCACACATTACTTTTCTACAAAGTGTACATCGTGCGAATACAATAGCTTCAGGAGAAGCTGCTAGGAACATTGGGGTAAAAATGCGCGATTTTTGTGCAAAAGGTGGAGTCTTTAGATGCAGTGTAAATGTGATTCTATCGCGCAGGATGCTTAAAAATACTTAAAGAGGGTCGCTGTGGGTTATGGCTGCTGAGATTATTATTAGGTCTAATGGATACAGGGAAATGCGATCTATTTAATCACAACCCGATTTAAAAGTGGGCACATGTAAACACCAGATCGGATTGATCTCACCCCATGTAAACAATTGATCCAATACCTTCAATCGGGTTTATTTAGATCAGATTGGAATGAAGATGTCATGAAAACACAGCTATTGTGAGCTTGTAGATCGGCTATTTTCAAATAGCCTAGGTTTAAAAGAGGGCTAAAGTGTATTGTTTTTATAATATTCTCATGATCTGCAACTAGTAACTAAAGATTTCAAACAATTGTAGTGGAGTACAATATTTGTGATCCGAGATGTAGTGGAGTAGAAATAAAAGTATTGGAAATTGGAAATATTCAAGCTAAGTATAAATACTTCAAAATTGCACTTACTGTAAGTACAGTAGTTACCTTACACCACTGGATACAAGCTAGATAAACGTTACCTGTCCTGTTCAACTTCACCACAGGCTGCATCCTGGCATCAAACCGTCCGTCGTCCGTCTCTGGCGTTTCCTCTGGCGAGGTTGGACATCTTTTGGAGGCCGTCGTCTTCTGCCTGGATGCTGTAGACCTTAAGGATGTCGTCTTCTGCCTGGACTTCTTCTCTGTAGAAATAAGGAATATGACGATGTGAAGATTACATGTCACGGTTATTGAGGTGAAGATAGTTGCGAACAAAGGACAACTTTGTTTTTGTTTTTTACAAAAAGGGTTCATTTTTCATGGGAAAGAGAAAAGATGAGTGTTCAAATGTTTTCATTTACTGCTTTCTATCGTTTTAGCCATTTTAACAAACTTGATTTCAGTGGGTTGGGGCATGCATACAAGTGGCTAAATATGTCTTTTTAGGTACAATAAGCCCATTCCCAAGATGAACTGCAATCTTTCATGGGCAGATGTGACTTATGGGAGCTAGTAGCGTTACTAACTAGAAATCACTGGCTTGTGTCTAAAAAGGCATATTTAGCCACGTGTACGCATGCCCCCATCCACTGAAGTCAAAATCTTTAAAATGACAGAAAGGAGTAAATGAAAACATTTTAACACTGAATTAATTTATGTTTTAACTATTGAAAAATAGCAGATCTACAAGCTCACAGCGCTGCACAGAGTGCCACCCTGCAAGCTTGTAGATCTGCTATTTTTGAAAAATCTTGCTTTCGTGTAGCATATCTTTAAATATATATATGTTCCAAAGCAAACTTTTGTAACTCAAATCTTGAGATGGGGGTCCGTGGCCAAATACATGTAATTTTGGGGTCCTTGACACGAAAAGGTTTGAGAAACACTTACTATAGAATAAATGTTTGGTTTTTTTTGTTTTTGTTTTTAACCTTAGAAGGATTTAGAATACATTTATAGAATCGGGTCAAAATATTCAAAGACTTGCAAAAAGATCTACGAGTGCCGCACTGCGAGCTTGTAGATCTTGGGAAGAGCAGGCTGTTCCTCCTGAGAAGACTGAGATCGTTTGGCGTGTGCAACAGGATGCTTCAGATGTTCTACCAGTGAGTTATGGCTAGTGTTCTCTTTTTTGGAATATCTTCTTGGGGGGGCAACAATAGAGCGAGCGACACTGCCAACCTCAACAGACTGGTGAGGAAGGCGGGCTCTGTCGTTGGGTCCTCCTTACAGGGGGTGGAGGAAATAGCCAGGGTGCGTACAGCTAGGAAGCTGGTCGCCATCTTGGAGAACTCCTCCCATCCCCTGGCCTATACCCTGAGATCTTCGGTTACTGGAGTAAGAGAGGTAACAACCGTTTCCGCTACCCAGGACGGAGGTGCGAGAGACTTGGAAAGTCCTTTGTGCCGGTCGCTCTCAAGCAATACAACGAGACTAATGATGGTCGCTTGCCAAGGCCTAATAGGATTACCTAGGACAACTGTTACCTTGCACTACTGGAACAAAAGTTGTACTGACTCTGACCTCTAACATACTTTTCCCTGAGAGGGTTGCTGTGGCGTCTTGCTGTGGCTCATAGTTCAATATTGAAAATGGGTGGTCTTTAAATTGCTGTGCTGCCTCTGCCTCTGGGCAACTGAATTTCCCCTGTGGGATAATAAAGGTATCTATCTATATGTAATGGAGGTATATCGGACCTCCCCACCCGGGCTTCGAACCCGGGCCTCTCACGCGAAAGTCCAATATCTTAACCATTGCTCCAAAGGGATATCCCTATGGAACGAGGGCAGGTACTAGGCTTTTGAGGCTTCAGGCTGGGGCTGGGGCTGCGACCCTCTCCGCCACACTCATCCCCCTTTGACCTCCTCCTACGGGGAAGCCCGGATCCGGGTCACGGCACCATTGTAACGGAGGTAAATCGGACCTCCCCACCCGGGCTTCGAACTCGGGCTTCGAACCCGGGCCTCTCACGCGAAAGTCCAATATCTTAACCATTGCTCCAAAGGGATATCCCTATGGAACGAGGGCAGATACTAGGCTTTTGAGGCTTCAGGCTGGGGCTGCGACTCTCTCCGCCACATATATATCTATCTTGTAGAGCTTGCAGTTTGCTGTGTAGTTGTACCAACATGCAGTGTGTAGTTTGGTGTGTACAGGTAGTTGTACCAACCTGCAGTGTGTAGTTTGGTGTGTTTCTCCATCTCTCTCTGGAAGAGGCTGCACATCCACTGAGCGGCCACACTGAGGCGCTCCAACACAAACACCTTGACGTCCAGCTTCTTCTCACAGCAAATGTCATCATCATTGTGTTGTTGTTGTTGTTGTTGTAAAACACACAGTATCTCCACTATCTCCTCTCCCACTGATGTCATGTGTTCATTAATAGACCTCCTAACAGCCTCCATCTGATACACTGTAGCTCTTCTCTGTGGAGACATTGTTTCCACCATGGGGTCTGTCTTTGTTACAGACTGGAGAAGATCCACCTGTTCGTGTGTGGCAAAAACAATGTGGCGCGCTTTGGTGACCTGGTCCATAAGCGTGATGTCTTTCTGGAGAAATCCTGGTGGTATGTGATCTTCTACAAGTCTAAAGTCAGGAGATGAGGGGTTTGGAGGCCTGCGGCTCTGCCTGTGTTTGTTCGCAATTCTTGTCAGAGTTCTTGGGTTGATGATACACTGTGAATCGCCGTTCAACTCCTCAGTCATCACAGTCTCCACCACACCTGCAGCCGACGTGAAGACATCCTCCTGTGTGAGTCGCATGACCTTTTTATAGATCTCAACCTAAAATTAAAAAACAAATACAAATTAGTACAGAAAAATTAAAGGATTAGTTCACCCCCAAAATGTTTGGTGGTTTATAGTAAAAGTAGTGAAGCTAATTGAAATGTACCATTCTATGGAAATTAGGGCTTCTGCCAATTCAGTGTTATTATAATACATTTAACACATACATGGGCAACTGGCGGCCAGGGGGCCACATGCGGCCCCCACCTTCTAATGCGGCCCGCAGGTTAACCCTTTGCCAGCCCCAGGGAGCCCCTTAAAAACAGGGGCACAGAGGTACTGCCGTGCAATCTGCTATTTATTTATAAACATGTTTTAAAAAAGCAATGCACCAAATGATAACAACGCGCTCGGATCGCTCAGTGCAAGCCAGCAAAACGTGCATGAAGAATGTTTTTTGGTCGGCCAACCTACTTTGATGCTGCTGAAGGCTGTTTTCGTCCGTTCATTTGTATGGAGCGAGACGGGGTAAACCGCAAGAAAAAAACAGCGCTCGAAAGTACATTACGTCCTCGTTGCACGCACATCGATCAAATCACATGTAATCCACTCATTCCGAAGCCTTGATTTCGTCTTTCGTCTGATCGAAAAAGACGAGGAGATGCGCTCCTCAACCGGCTGCATACACAATACAATGGCACGTAATGGCCGCCCGTGGATCCCAGTTTCTCCGTTGCAGATGACGTCATCACGTCTCTGACCCTTAACCCCTTCAGATGCTTTCTTAAAGAGACAGAGCACGACCGGCGACTGTTTTTTTTTTTTGATTATAATTAATTTCATTTTTACGATAAAAGTACGGGAAAGTACGAGCGGCTGATTGCGTGGTCCGGACAAGTACGGGCAAGTACGGCCGGCTTAGAAAGTGGGCCTACTGGAATACTGATATATTATTGATTTCAGCTGTTACAATTCCAAACATGACCTGCTTTAATTCTGTCGGTCTATATTAGTAGCTTAATGACTAGTATAGTAGTATTAAAATGTATTTTATTATGTCCAATGTATTTGTATTTAGGATCATAAAGTTAACATGAGGATATACTGTAACTAAATGTGTTTGAAATTAAATCAAAATGTTACATTTCAGGATTCCAATTCAAATATAACAAAAAATTATTCAGGATTCCAATTCAAAAGGAGAAAAAAATCGCAGATCTACAACTGCGATGCGTTTTGAGCTTGTAGATCTGCTATTTTTGCTTCTTTTGTATGAGATACTAGAATGACAAAGTAGGATGTAGCAATATGCAATGTGGCCCTCTGGAGTGAAGGTGGAAATATAGTGGCCCTTGCCATCATCAAAGTTGCCCACCCCTGATTTAACACAAATATTGGTATTCTCATCTAAACAAATCTTGCTCTACCAAATCGTTCAATTGGCATTTTAGTGGTAAAGGCAGTGATGCTAAAATAAATGAACCATTTTGATGATCTGCTTGGAGTAGGCCCATCCTCTTCCTATCTGCAAAGTGTTTGTTTCATAAAAACCCAGCAACATGTAACATGTTATGAGTTACTTACCATCAAAACATCCGAGCAAACATGTTTGGGTCGTTTCACACTCCAATAAGGAACCTAACTAATTTCGGTTCGGGAGGTCTCCCCGACCCGAAATTATTTAGGTTCGGGGGGAGTTCATCCATACTTTCTTAACGGCTAGTGCCGAAGTCGCTTGTAAATATTGGAGGTCCGTGGCATGACAACGTTTGTGGCCGATGAATGAGCATTGCAGGGCGGATACATATTTGACTTGCCCTCGCGCTGCACGCTGATTGGCTGGAGGTCCAGTGAGTAGCAGCTCCAGTAGGCAGCAGCACCAGCGGGGTCTCTTCTCTCTCTCTCTCTCTCTCTCTCTCTCTCACTCACACTCACAAACGCTCGATCGAGCTCTGTCAAAAACATTTAATTTACAAGCTCACATTATAGACGTGCCGCCTCCCTTGCTGCATGTCATCACACAGTCACAACTCGTCGTGGAAAACCTATCAACACGGAACACTAGCAATTAGCAAAGTTGTGTTTAAGCACTTCTTTTGTCTTTAAAACGGTCGGCGACGCGTCAGCAATACACACAGCAAAGCTGTGGGCGACGCGTCAGCGATACACGCAGCAAAGCTATGTGTGTGTGTGTGTGTGTGTGTGTGTGTGTGTGTGTGTGTGTGTGTGCGCGTGCGTGTGTCTCGCGCGCGCGCCTCCCAGCGAGAACCTGACAATGTATCCGCTCTGCGACGATCAATACACGGCCAGACAAGCATTGGAAGTCGGCGTGCCTCCCTCCCAAACGACCGCTGTTTCATTGGCTTCATAGCCGAGCATGCAAACTTGGAGCCGGGATGAATGAATGAGAAGACACCGCTGAGTACCGAAATTAAGTCGGGAGGTCACAACATTTCTCCTGCACCGTGGAGCCGAATTTAGTCGGTTGACGCCCCCCCCCGAACCGGGGGATGCGAACCATATTTGGGTTCACCTAGTGCCGAACCGAAATTAGTTAGGCTCCTTATAACGGTATGAATCGACCCTTTTTTTAAGTGTTGAACTCCAGCTCTTAGAAAACAAATAATGGATTTTTATGATACAAACACTTTGCAATAGAAAGGATACTCCAAGCTTTCCAGCCCCGATATTGGTGAGTTTGACCGTTTAATAGGCCTACAATCAGATAGCAAAAGAAACCCTGTTTTGATGCCTATGGGAGCTATAAGCTATTTGCAACCCTTTCATCATATTAAAAACTCATACAGTGCCGCCGGCCACAAGGGGCGCTAGAGTGCCAGACATTTCTCCATAGACCTTCGCTCTAGCTTCCGTCGACACTTCCGTCGGCCTTGGGATTTCACTCCAGCCAATGCTATGGGAGACGAGAGGAGGAAGCTAGCTGACACGTAGCCAAAATGCTAACCCATTTAGAAGCCCGATCTAAAGCTATTTCAGTCGCAAAAAACTTTTTCTTTGGGTCTGGGAACACAATCCGGAGAAAATCCAAGATGTGATTTATCATTGGAGTGGGCGGCGCGATGCGGCCGTTAGCGCGACTACGGCCCGTGGATGGCCGAGTCTAATTCCCGGCCATGGATGGAAATTTAGACCGGGGCTTCGTTGAGGCCTCCGATTAAATAATTCATTTTATTAAATATCCCGAACTAGTTCGGGATAGGCACCCTGGCATACGTCACGCCGCCGACAGTATATATTGAGGTTTTTTGGGGGGGCTCTAAACTTTATTTTAAACCATTTTCAATGGAATAAATCGTCGGACCATCTAGCGTCTCTCGTTGGCTAGCGCTGGACGAGCAAGGACCACCCACGTTGCTCCAAGCAGCTCGGGGTAAGTAAAATAGCAAATAAAATATTGTATTGGATTGAAATAAAGCCGAACTTATTCGGGATAGGCACTGTAAGAGTTAAAAAAAAATGTTTGCAGCTATAAAATCCCTATCCCCTCGTAATTTGTTTTGTCTCCAATATGCCAAAGACATGAAATGAAACCTTCTAACCTTCATGGCTTTGCCAGCTTCTCCCTGGTGGTTGTGTGCAGCTCCAAGGGTGTAAACAGAACCAACTTGTTTCACGTGGACAGGGCAGCGCCTCTCTTTACCCCTCACTTTGCAACGCCAGTTCACAGTTTCCGAGCCTGGAACTGGAGGACTGTTATGTACATAGCTGTAGCCGTTAACGGTATCAACTAAAAGTGGTCTACCACGCTGTGTGCCGTCCTTTATGACGATGTAAATGGGCTCTTCGGGTAGGCCCACCACGGCCAAGGGAGATACAGCGGGTGTCAGCCGGTCTTGAGATGCGACGAGGGCGAGGCCCACGGGAGATACGGCCGGTGTCGGTGTCGGCCGGTCCTGGAACCCCACTGGAGACGCGGCGCCCACGGGAGATAGGGTCCGTCCTCTTTTACGCCGCCGGGTAGTCCCAATACAGTCCGTAAAGCGTGCGGGTGCTCTCCTTTCTCGTGGCATGGTCTAGACAAGAGACGCCGGAAGCTAAACAACCAAACAGGCCAGGCGAGGGCGCGGCTATATAGTGGTAGCTGGTAGGCTAATTATTTGGACGCACCTGATTCCAATAACTATCTGTACTGATGTGGATGGTGACCGTTTGACACCACTGTCACAGGCAATATAATGGTGTCAGGCACATTCGCCTATGTTTTTTTTGCCTACATGACAAAGGGATTATATGGAACCATGGAAAGTCTGACAGCAGAATTGAGCTTAGGCGAAATGGCTCTTCAACGGCAGCAAAACGGCCAGACAGGTTAGGTGAAAAGCCTCTCCTCCACGGCGAAAGTGCCACGCGAAAAGACCATATCCATGTAGGCGGGGAAAAAAAGATAGGGGAATGTGCCTGACACCGTTCTAATCTACACAAACAGCACCAAACGCCCTCTGCAACCACATCTGTGGAGAAAACCACGCACACGCAGTTTTTACTTCCGTGTCACGTGATGATGTCACGCTGTGTTGCCAGATCCTGCGAGAGGAATAAGCAACCACGTCTATGAAAACAAGCCCAAATGAAAAGTTTAGCTATAGGAAAATAGCAGATCTACAAGCTCACAACACGTTGCGTTGCACTTTTAGATATGCTATTCTCCAAATAATCCTCTTTGTTGGGGGGACAAAAAAGTTAAAACCACAAATGTTTTCCGACAGACGTCAATTATTATTAGTCCTATAGAATCTGTTGTTTTCCGAATAGCGATTTGTGTAATCTCCAAATACACAGCCAAATCTTTGAATATAGGCCTATGTACTTTTTAAAGCGAACATTTGTAACTCAAATTTTGCTTCTGGGGGGTCCCTGGAACTAAATATTTTGAGATGGGGGTCCGTGGCCAAAAATACATGTCATTTTGGGGGTCCTTGACATGAAAAAGTTTGAGCACCACTGACATGGAGACATAGGTTTCTTGCACACATGTTCACAATTTTTCAAAAATAGCAGATCTACAAGCTCGCTGTGAGCTTGTATAGCTAGTTAACATTCATGGGGGGCCCGCAGTGAATCCTTGTACCCAGGGCCCAAAATTTGGTTTGACGCCCCTGACTGGGTCCTCTGGCACCTGACCTCTACCACAGCCCTAAAGCAGCAGAGAGTGTCTAAGTGTAAAAAAGGAAAATAAACTCACATTGGCCAAGCCATTATCTACTTAAAACATTTTCAATACTTGAAGGTTCTCTTTACCACCATGGCCAGGGAAAGTCCATGTTGCAGGTGGTTTACAAGGCACTCATCCAAGAGGTAATTAATCCTATCTACTTTTAACAATTCATCTGTTTTGGGTCAAGTTATCTATCTCGTTCATATTTATTCACAAAGAGCTCTTCTAAAATGTCTGAAGCAAATTAATTTCTATCTGTGATATAATCTTATTTCTATGTGTGATGATGGGTGCGGAAACCCGCACCGGGTGTGTGCTCAGTGTAGTGAGTGCAGTGGGCGTGACGTTGGAGAGTGCGTTCAGTGTGGCTTATTTACGAACGACCAGTTTTAAGAGGCAGCTGTGTGCTTTTTCACTCTGAACTCTGAAGGTAAACTTTCTGAAAAGCAGCAGTTGCTAAGTATGCTAACGTAACGTTGCTATTGAAAGGATATGTAATTCATAATATTGGCATACCTGCTGTTAGTTTACATGTTGATGCGTGTGAAACTATCAAGCCCAAACGACGAGCTACAAGCTGTAAATGCTGCATTTGCGGTCATTTCCTCCATTGTTCACAGCTGAGAAGCGCTCGAGACACGGCGATGAAAACCAACCAATCAAAACACCACACTGACGCACCACACTGCCTAACCCCATCTTCTGAGTAGGGTTGGTGAGTGCGTGCACTCAACACACCAGTGCGCCGCGCACTGGATTTCCGAACGACAACGCACCAAGTGCACCGAATAAACGAACGACAACATGGCACACCAGTGCGTTGAGTGCGAACCCCATCTTCTGAGTAGGGTTGGTGAGTGCGTGCACTCAACACACTGGTGCGCCACGCACTGGATTTCCGAATGACAACGCACCAAGTGCACCGAATAAACGAACGACAACATGGCACACCAGTGCTTTGAGTGCGCATTTCCGAACGCACCCATAATCTAATTTTCAATCTTGTTTGGTTTTCAGAGAAAAGCAATGGTCCAGGGAAAAAAAAAAAAAAGAAAACCCTCTGTGTAGAATCTTGACACGTTCTCCTGGGAACACACAATGGGGTGGCTTGCCATAAAGGAATGCCAGAAAAGTCGACCTCTT
Organism: Nannobrachium achirus; assembly: GCF_963921795.1. NCBI lineage: Eukaryota > Metazoa > Chordata > Actinopteri > Myctophiformes > Myctophidae > Nannobrachium > Nannobrachium achirus. Next base: position 48,522,248 of record NC_137826.1, on the reverse strand, counting down.
TCAAAGTCGACCCCAAACTCGTTTCCCAACGGGTCTGAGGCCTTAGCTAGATGCAGAATAGACAAAAATCAAATATTTGCTTCTGGGGGTCCCTGGAACAAAATATTTTGTGATGGGGGTCCGTAGCCAAATACATATCATTCTGGGGGTCCTTCACATGACAAAGTTTGAGAAACACTGATGGCCACATACGTTTTTTTCAGAAGATTGTTATGATTTAGAAGACATTTGTAGAATGTGCCTATCAGTGGTTAAGGACCCCCAAAATGTATTTTTGGCCGTGGACCCCCCCATCTCAAAATAGTTTGTTCCACGGATGGACCCCTATTGCTAACCTTTTTGTTCCAGGGACCCCCAGAAGCACAGATTTGATTTTAGTCAAATCTGTGGCTAATTTTAGCCACAGACCCGTTGGGAAAAGAGTCTGGGTCGACTTTGAAAGAGGTCGACTTATCTGGCTACCCCATAAAGGCCCCTGTAACAAATGAGTGCCTTAAATGCATGTTTCCTTCCCCGGAAAGCATCAGGTCCCACAGATCTGTTGGACATCTTAGATGTAGACGCTATGATACAACATATACATGTAGCAACAGAATCATTTAATTCAGAACATATTATTACTACCATAAAATATATAGTTACAATATGTGGAACCCTTGTGCTATTTCCAACCCTTCCAGTGATGATGTTGATAAGTAGGAAATGGACCCAGGGTGAATCAAAATATGAAGCATCGCTTAATTCCAGACATTTCAATTTTTTCAGTATTCAAACAGAGGGGGAAGCTGAGGCATTTGTGAATAAGAGGAAAGGCATGGCACTTGCAATCATGCAAAACACAGCATGCATGTCAAAGGTTCACTTTCGTTTATTTGCTGACAAGATGTTTGTAAGTTTTCATTGTTTGTAAGTTTTCACCCGCTACATGACATGAAGTGCTTTTTTTTTCTTGTTGTTTTTAATCGTTGTCTTTTTTCTGTCATTGTTGTCGCTCATTATGGGACACTTCAAGAAAAATAAGGAAAAGTAAGGCTAAAAAGGCTCATTGTTTGTAAGTTGATGCATAAAAGCAAATAAACACCTTTGTTCCAATGGTTAACCTTGTTCAGGGCTGCATTGCGTTGTCGATGTGGAAACAGGGGTGCCCAGGCAAAGTATTTCAAACCCTCAACTCCCTGGGTGTCTGCCAGTCCAAACCAACATCTAGGCGCCTCATCGATGTCATGCGAAAGGGTCTTGACAAACAATTACAAGTCTGGAAGGACAAAATAGAGGTGAGAGTCAATGTGCCATGTTAAGCCACTGCAGTTATTTATTAACACTTTGCTAGCCGAAATAGAATAGCTATTGATAGATTAGCCGTGAAATTTCTATTATTGTATTATGATCTGAGACATAATATTATGTTTATAAACATGAGCCCGCCAACCCTCCTTCTTGGACGGCGCCGTTGTTTTTTTGTTTTTTTTTCAATCCCCAGGTCGTTAGCTCACCGTGATTATCTGGATCTCCATTGGGATAGAGTGGCAGTTTTGGCCGAGGCATCTTCTCCCCGTGCGTTTCGTGTGCGCGATCCGTGCACATATAATCCAAGCATATAATCCAAGAATGACTGAACAGTCGATGTGACCATTTTGGCTAGCTTAGCCCTTAGCACTCCAGCTATGCTAATGTTATTAGGGTTAGGGTCCATGCGCTATCGTCCATGCGCTATCGATGGACGAGTGGTGACTAGGGAAGGTTAGACGATCGCCGATTTTCGGATAAAAATCATTTATTTTGTTTTTAATGACCCAGTACGGTAAAAGACGGCACAGCTGAGACTCCTTGCTCAGATGTCCGGTATATTCTGGTTTTAATATTAAGGGGCTCCCCGTGTTAAGTAACTCCATAGTGCTACTATATTATGAAGATCACAATTGCTGCACAAAGCATATTACTTAGATCATTAGAGATGATTGTATACAGTATATGCTCAGGATTGGAACTATATTTCCTCTTTCAGACACAAGATCCTTCAGCTGAAAAAGTGTTGTCATTTTCCCTGACTTGGGACAATGTTCAGGTGAATTATACAGTTATGCTTCCAATTCATTATTCAGTTTTAATTAATATTTCATTTGTCAGCCATAATTTGACATCCACAAACTCATGCAGAGTTACACAATTTGGACTGTTTCATTATCTACTAATCCTGTTCTCATGAAAATCAAAATTTTCTTCATTAGACACTAGAGTGTCTGCAACATAAGACAATATAATTATCCACCAAGAAATTACAGTAATAATAATAATATGATAATTCATTGCAGATATATGTGCAAGAAAAGCACCACACAAGGGACAGCCCAGGCAATAGGGTCCTCCTATGGGCGCTTTCATTTGCCCACCTGAACAAGGTGTCATTCAGCCAGTTAACTGGATCTGGAATGAAGGCAATGGAAGTGTCCCCCTACCACATCTTACCATCAAAGGAGGTAGGTACCTGGAATAAGTCATATATTTTATCATGGCACATATTATGTTAAATATAAATCTTAATCATTCTATTGTTAATAATTCATGTGAATTTGGGTCTGCTGTCTCTGTTGCTTGTAGGATTAAAGTGCCATCACACGGAGGATGACCATCTTGGTCATGTGGGTGCTGGCAGACAACCTGTCAGCCTTGCAGCCTGTCCAAAAGATGGTCATTCGCCACGTTGACCATTTAGGCTATATCAACATGAGATGTCCCAAAAAAGTGAACTAGTAAGCAACGTCACTCACATTATTTCACTATGATTTTGGAAGATAAAAGACCATTCTTGGAATTATATGATGAAATGTTGTTCCATCCCACCTCTAGGTGAACCTGGGTGTAATAGAAACAAATCCCAGCTCTCTTCCTGGTCTCATCGGAATTAAGAAGGCTTTACACGAGCATGTCCCCATTATAGATGGCAAGCCATTCCCTGTGCTCTGCTGTGGGGATGGCTTGAGCATCGAAAGGATGACAGAAGCCCACCACACAAGGGTCACCCATAACACCCCAGAAGAAAGAATTGAGGGGCTTGTTGAAGCTCCTCAAGACTTTCACAAAGAAATGCTCCTTCTGCACAGGTAGATCAAATGTTATTTACAAGTATTACAATCCATGTTATCACATCTGGTTTGTATAACATGTATAATATGCTTCTGTCTTTGTCTTCTACAGGATGATTTGGCAGCACGGGGAACACTTGCTCAGCTAAAGATTGCTTTTGACATCAGGTCATTAAAAAAGGAGCTCAAGAAGAACTTCCAACATGCTGCAGACATGATGGTGATAGGATCTTCTATTAAACAAATACGCTTTATAGATAGTATGTACTGTATTATCAGTTGTTAGGTTTTAATTCATCTCTTTAATTTTCAGTTCAGTTGCTCTGCCTACATAACGGCATATGCAGGCAACTTACTGGGCATTGAACAGGCAGATGCCAATGTTCCAGTATTTGACCTGGCTGCTGACAAACTGGAATGGCTACATGACCTTGCAGAAAAGGTCGTGGAGTTCTGTTGGTTGGCACCTAGCCTCGGAAACCCAGACTTTTATTTTGGCGATAGGAAGAAAAAGTTGGCACCTAAACAGGAGGAAATCGAGTTGGTGGCTGCAATTGCCAAAAAAGATTGTGGCAACCAAAAGATATATCCTTCCTGTCATTGCCAGGAAGGTAAAGAACATTTAATCACCACAATTGCAATTGTGGTCAAATCATGGCTCGCCAAACTGGAAAGTGTCCCATTTGGAGGTTAGTGTTGACTACATCTACTGCACATGCCAAAAAAAAGGAGGCACAATGTTACGGTGCCATCTCGGAGACCATTGCCTCCACAATAAGTGGTACCACATCCAGTTTTTGAGGCCTGAGGAGCGGAAGAAAACTGAAGGTATCATAGTGCATTAACTGTGTCTATTGCTTGACCTCTATAGAGGTTAATCCTCAATGAAACCATTTACTGACATTATGATTATACAATAAAATATATATTATGTGTCTTACTTGGAGTAATCGTTTGCATTTCCAGCAAAAGGTGAATGGTACTGCTCACCAAAGTGCTGTCATCAAGGTCAGGACAGGGTTCTGACCTATACCAGAGCACTGATGTGGAGGGGCCTTTGTCACATGGTCAGGCAGGATTGTGTCCGAGAGGGTGATGGGCCAGCATTGATCCAATTATGGAAGCATGACCTCCAGTCATTCTGGCAAAAGAAACGCAACAAGTACTCGGCCACAGAATGCTAACTGGTATAATGATCACATTGTTTGATTGCAGTATGAAGCAATTAACATCTATAGTGGTTAATGTCTTTACAATTTGTTATGCCTTGTTTTATGTTGTCCATTAGGAATTGAGGGTTATTTGCCCGAACGGCTCTCCATGGAGATGGTGTGGGGCAGAGTGGCCAACATAAGTGGTGGGCCTGGGAAGAATATTCCCTTTGAATTAGCAAATTAATCTATGAACAATGAATTCAAAGGTATCTATTAACAGAGTACTGCCAGTTAACAGATTATAAAGTACACAGCCAACTTTATGATGTCTTATTCCTTTGTTGCGGTCATTATGTATTTTAAATTCCAACCATGATAGAATGTACAGAAAGTAAAGAAAAACTATGCTTGTTATATTTATTATCTGTGATTTGTCTTCACTGTGATCTTGTACTGATTATTCTGAACTGCCATTTTGTATGTTGATATTCATATTGTATGTAATCAGTAATTCAGTACTTCGTGCCGAAACCGAAACGAGTTGGCGTTCAGAATAAAAAGGAACACTGCATCTGAGCCTACATCTTGCATCTTATTTTGGTGTGCTGCTTTTTCCACTTCTGTGGATACTCGAGTTCAGTTGTACCTTAGAGCTGAGCACCCACTGCCCAAATCAGTGGCAGCAATCAGAGGAAGCACACCTGTTCTCTTCTCCTCAACTTTATGATGTTGTTGCTTTTTTATCTCAGAAATTCTCAAGTGGACCCGGGGCCGCTATACTGCTGAGCAGGTGGCAAGGTGTGCAGAGATGTCTGGGCCATTTGGGAAAGCCTTCGAACAATTGTTCCTGTCCTCGGGCATAGGGGTATCTCTTCTTCCCATAGTAACAACTCTCCATCAATACAATCAGACATTGCTACCTTTGTTGAGGAGTATAGAAAGGATGCCCTGTTCTCATTTATACCAGGACGACACCACAAGGGATATGATACATGTACTTACCCACAGTCCATCGCAAAGCCAGTGAAGATGGGGAAAACAATAAAACGTCTGGCATTTGAAATGGATCTGTGGGACCGGAAGAATTACATGCAATGTAAGTATGATACTTTCTTACACTCCATAAGTAATGTGAATAACCAACAAACAAACACAAAATCAAATAGACTGTCAACTGTCAGTTTAATTTCTTGACGGAAAAATATTCTTAACCAGATAAACAAAAAAAAGACCAGTAAGACTCCCTAATCGGGAGATAAGCAACCGTCAGGTTCTGCTGACAACCTGAAGCAGTAAGATCTGAGTGGGCCTAAAAGCAGCCACCTAAAAAGAAAGCGTTAAAGCTCATACAAACTCCGAACATCGCATATACACAAATTGGCCTGTAAGTGGCATTAGTTCCTGAGCCAGATGGATAGCTTTTGGATTGGGTTTAATGATCCATTTTAAAACATTTTGTCACTCTCTTTCTATATTGTCACACACACTGCAGCAGCCTGGCATCATCCACACATCATGTGTAACTGACTCGTTTGTGGTGCTCAAGGACCCTCTTACAGAGACAGTGTTTTTGTTTGTACCGATCCACCAGGGACAGTATACAAGGCCTCATGTAGCCCGTAATCTGCATCTGTGCCTTTATTTTTCAGATGCTGCAAGGAACCACTACCTCCCAGGTTTTATGCCTCCTTGCTTGGCACTCAGCATTACGGGGGTGGGTCATACTAGCCCTGGACATACTCATGTCCAGGGGATGTATTTGTCCATCAAGCTGTCTCGCGCTACAGAAACAGGAGATAGGCTCCTGACCACATGGCTCAGAAACCGTTGCTTCCCAAGTCTACATACTTACTGTGTGTTATAAAATTGTACTTTATGTATCACCTAATAAATCCACCATCTCCTGTGTGGCAGTGGCGGTGAGCATCAACACAGGGCAATTTAGGATACTGCGAGCTTGTAGATCTGCTATTTTTGAAAAGTTGTGAAAATGTGTGCAAATCTTTGAATATATTATATTATATATTTGAAGCAAACATTTGTTGCTTCTGGGGGGTCCCTGGAACGAAATATTTTGAGATGGGGATCCGTGGCCAAATACATATCATTGTGGGGGTCCTTCAAATGAAAAGGCTTGAGCTCTACTGACATAAACATAGTTTTTTTTTAAAAGAAGGATTTGAAATATTCAAAGACATTTTTACGATTTTTCAAAAATAGCAGATCTACAAGCTCGCAGCGCGTCTGTGAAGCACTCTGGTTTTTCATCACCTGTGATTCCAGATGCAAACTTGTGTGACAAGGGTACACAGTGCACATAAATACCAACATGCTCCACATAGGAGCATTCATGAGCAGTGGCGTAACAACATTGTGATAGGCCCTGGTGCAGATATTTGTTGTGGGCCCCCCAACCCACCCCACCCACCCCTATATACACAAGCGCAAGTGACATTTGAAATGTTTATTTATGTCCACATAAGCAGAAGTACAAGAATGTACAAAGGACATAAACAATATCATTGCAGTAAGCACTGGCGCCTAACTCTGTCCCCACTAGGGGGAGCACAAAGCTAGGAGACATTTGGCGCCGCGAAAAATTGTGTATTTCCGGTTATAAGGTCGGCCAAAATGGGTATTTTTGGGTATAAAGTCAACTAAAACGGGTTTCCTTTATTAAGTCATTTTCGGGTGTCTTTGGGGCTTCAGGGGAGGACCTGGATATGTTGCTTGGTGCGCACCTTTTTTTTAAATAGGCCTATAAACATGACCAGGGCTCTGACATGACCAAATAAATAGAACACTAGGTCTACAATGCAAGCCTTTCAGTGCTGCACATTAAATAGACACGACCCATCCTGACTGATTGACACACAGCTGACAGGTCTCAAAGGCTGATTGGACAAATTATCATTCACTCGGCACTCCACCAGCTAGGGCCTAGCCTAGGCAGCTACTCAGCACCTAAACCCATTACCGTAATACTTGTTGCGGCCGCGCAGATGCATTCCACCGCCGAACGTCATTACCGTATTACCAAGTGTGGTCGCGCAGACAGATTTTTTTTTTTCTTTTTTTTTTTTCCTCTTCCTTCATGGGCCCCTGTGTGTGTGGGCCCTGGTGCGGCTGTACCAGCTGCACCTCCATATTTACGCCACTGTTCATGAGTAATCAAAACATTTTCATTTGCACTATTTAACCTTATTTACAGTATTTAACACTATCATAATACTTGGTCTTGGTGTGTTAGTCTTCTTCATACAATCTAATCCAAAGTAAAACAACTGTGCCATGGTTCAATAACCATTGCTCCTCATGGTACTGTAATTTTTAGGTCGTCAAACCAGTTCTCCCAAGATGATTGACATTGGTGTGCACTGTGCAGTGTGAAATTCTCTTGGATGAGCCAGAGACAGTGGTGGAGCTGCTGAACATATTGGGTGTGCATGGCCATTCATCAGGTCTATAAGGACGAGCAGAGTGGCATCATCGCATCACTCAAGGACATGGGTTCACCGCTGTCAACACCAGTGATATGCTGCTCAAAGAAATGAAGGGAACAACATGTTCCCTTAATTCTTTGAGCTTTCTTTGAGGAGTAGGCCTACTACAGTATACTATACTCAAATACATTTAAATAAATGAAGGGAACATTTTGTTCCCATCATTTCTTTGAGCAGTATAGTTGCTCAACTATATAATATGGCATTGTTTGATCCATTTGGTCTCTGTTTTACATACGTTTTATTTTATTTTTATTTTAGAGCAATGAGGTGAAGTTGAGGTTATTTTAATTTAGTGAGTATGTATGTAATGCATAGCCTAATGCAGAGGTTTTCAAACTTTTTTGTTGTTATACTTGATGTTTAACCACTTGAACCCCAGCATGCCTAATCTGGGGAGGAAGGTTCACCAAAAATAGCCGATCTACAAGTGATGCGTTGTGAAATTGTAGATCTGCTATTTTTGGTGAAGAGAGGTGTCGTAGATGGAAATCACGTGCAGTGCAAATCAGGTCTGTTTTACTAAGCATAGTGAAGTGATATTGATGAATTCCAAATATGATCAAATTATCTCGCGGCACCCCTGGACTGGCATCACGGCACCCCAGGGTGCCCCGTTACCCACTTTGAAAACCCCTGGCCTAATGTATGTAAAGCATAGCCTAACGTCATAACATTTAACAGAATTGCAATGATTATAGACTAAGACAAATATGCATACTTTGACTAGGCATCAGCAAGAAGATTGACTTGTGGGCCTCTAAGCGAGAGAGCAGAGCTGTAGGCCTGTGGTGTAAGTCGATCATCAACCATCTCTACTGTTCTGATCGTGCACAGACGCCAACAGAGATTGTTGCAAAATGGCAGATTGTGCTCTGCTCTACCATTTGCAAAACCAACACACAGACTTTCCAATTCCGCTAATGCCTTCATGTCCCCAGCGGCGTAGCCAGGGGTAGGAAAGTTAGACTGAGGTAAGGGGGCCCTGGCTGCCAGGGCCCTCGAAAAGTCTGGAGTAAAACTTTTTTTCCCCCCCAATTATAATAAGAATTATTTTCAATATCATTTTTGTCTAAACTTAAAATTTCTGCCGCCGGAATAAAACCAATGAGCGACTGTTGTATTGGGTCTCTATATTTTGAACACCCCTACAGCCCAAAATGGTTTCTCCTGCTTCCACGTTGTTTTGAGACCTGTATTTGCTTTGCTGTTTGTGCTTCCGGTCCTGAAAGGATACGGAAAAGCTAACGTGCTTGCATCATGTTATGGTTGTGGAACTTTTCCGGATCAGTAGGTGTGCTCTAACACGGATACGATCATCTGCAGTACATGGAAAAGTATTTTTATTGGCTCTGTGAAAGCCAGCTGATTGCAATAATAGAGTCCACACGTGTGATCGATGAATGATGATGACTGAGACAGAACAACAGCGTGCGCCGACCGTTTTCTCTGCAAACTTTAATCGCAAACTAGAAACAACTACAAGAAGTCCTCATGCCTTCGCCGCCCAGAAAAAAGGTAAAATCTGGCCACCAGAAACTCATTGAGAAAAGAGAGAGAGAGAGAAGACAACAACAGGGAAAACAGCCCATTACACGTTTCTTCCCCAAAACAGGTGAGCAGTGTCACTGTGTCAGACTGTGTGTCAGTGCACCAAAAATAGCCGATCTACATGATCAGAAAACATGTCCTGACTTGTGTCGTGCATGCCGTGATGTGTGGGCTTGTAGATCTGCTACTTTTTTGTCATTTTACACCGTCATATGATGGACCATAAAGCTGCATAAATGATAAATTGCCTTTGTCAAATTGTAACACCAGACACCACATCTTTTTTATAGCAACAAATTATAAAGAGAGTGAGACAACATTAAAATAGAACAGTAAAATATAAACAAGTGAATGAAAGAAATAAAAAAAGTGTCCTCCTGCCCGAATAACAATAGCTTATTGATTGAAAGACAGAGAACACAGTACTTTGCATAGAATATCATTAATAATAAAAGGGAATAATACAAATAAATTGATGATGGAAGAGGTGTTTGGAAATTGCAATTGGAACATTGTGACTGATCAAAACACAATGAAAATATGATATATATATACACACCATTGTAGTAAAAAAGTGGTGTTACAATTTGACAAATAAGGTGAACATGATTCTTTTGACTGCCTTCAATCAAAGATCAGATGCATCATGAAACATGTGGCTCTCCTCAGTTTCAGAAACAACCATAGCCCCAGAGAGAGGAGCTGCACCAGCCTGGGGTCCCCCATCGTCTGATGATGATGATGAAGAAATAATAGGTGAGCTCATATATGGCAATTTAATTCATCATCATCATCATCAACATAATAAATATATAACAACCACCTGAGCAAGCATCACAAAACACATGACCCTCCTCCTCAGATGCAGAAACAGCCACAGAGAGAGAGAGGGGCAGTGCAGCAGCTGGTCCCCCATCGTCTGAAGATGAAAGTTGTGAAGGTGAGCGCATACTGTATATGGCAATTTAAAGGAGTTATAGTCATCTTTTTTCTTGAAAAACGGATGCTAAAATAGAAATAATGTCTCAAAAATATTTTATAAAAAAAAAAATCATATGTGTGTTTCTGTTCAAAAATTACAGCAGAAAGCCTAAAATAATGATAAAATAATCATTTTGCCATTGTTAGCCTGACTTGGTTTACCTGCTCACCTAAAAGAATAGAAGAGATTAGTTTATCATTATTTACAACCGACTAAGAAAGCATCACAAAACACATGACCCTCCTCCTCAGATGCAGAAACGGCCACAGAGAGAGAGAGGGGCGGTGCAGCAGCTGGTGCCGGTCCCCCATTGTCTGATGAAGATGATGGTTGTGATGAAGAAATGACAGGTGAGCGCATACTGTATATGGCAATATAAAGGAGCTAATAGTCAAAACGGATGCTAAAATGAAAATGTTTCAAAAATATTTTGTAAAAAAAAAAGATTAAGCTTCATACTGTAGGTGTTTCTGTTCAAAAATAACCACAAAAAGCGTAAAATAATTATAAAATAATCATTGTTAGCCTGACTTGGTTTACATCCCTTATCAATCCATATAAAAGAATAGAAGAGGAATGTAAACAAAGTCAAGCTGAAAAATGCCAAAATAATTATTTTATCATTATTTTATGCTTTTGAACAGAAACACATATGAAGCTTAATCTTTTTTTTATAAACTATTTTCGAATGCCCTCCTCCTCCTCAGATGCAGAAACAGCAACAGAGAGAGAGAGAGGCGCTGCAGCAGCCGGTGCCCCATCGTCTGATGAAGATGATGGTTGTGATGAAGAAATGACAGGTGAGCGCATACTGTATAATGACAATTTAAAGGAGCTAATAGTCAACTTTTTCTTGAGAAACGGATGCTAAAATAAAAATAATGTTTCAAAAATATATTTTTTAAAACATTAAGCTTCATGTGTGTTTCTGTTCAAAAATGACCACAGAAAGCATAAAATAATGATAAAATAATCATTTTGGCCATTGTTAGCCTGACTTGGTTTACATCCCTTATCAATCCATATAAAAGAATAGAAGAGGAATGTAAACAAAGTCAGGCTGGAAAAATTACAAAACGATTATTTTATCATTATTTTACGCTTTTCAACAGAAACACATATGAAGCTTAATAACTATTTTCGAATGCCCTCCTCCTCAGATGCAGAAACAGCCACATCGTCTGATGAAGATGATTTGGTGACAGAGGATGATGAAGTTGTGGCTACTGATGAGGATGTGGTGGTTACTGATGACTTGGCTACTGATGATGATGAAAATGAGGTGAGAGAGGATGATGAAGGTGTGGCTACTGATGATGAAGATGATGATGGAAAAGATGTGGTGGTTACTGATGGAGAAGACATGGCTACTGATGATGATGATGGAGAAGATGAGGTGGGAGAGGATGATGGAGACCAATATGATTATGGGGGTAGTGAGGATGAGCAGAGGGAGGAAGAGGTCAATCCAGAACCGCATTTAGCAGGGGACCCAGGACTATGGCCAGAGAATCTAACTAATAAACAGAGAGACAACATTGTTTGCAGATTGGCTAAGAGAGGTGCAGAAGAAAGAGACCTAACAAAAATGGCACTCAAAGATAAGGATGGCAAACCATTCCCAACATATCTTGATTTTTCAAAGTCAGCCAATGGCCGTGAGAAAACTAAAAGAGACTGGCTCATATATAGTGTAAGTGCAAAGGCTCTGTACTGCATCCCATGCATTCTGTTCTCTCATGAGCTAAAAAAGGCTTCCAAAAGTGCACTGAACAGCAAAGATGGAATGAAGTTAATGGACACCAAATGGAAACCTTTGTACATGAAACTACCAAAGCATGAGACAGACAGTTCCCATAAGCAGTGCTACTTGAAATGGAAATCACTGCAGCAGTCACTATTGGCAGCAACAGGAGTCGATAGTCACATTCAAAAACTAATGCAAACTGAAGTAGAGAAGCATAAAATGATTTTGGAGAGGCTTTTGCATGTGACTCTTCATTTGGCTTCAAGGAATCTTTCATTCAGAGGCCACACCTCAAAAGTATTGGTACCAAAGTGTACTTAAAGTACCAAAAAGGAAAGTACCCATTGTGCAGAATGTCCTGTTTCACAAGCTTAAATGTACAAATTAACTAGTTTTCAAATAATTGTAGTGGAGTACAATAATTGCCTTTGAAATGTAGTGTGGTTCTGAAATGTATTGGCTCTAAAATGCCCACCGGCGGGTCTTCTGGTTGGCAAAATCATCCATTAGATCATTAAAGTTCAATGTTTTAGCCAACTCGCTTTCGATGGAAAGCCTTGCCAGGCTGTTGAGCCGTTCCTGGCTCATAGTTGATCGCAGGTAGTTTTTAACAAGTTTTAATTTGCTAAATGCGCGTTCACCACCTGCAACAGTGACAGGCAAGGTGCAGAAGATGCGCAGTGCGACACACACATCTTTAAAGATGTTCACCAGCTGGGTCTTGTAGATGGCATTGAGGAGCTCAAGAGGGGACAGAGAGGGTGGAAATGTCTCCTTATATATCGTGCGCAGGTGAAGCATTTCGTTTACAAATTCCTTGGAAAGATCACTGGAGTATTTTTTTTGGAGTGTCTGGCATGCTGTCATCATTTCCTCTTCGGACATATCTGTCAGATTCAGAAGGGGTGAAAATGTTTGGCATATGTTTGCAGTGCTCTGGAATCTTGCTTTTAACTGGGAGATAATGCTATCCATTGCCACATAGAATATTTTATTTCTGAAAGTGTGTGCTGGACTCTCTGCTGCAGGTTCATCTTGCTCTTGCATACTCTCATCAGGCATGCGTTTCCTTTTCTTGGTACGTTTCGCTTCACAGGTAAATTTAGCAGGGATCTTCATTGATTTTGCCACTGTTTTGGCCTCTGAGAGCAGCGAGTCCCATTTGTCTCTAATTCCCTGCATTTCTTTATGCAGTCTGTTTATGTTTGCAGCTTGTCTGTCAAGAGAAATATCTCCTTCCTGAAGAATCTTGCTGCGATTCTCAATACACTGAAGGACCTTGACCCACACAGTCAGAAGGACAACAGCATCGAAGGACTGGAAATATTTTGAAAGACCGCTGACCTCAGAACTGGCTTCATCTGTCAGATTGCATTCTGTTAATACACATTCCAGTGCCTTAATGATAGAGGGCAAGCGTCTAGCCACAACTTTAACAGCAGCAATGCGTGCACTCCATCGAGTCTCAGAGAGGGAATGGAGAGAGCACCCCGTCTTACTCTTCAATATTTGCCATCGCTCTGGGCTAGCACTGAAGAAGTTGTATAGTCGATTAACGCAACCAAAAAATGTTTTGACTTCAGTACATGATGCAGCTGCATGTACACCCACCAGGTTAAGGGTATGGGAAGCACAGGGCGAGTATGTAGCAAGAGGATTGGCTTTTAAAATCTGAGCTTGGACTCCTTTCACCTTTCCTGACATATTGGCCCCGTTGTCATATCCTTGACCTCTACAGTCCTCTAACGGTATGCCATTGTCTTGCAATGAAACTATAATCATTTCTGAAATATCCTTGCCTGTCTTTTTGTTAAATTGTGTGAATTGAATGAACCTCTCAGTTATCTTCCAAACACCAGTGATAGCAACACCACTGTCTTCACCACTCTCTTTGTCTTCTTCTCGATGTACAAATCTTACCATTATCACATTCTGTTCAGTGTGAGAGATGTCTGGTGTTGCGTCACATATCACAGAGTAATAGATTGCACTTTCTCTTTGATCCAGAATTGTGTTTAGCACTCTCTTGCCACAGAGATCAATGAACTCATTCTGTGTGCTAGCACTTAGATAATGAGTTAACCGTGAACCTTTCTCGTGTTGCCTTACTTTTTCTAAGTGCTCATGTAAAACATGATCATAACGTTCCAACATCTCAAGACTGCCAAGAAAATTACCATTATGGACATCATCTAATATTGAGGTGTGGCCTCTGAATGAAAGATTCCTTGAAGCCAAATGAAGAGTCACATGCAAAAGCCTCTCCAAAATCATTTTATGCTTCTCTACTTCAGTTTGCATTAGTTTTTGAATGTGACTATCGACTCCTGTTGCTGCCAATAGTGACTGCTGCAGTGATTTCCATTTCAAGTAGCACTGCTTATGGGAACTGTCTGTCTCATGCTTTGGTAGTTTCATGTACAAAGGTTTCCATTTGGTGTCCATTAACTTCATTCCATCTTTGCTGTTCAGTGCACTTTTGGAAGCCTTTTTTAGCTCATGAGAGAACAGAATGCATGGGATGCAGTACAGAGCCTTTGCACTTACACTATATATGAGCCAGTCTCTTTTAGTTTTCTCACGGCCATTGGCTGACTTTGAAAAATCAAGATATGTTGGGAATGGTTTGCCATCCTTATCTTTGAGTGCCATTTGAGTGCCATTTTTGTACTTTTATTTTTTATTTTTTTAATTCCAGGCTTATACTTGTAACAGAGTTTTCTGTATCGATACATAAGAAAACAAATATTTGAGTTGATCACCACTGATAGTTGGTGTTCTGTTCTGCTAATAAACATTTTTGACTCTTGAAGTAGTTTCAGTTGTCCTTTATATGGTCATCGCTATGTCAATGTACAGTAGGGGTTTTCTTTATTTTTCTTATGCCCTGGGATTGGGAATAATAACCAAAACAAAACTTGTGTGCCCCTCCTAAAGTCAGATGTGTACCCTGCAAAAGCTATTCAGGAATCATTTTTATAATCTATCATTAAATAAGAATAAAGCAAACATATTTATATAGACACTAACAGTTATTTACTGCCATTGACGAAAACATCTTCTCATTCTGTTTTTGGCCACTAGATGGTAGTCTTCCCTAAGGTATGAGTGACCAGTTTCTCCCTTCTCCTGGGTGTCATATACTTCAGTAGATCATGTGACCGCAAAAAGTACATTCCTTTGTCGATTGATTGATTGAAGACTATTAGAAGGTTGCATAGAAAAAGGTACAGTTTCATGAGGGTACAGTTCACTGGTACAAAGTCAACTAAAAGGAGATCTAGGAAAGCACTTGGCTTATTTACACAGGAAACCATTGAAGTAGCTCATATAACATTGAATGACAGACGGATAGAACACGTGATGATTCCCCCTTCTGTGTGAGTGTGTCTGTGTCTCCCCTATTATGCAGGAATAAATGTGCTGAGGCAATCAGGGCTACGGTATCATTGTGAGACCTGTCATTCAAACAGTAACAAAGTGTTGCCGGTTGGCCGGTTCTCCGCTAGCGTGGTGGGGCCCATACAGATTCCTGGTCCAGGGGCCCAGAATTTCTGGCTACGCCCCTGCATGTCCCTGTTAGGAAATGTTGTTGTAGTTAACATTGAGTATTCCTTTTATCAATAAATATGGAACTTGTGACTGTTTCACTGTTGCCATGCTGATGCCATGTCCAGATTACAATTGCACTGCACCCACAAGGCTAGGTCATGGTCTGGTGGAAACAATGACTCTCTGTCTTATAGCGGGGCAGGTAAATGCATTTTTGCACTAAAATACTTCACAAGTGGAAAGAAACCTAAAACTTTTCACAAGTACTCCTTAGGGGTTGTTCCTATGATAAAACACGTTAGACACTGAAAAATCAAAATGGCTGCCATGTTTCCAAGATGGCTGCCTCTGAACAGTACGCCAGCCAGTTAATGTCCGATTTTCATAATATTAGAGTTGTTTTGTAGGTTTTAAAACATCGTGAGTTCATTTATTACTCTTTTAAAGCAGCCAGAATAACTTTTCTGACTTTTGGTTGGGGTCTTTCCTCACCTGGGACCCCCCAAACAGACCCCTGAGCTTATCTGAGTAGTCGCTTTGCTCCTGCTCCAGAGCAATGTTAAATTAGATCATAACTGAAGCATTAAAGTTGTTGTAACTGGGCTCTGAAAGCAAAAATGAGTAGTAGCAAATACCCAGGGGTCTTCCACAGGGGTCCCGGACCCCTAGGGGGTCCTCAGAGTTACTACAGGAGGCCTGCCGAATCTTGATGGGGAAGTTCCTTTTTTTTTATATGTATATATATTTTTACATTTGAAACTGTTTTTATTAGTATTCTCAGTATTATTTATAACATGTGTGTGTTAGACAGACAGGTTCACAGGTATTGCAAGAATTAAGGTATTGCAACTTCTCACTTTGGGCGCACAGTCTAACATGTCCATTTATTGCATTGCACTAACACTGACAACACAACACACACACCTCTTTGTTATCGTCACCCCAAAACCCGCACCCTATCCTCTTAACTCATTGAGTGCCAGCCTATCACCACTAGAGGGCGCCCAGTGACCAGAGAATAATAGAGATATGCTGGTAATGCATGCCCAAGCCCTGGAGCCCAAGCCCAAGCCCTACTTGCCTGAACACTTTCCTTTGTGCATGTACAGGAAGAGGATGAAGTTAGCTTGAAGTTAGCTATTGGCTACCAAGCATTTTAGAAGCCTTATTTTCGTCAACTTAGCCATGATTAAACCTTGCACACCTCATGCATGGGAAAAAAACAGAGAAGAATGAGCTCTAAAAAATCCAATGCAATCCTGGATTGCATTGGAGTGGATTTGTGCAGTTTGTTCACAGCTTTCAAACAAAAAAATCCGATTGGAAATCCGTTCAGGCATTCTTGAGATAATCGCCATTATGTTTTACATGTAATGTAAACAAAAATGGCTGCCCTGTATGTTAGATGGGGTTGTATGGGGGTGGAACATGCAAAATCGCGATTGAAATCATGTTCACCAGATTTGATGGGGTCCAAAAAAAAAAAAAAAAAAATCAAATTTATTTATTTTTTATTTTTTTAAAAGCCGAACTTGTTCGGGATCGGCACTCTACGATACGCTAATAAAGCCGAACTAGTTCGGGATTGGCACTCAATGAGTTAAAGAGCTCACGGTCAATTGTACCCAAAGAAATTCACTACTATACATGTCCTCCCTAATAATGTTGACAGTTTCCACTATATCATTTGCAGGGAGGAGAGTGCAAGGCAGGTTATTGTTTGAGCAGCTGCACCGTCCCTTGTAACCTGCTTTGCAAACACATTTGATGAGCTTTGCCTTTGCAGCAGGGATGGCAAGAAACCTGACTGGAACATACCCTCCACTCTCTGAATTCCATCTATTTTTTCAATTGATGGAAGCTCAGGGCAATTTGTCAGGTATGACGAAGTAGGCATCATAATACGATACCTTCATCAAGGGACATGATTTTGAGGAAGTGCAAACACATGAAGAGGCTGATACCCCGATTCCTTATCAAGTCCTTGCCTCCGGTAAAAAAAAGGAAATTGATATATTCGAGTGAGTTCAAGTTGATGTTACAAATGTCAAGGGTTCCTTTGCGTTTTTCAGATGTTGACTGGGGAAGAACATTTGTTGGAATCACCAAAAAGACATGGGTCAATGCCTACTTGATGATGATGATGATGATGATGATGATGATGACCAAGCCACTAACCGCTTCAAGGACCTTGGCAAGGTCATTGGCCATTCCTCCTGAGCTTATAAATTGTGAGCTTCCATCAACATTGCAGTCCGAACATTTTGCATGCCATGTTTACAGTTCAAAAGGTCCAACAACCCTGGGATTACTCAGATGGGAACTATTTCTGTCAAATAACTTGGAGGGTGAGATGCTACCTCCAACTCGTGCTGCACTGCTACCACATTACCTCCGTGCCAACTCCGTCACAATGCAGGATAAATCATACCTGACAAATTTCCCTGTGCTTCCACCAATCGAAGAAAATAGATGGAATTCAGAGAGTGGAGGGTATATTCCAGGTTTCAGTTTTCTTGCTCTCCCTGCTCCAAAGGCAGTACTTGAGCCCATCAAATGTGTCTGCAAAGCAGGTTGTAAGGGACGGTGCAGCTGCTCAAATAACCTGCCTTTCACTCTATGCTATGGTGGAGAATGTGTCAACACTATTAGGTTGGACATTGAAGATGATGATGATGATGAAGACGAATATATCCTGCATGTCTGAAATTACTGTAGTGTAGTGAATCTCTTTGGGCGTAATTAACCATGGGCTCTATAAGAGGATAAGGTGAGGGTTTTGGGGTGACAATAACAAAGAGGTGTGTGTGTGTGTGTGTGTGTGTGTGTGTGTGTGTGTGTGTGTGTGTGTGTGTGTGTGTGTGTGTGTGTGTGTACAAACATTCCCGTGTCATTCCATCCATGTTTTATCTCTGTGATAACTTGGAAATGTTTGCATCTTTGACAGCTAATACACCAGATGTTGTTGTGGTTGATGAAGAGTCCAGGGAAGTGTCTGTATTGGAGATGGCCTGCACCTTTGACCCTAGCCTAGAGGAAGCTTTCATGACCAAGGTCATTAAATACCAACCTCTCCTAAATACGATCTCAGAGCTGGGGTACAGGTGCAGACTATTTGTTTTCATATTTGGCAGCCTAGGACATACCCACAGGCTGGTTGTTAGAGGGTTTCAACAACTTGGAGTGCCTAAAAAAGAGGCAAAAAGGCTGGCAAAGTATTGTTCCGTCTCCGCTATAATCGGCAGCCGCCACATATGGCGGAGACGCTGTTACTTATACCCGTAGAGTACCAAGTGCCTTGCTATTGTATCATGAAGACATAATGCCATGATTTTGTAAATGTTACTCTACTGCACCTATACTATTTGTATCCTTGTATGCATCTCCTTTGTGTGGACATAAATAAATGGTTAAAGTGTGTGTGTGTGTGTGTGTGTGTGTGTGTGTGTGTGTGTGTGTGTGTGTGTGTGTGTGTGTGTGTGTGTGTGTGTGTGTGTGTGTGTGTGTGTATGTGTTGTCAGTGTGAGTGCAGTGCAATACATGGAAATGTTGTTCTGCACCCAAAGTGAAAAGTTGCAATACCTTCATTATTGCAATCCCTGCAGTAACAGCTGTCAACCATAACTGTTTTAACACAAAAAACATAAATAATACTGAGAATACTAATAAACCATCAAAGTACAATACATAAAACCAGGATACATAAAAACATTCAAAGTTTCAAATGTAAAAAAAAAAAGAAAAAAAAAAGATCTCATCGAGATTTGGCAGGCCCCCTGTAATAGCTCTGAGGACCCCCCCAGGGGTCCCGGACCCCCCGTGGAAGACCTCTGTTATTTGCTACTAGTCATTTTTTATTTCAGAGCATATTTCAGATCTAATTTAACATTGTTCTGGTGCAGGAGCAGAGCGATTACTGAAATAGGCTCAGGGGTCTGTCTGGGGGGTCCCAGGTGAGGAAAGACCCCAACCAAAAGTCAGAAAGGTTATTCTGGCTGCTTTAAAAGTGTAATAAATGAACTCAGGATGTTTTAAAACCTACAAAACAACTCTAATATTATGAAAATTCGATATTAACTGGCTGGCGTACTGTAAAACATATCCGAAAAGGCGGCCATCTTTAAAACTGGCGGACATTTTGAAAATTAAGTGTCTAATGTGATTTTTCTAAAGAATGACCCAAGAGGTACACTCTGTAAAATTGTGGTGCTTCTTTCCAGAACTGAAGTATTGTTCTCCTTAACAGCCCCGCTATTATCAGCTGTCTGGAGCCTGTACCTAAACAATGAGAATTGTTTTGGTTTATACAGCTTCGCTGGGGAAAGCTGGTGTCTTGCAGACACTAGAAGGACATCTTCAACTGAAAGGAACATAACAGAACTGGGAGGAGAGGACTGGGGGAGGGAGGCAGGCTTTTATGGGCGTGTACACCGGGCCCAGGTGCAGGCCAATCTGCTTGATGGCCATCAATCAATATTACTGCTCCAACAGAAATTAATACAAAGCAACTAGACAAAGCCTAACCATAACCAAAGTGTGTAACCTATCATGTAACATTACCATACAGCGAACCGTCACAGTCTATATTATAAATACTGTATGTTTATTTAACCCGGCAAAGCATCTGTGTTATTTTAGATGATTTAGATTATTTATTTATTTATATAAGGGTCATTTGTGTACGGTGTGATGTCATACTGATGTCAGCAGTGTGACAGGAGATAAGCGACCACCAAACATCCATTCTTTGATCCTGAACTTAATTCCAAAACACACTTGTTTGAATTACTATTGAGGGACATACTCTGTTTTTGTTCTGTATGTCTTTTAGAACATACAGTACCTTGCAGTCATGCATTACGATGAAACAGTGGACGCATGCAGAAGGATGGTATAGTACGGCGGTCAGTCGTCTGCCCAAAGGCAAAGAAAGGAGGCTATACGCTCCTAGTGAAAATCCAATCCACTTACGGTTGGAACAACTAATATATGAACATATATATATTTTATATTTGTCTCTTCCTTAAGGCTCTTCAGGCCTTTAGGCTCTTCGGGGGTCGCCCCAGCAAATAATCTACCTCCATCTCACCTTGTGCTCTGCAGCCTCTTGCTTTCACACCTACAAACTTCATGTCTTTCATTACACCGATAAATCTCCTATTTGGTATTCCTCTAGGGCAGGGGTTTTCAAACTTTTTTGACTCCGGGCAACCCTGTAAATAACTTTTTCATCCACGGCACTCCTGAGTTACACTGTTAATTTTTTTTAATCTTACATCATATTGCAGAAATATCCATTTCCATCAGAAATGTTTAAACACTTGACGTGTGTGCTTACACAAGCATTTCTCTCTCTCTCTCTCTGTGTGTGTGTGTGTGTGTGTGTGTGTGGGTGGGTGTGGGTGTGTGTGTGTGTGTGTGTGTGTGTGTGTGTGTGTGAGTGTGTGTGTGTGTGTGTGTGTGTGTGTGTGTGTGTGTGTGTGTGTGTCTGTGCACGCGCAATGAATTGGATATTTAGGTTTGAATAAAGGGAATCCGTCTGAGTCACCATCCAGCAGACCTATTGATGACATCATCGTGTCTACACTGCTAAGCCTTAAAACGCCAATCGATCAAGTAAACATTAGGATCAACGCGCTCGAAAACAGCCTGTGACTTCCGGCTTGTTTATGGGAACTGCAGCGTTCCGTTCAGCGGTAACTACCGCGGTAATAAATAAACAAATAGAAAGACTATTTGTTTATTTATTAATTAAAATCACTTATCTAACTGTTCACATTTTTGACAGGGCATGACATTAACCTGGTCAAGATACTCATAAATGCTGGCACTACAGATAGAAGGATGGCGGATTGCGGGGATGTTTCTGTCATGTTAAAGGACTCGGACCCTAGGCTGTCTGCATCTGTGAGGCATACCCCCAGCGCAGAGAGGAATTGGATGCATACATGGCCATCATAGCAGATCTGGCACTGTCTTGCGGCGGGTCACTATTTTATGAGTATCACAAATCGTTCTCCTCCAAAGCGGCCTTACACATCGAAAAGTTCAATCAACGTTTGGATTGGTCAGTAGTCGACCTATCCCTTATCTCCGGACATTTCACCGGCCATAGGTATGTGTTTTTTTTAACCACTCCTCCAATCTATGCCCCAAGGCCGTGGTTAAGTTTAAGCACGAGTCGCTCCAGCAGCCTCAGTTAAACGCAACCCGACCAATCCCGAAGGGCAACGTGATAAACAGGTGCGATACATGCCAGGGAACAATACCCCTAGTTTTAACAAGTTTAATGAAAGTGTATGTACATTTAATTTCTGTAAATGTATGCATGTCTGCAGTTGGTGCGGGGACAGCCACCCGAGGTCCGTCTGCCCACAGAGAGTCCGTGTAAAACCAGCAAAATAATAAAGGACCATCAGTGAATGTCCCTGCTTTGTCCAAGGCCCTTAACAACCAGCCTAACCGTTCTTTTGTTAACTTTCTATTGATTGGGCTAGTCCAAGGGTTTCTGGCGGGTCTGTGTTGGCTACCCAAAATAACCCACATAATCATTCAAATATTTGCAGTCGGCAATCCTAGAACCTAACATAATTGATGAGCTTCTTAAAAAAAGAAACTACTAAAGGTCACATGTTTGGGCTGTTTAAAAAAATCCCCCTTTTCTCTCTTTAGAGAGAAGTACAAAAAAGAAAAAAAAAGAAAATCGACCTCTCTGCTCCTCATAATGACCCAGTTCCCAGTATTAATGATTTAATTCCTCTATTTCCGTTTTCGATAATGCCATCAAAATGATTAAATCGGCGGGCGTAGGTGTGTGGTTGGGAAAAGCGGACACAACGGATGCTTTAAAGTGACGCCACTCCATCCGTCTCAATGGAATCTCTCCGGGGGGAAATGGCAGGGAAATCTATTTGGCAGTTAAATTAACTTTCGGGTGCCGCAGTAGCCCCCGTATTTTCGATTCTCTGTCAGAGGCGTTATGCTGGATTTTATCCAATACTTTCAAATTGCTGTTCGTTCTGCATCTTCTAGAAGATTTTTTTTTAGCAGTAGACTTTCATCATTCGCCTCCAGCCCGGTGCATCTCAATTTTAAAAGACGTGTTCAATGCTGTAGGAGTTCCCCTGTCAGAGGAAAAATAAACAGTAGGCCCCAGCAACAAGTTAGAATTTCTCGGCTTCTTATTAGACAGCGTGCTTATGCAAGCTTCTCTGCCAGAGGAAAAATTAACATTAGAGAATTCCTCAGAAGTTGTTTAGAGGTACCATCTATGCCAAAACGTCAACTCCTGTCGCTTAATTTTGCTGTGCAAATTATTCCACTCCTTTGTTTCTCGCCTGTTAGATATGGCCAAACATGTTATTGCCTTAGATGAGGGATGCAAATCAGATATTCGATTCTGGTCTGCGCTGCTGGATCAATGGAATGGGATTTTGTTTTTCTTTAATGATTTCATTGAGACTTACTCTTCATTGAAATTTTACACGGATGCCGCCCCCAGGGGTGTCGCACCAAATTTTTTAACTATTGAAAAATAGCAGATATACAAGCTCACAGCGCAGCACCGAGTGCTGCTCTGCGAGCTTGTAGATCTGCTATTTTTTGAAAAATCTAGAAAATGTGTGCTAGTCTTTGAATATTTCAAATCGTTCTAAGGTTTTTTGAAAATGTCAGTGGTGCTCAAACTTTTTCATGTGAAGGACCCCCAAAATGATATGTATTTTGAGATGGGGACCTCCATCTCAAAATAATTAGTTCTAGGGAGGGACCCCCCTGAAGCAAAGTTTGAGTTATAAATGCTCGCTTAAAAATACTTTCAAAGATTTGCACACATATTCACACCTTTTCAAAAATAGCAGATATACAAGCTCACAGCGTGGCACCGAGTGCAGCGCTGCCAGCTTGTAGATCTGATATTTTTCAATAGATAAAGTATAAAATAATTAAGGCCCCCCTAGTAACTCAGTCCCACTCCCCCCCCAATCAGTGGTTCGCAAATCCTGGCCGACTGAAATTAGCGAGATGGCAAGTAACCTTAAATCCATCGCTCTGTTTGAATTGTACAGGATTGTTATGGCATGCTTAAAGGACAACTCCTCCCAAAATCACATCTAGGCTGTGTTTCTTACTTGTTTTAGTGGAGAAATACGGTCTGTGAGGTCTATTAGGCATAAAAGCCCCTGACGTCCAGTTTCCACAGCAGACCCCAGCAGCCTCTCAGCCTATAGTGGTGTTTATAAGCTTATGGTTTTTACCCTGTTTGTGGTGTTCAAAAGTGTCTTTTTTTTCTTCATGAAGGCATTACTACTTCACATAGTATACGATACCGGGCATCTTTTCTCCCCAACAAGCCCCCCCTCGCCTGAAAAGACCCCAAAGATGAAGTCTTGCGAGGACGCGAGATTCTCACAACGTGGCATTGTGTATAAATACAGCAATGGCTGCGTTCCAGGACGCCCTTATAGAGTCCTGCAATGCGGAAACAGACAGCGCTGTCCGCGCCGATTCAACGCTCTAAGTGTGAAGAACAACTATAATTGTCTCCACCAGCCGAAGGCTGAGGGAGAGTATGTTTTCCCCTCCGTCCGTCCGTGCGTCCGTCCGTCCGTGTGTCCGTGTGTCCTCGCAGTTTGTGTGCAGCTAATCTCAGTCGCCGTTGCAGTTGTTTCTGCCAAAGTGAGCACACACATTCCCTGGATGCCAATCTAGAACCTCTGCCCTAAATTTTTCAAATGGGCCTTTTCTAGCGCCACCTAGTGGCCGATGTTCGCAAGACACATTTCTGTGCACTACTCTTACAGATTTTGGCCAAAATTCCTACAAATCGGTAGGCAGTATCTCGACAGTCATGTGATCGACACGGATCTGTCCGATTTTGCATATTCCATCCTGATTGGCTAAGATTGGCTTCCAAAGTTTGTAGGATTGAGCCGTTTGGAACAAAATACCTCAAATCCCAAACGCAAAGTGCAATCATCATGAAATCGCGCACACACGTTCCCACTAGGTCGAAGAAGAAATGCCACTTTAAATTTTTGAAATCAGCCTCATGGTGGCGCTATAACAGGGCGATTTGTGGTTTTACCTATAACTCCATCGTTGTGAGCACCTAATCTCAGTCGCCGTTGGCCCGGACGCTGCCAAAGTGAGCACACACACTCCCTGGATGTAAATCTAGAACCTCTGCCCTAACTTTTTCAAATGGGCCTTTTCTAGCGCCACCTAGTGGCCGATGTTCGCAAAACACATTTCGGTGCACTACTCTTACAGATTTTGGCCAAAAATCCTACAAATCGGTAGGCAGTATCTCGACAGTCATGTGATCGACACGGATCTGTCCGATTTTTCATATTCCATCCTGATTGGCTAAGATTGGCTTCCAAAGTTTGCAGGATTGCTCCGTTTTTGAACAAAATGCCTCAAATCATCAACGCAGCTTACGATTACCGTGAAATTTGTCACACATATTCCCAAATGCTACCTTTTTCACATTGGCCTGTTATAGCGCCACCAGCAGGTAGACTTTAGCAAAACACATTTTTGGAACACAATGCTTCAAATCATGCATGCAGCGTCCGATTGCCATGAAAGATCTAAGGTGAAGAACATATGCCACCCTTTTTACATTGGCATATTATACAGTAGCACCACCAGGATGCACGGCCTGGTGGAGACCTGTGCTCGGAAGAGCACTGCTTCTAGTTATATTATCAAACGCTGTTACGATGCCAAATCATTGCCAGTTTCCCAACTGTTCTAACAAAAAGACGCCAGCCGGCCTACGATGCAGAAGTTTTCACAGAATACCATTGAACAATGAAGAGCAGTTCAGGCAGACAACTCTTGGATTAATTTGGAATATATTTTATTGAGCATTCACTGAGCAATTACTGAGCATGATAAATGAAGCATAGAATGAGCATGATATGAAGCATAGTTTGGTGTCAGGACTCTGTCTCTATTCATTCCCTGTACGTATAAACATTTTAGGTAAGTTATACCAAATATAATTATTTACCAAATAGAATTACAGGGAATGAATTAAGATCCCCAAAACAGCAAGACCCCCAAAAAGCTTGAGAACAGTCTGACGACAAGCCAACCATCTGAGAGAATGGTGGAGCTCCATAAGACTGCGATCACACAATCACCCCAACTACACTTGCATTAGCAAGATGTGGAGCATTTAGCAGCCATACCCAACGTCCACCAAAAATAAAATTCCCCAGCAATCCACCAGATCTGCAAAGGTTACAGCGAGCAGAATTCTGTGGCAAGCAACATTATAAGTTGCCGATTACAGAGCATGAGCACTCATTAGCTTTTGAGCATGCAGAATTTAATTCTTATTAAAATGAATATATCTAACATAAGCTGCAGAAGACCATCGGCCCAGATATTTGAGAAGCAGCGGGAACTAGCAGTACTGCAGCCTGCAGTTGTATAGCTTTGCAAATGCAGAGGGAATGAAAAGTGTAGACCTCTGAATGTTTGTTAAGCTATACTAAAAGATACAGCTAGTATAAATAAGTCATTCTACAATTAGAGTAGGCTAGGTTTGATCACTCTACAGTAGATTATAGTGTGGGGCCTTCGTGCAAATTTGTCTTAAAGCGCCAAATTTTGCACAGATGTAGCCCAGGGCATGCTCTAATGATTTAGCTTGGGCGCCCGAGTTTGCGACCTTCCGGGTCGCCAAAGCGGCCAAATCAAGTTGGGCTCCCATCGACTTTCTATACAGGAGGAAAATACCCAGAAAAAGAATCTGCTTTAAGTAGGATGTGAGGGGTTTGTCATGATTCTGAATCCATTGCAAGCGTTTGTTTTGCACAAAAAAACTTTCCTTGGGCTAGAAATGGTCCCCAAAAACACCCACACAACTGTGAAAAGTGATGACTCATCACTAAACCATCGTTTTGTGGGGCCATTTCTAGCCCAAGGAAACAAATTCTTGCAATGGATTTAGAATCATGACAAACCTCTAGCTAGACCCCTCACATCCTACTTGAAGCAGATTTTTTTCTGGGTATTTTCCTCCTGTATAGAAAGTTGATGGGAGCCCAACTTGATTTGGCCACTGTGGCGACCCCGAAGGTCATCGGCTCGGGCACCCTAGCTAAACCATTAGAGCATGCCCAGGGCTACATCTGTGCAAATGTACATTTGGCGCTTTTAGACTGATTTGCACGGAATGAGCATTGTCTCCCCTTAAGTCCCCGTACTACAAAGCCCACAGGGCTTGTTTCCATTGTGGTCCTATGGTTTCTCCCATGGGTGTGTAATGCAACACAACAAGGTTACACTCAATCATATCATTAAAACTGTACAATTCTAGAAACACAGTTCTATCATAAGAAATGTATGTTTAGGTTTATGGTATAAGTCATTATATAAGTAATTTCCAGTATATCAGGGGTCTTCAACATTTTCAGGCCAAGGACCCCTTAGTTGAGACAGAGATGAAGCAGGGACCCCACACACTTTTTGTAGATTCATATAATTTCATCGTTTGACAACACAATCATTGTGCATCATGTTAGTTTGTTTTCAGATATTTAACCACTTGAACCGTCAATACTTAATAAACTTCACCTTTCACTCTGTACTTAGTCTGCTCTTTTCCCCCCTCTAAACCAAACCTCTTTGCCGGAAATAGACGATCTACAAAAAATTTTATCACACAAAGATTTGGAGGGCCCCCTGTAGTAACTCTGAGGACCCCCTAGGGGTCCCGGACCCCCTGGGGCCCCCATGGGGCGTCATAGCTCAGGGGTAGAGAAACCGACATTAGATCACAAAGGGTTCCCGAAGGGTTCCCGGTTCGAATCCAGGCTCCCCGAGTTAATGTCAAAGAGTCCTTGAGCAAGGCTCTGTACCCCTAGTTGCTCCCGGTGAGTAGGTTGGTGCCTTGCATGGTTTCCTCTACCATCGGTGTAAGAATGTGTGTGTGTGAATGGGTGAATGTAATGCACAATCTATGTAAAGCGCCTTGGATAAAAGCACTATATAAATGCACCATTTACCATTTACCTGTTGAATACCCCTGCAGTACATACATCTGACTATTCTTTCCTATAAGTACCGGTACTTCTCCTATCTACTTTCCCCATCCAAATTCCTTCTTGGCCATTCCTAGGGGGTTACTGTTGCCAGTGGTGGCCTAACGGAGGCCCCTGTTGACAGGAGCATGCAGTTTAAATATATAAAGCTCCAATATGAATTGAAATTTAATTGAATAGTTAAACTCAGCACAAAAAGAAGGGAAACTTGACTTGGGTCCATTATATCTCCCCTTTAACAATACCGAATTGTATTGTGTTTTATGTCACTTTTATCGTTGATTTTCTAATCATCGGGCATTCGAGGCATGAGCTACACAGCCAAACGTGTTTGTTGGTAGCGCTGACCAATATTTTGCCAAAATGGCTTGCAATACTAAAATTTGTCAACATTGGTCTGCGCTACCAACACGTTTGGCTGTGTAGCTCATGCCTCGAATGCCCGATACTTACAAGCTGTAGTGTACCTCGTTGTAAAGGTGACAAATCAATGATAAGAATGACATAATTCGGTATTCGGTATTATTAAAGGGGCGATGTAATGGACCGAAGTAAAGTTTCCTTTCTTTTTGTGCTGAGTTTATAAAATCTCTTTTCTATTCACCTCCCCACCAACATACCGGCATTTCATTTGATGCTGCCAGTGAGCTACTTTATAGTGGAACGTTTTTCACCCCCTCTGTGGTGTGAATACGCTGGTGCCTTTTCAAGTGACCTGGTTGATTGAAACTCTTGTTACACAGTTTACAATGGAAAGGTTTTTCTCCAGTGTGGATACGCTGGTGTGCCTTCAAGTAGGATGACTGAGTGAAACTCTTATCACAATGTTTACAATGGAAAGGTTTTTCTCCATTGTGGATATGTTGGTGCATTGTCAAGGAATATGCTCGACTGAAACTCTTATCACAATCTTTACAACGGAAAGGTGTTTCTCCAGTGTGGATACGCTGGTGTGTCTTCAGGGCACTTGACTGATTGAATCTCTTGTCACAATGATTACAGTGGAAAGGTTTTTTTCCACTGTGAACAAGCTGGTGTCTCTTAAGGTGACTTGACTGATAGAACCTCTTTTCGCAATGCTTACAATGGAAAGGCCTTTCTCCAGTGTGGCTACGCTGGTGTACTTTCAGTTCAGCTGGCCGAATGTAAGTCTTGTCACAAAATTTACAGTGGAAACGTTTTTCTGGTTTTTCTCCAGTGTGAGTATGCTGGTGTATTTTCAATTCAGATGAATAAATGAAACTCTTGTCACAAGTTTTACATTGGAAAGGTTTTGTTCTAGTTCTAGTGTGGACATACTGGTGTCTCTTCAACTGACCCGACTCAGTGAAACTCTTGTCACAAAGTTGACAATGGAAAGGTTTTTCTCCAGTGTGGATACGCTGGTGTGCCTTCAAGTTGGATGACTGAGTGAAACTCTTATCACAATGTTTACAATGGAAAGGTTTTTCTCCATTGAGGATATGTTGGTGTGTCTTCAGGGCACTTGACTGACGGAAACTCTTGTTGCAATGTTTACAATGGAAAGGTTTTTCTCCACTGTGGATACGCTCGTGTATCTTCAGTTGACCTGACTGACTGTAAGCTTTGTCACAATGTTTACAACTGAAAGGTTTTTCTCCGGTGTGAACACGCTGGTGTGTTATCAGCTTAGATGAATAACAGAAACTCTTGTCGCAATGTTGACACTGGAAAGGTTTTTCTCCAGTGTGGACACCTCCACTTGTCTCCCCCCAATCATCACTGTCTTCAGCGACTTCAGAGTCAGATTCAAGTTCAACTTCAGAGCAGTGAGAAGAGACGTCTTCATCATCAGCTTCACTTTTCACTACTGGTAATGTTGACGTTGACCCATAAGGCTCTTCTTGTCTTTGAAGTCGCTCCTCGTCTTCCTCTTTAATGTGTGGATGCTCTGGTTCCTCCTCACTGCTGCCTTGCTGCAGGTGCCCTGGTGGATGGAGAGCCAGGTGAACCATGTTCAGAGGGAGTCTGTGAAGGACCACCACTGCAAGCTTCATAGTATTCACTGGAGAAGTCAATGTTGACCCAGAAGGCTCCTCTGATGTTTGAAGTATCTCCTCCTGTTCCTCTTTAATGTGTGGAGGCTCTGGTTCCTCCTGTTCCTCTTTAATGTGTGGAGGCTCTGGTTCCTCCTGTTCCTCTTTAATGTGTGGAGGCTCTGGTTCCTCCTGTTCCTCTTTAATGTGTGGAGGCTCTGGTTCCTCCTGTTCCTCTTTAATGTGTGGAGGCTCTGGTTCCTCCTGGAGCAGACTGGAGCTCCTCTCTTGTTCAGGAGAAACCTCCTCTTTACACACAATCATGTGCAGGATTTCTAGGAGCAGAAATATAACATGATAGTGTAGTGATTAGTAAATTTGTTACATGTACACTTATTTTATCTATCAACCATGTTCCCTGTACAAATTGAGCAATCAACTACTTTGATTGACCAAACATGTACCAACAGGTTACTACAGATGTTTCTGTAAACGGAAATTCTGAAAACTTTTAGCAAAAATACATAATTAATTTGGATTTATAGTTAATTTACCAAACATATGAATAATGGCAGACTGAGAGGGTCCGCGTCAATATGCTGATGGGCCGGTGTTCCGACCACCTAAACATAACCTTGTCCTCCCCTCCGCCTGGGAACCTAAAGTTTCCCAGGTGGATGGGAGTTTAAGACGACTTATACATGGAGTTAAACAACCACACAATTAATCAATACAGCTCCCCACCAGGCACAGGACAATTTGACTTTACAGGGACAATGTGACTTTACAGGAACAAGCTTGTATCACAGAACTCTGTAACAACAGAAACATAGTTATCAAACTGTCCGATTGATGCCTCATTCACACTACAGATATATAGTTGAACGTTTTGCTTGGTAATTCAATGTAATCTCAATGGAAACCAGCTTTAAAGGCTGGGCATGTCGGCTGTCCTTGGAATCCAGCCTTTAAAGCTGGTTTCCATTGAGATTACATTGAATTACCAAGCAAAACGTTCAACTATATATCTGTAGTGTGAATGAGGCATCAGGCTCCAAAATAGTAATTCTAGACACATTTCAATACATATACGAAGCTAACAGACAGCTCACAGATAATAGATATTATAGACCCATACCACACAGTATACAGGCACAGACACAGACTAGACTTATGGAAATCATTACAGGACTTTACCTGGATAAATATACAGTATCACTGCCAGACAAAGTGACTTTTTATATGGATCCGACAACCCCCGACTTAGAATATTTTATTTACTCCACAGAATTCACAAAGACCCCCTGACATGGACCATTCCCTTTGGAGTACCTCCTGGTAGGCCTATAGTTTCTGACTGTAATAGTGAGTTGTATAATATAGCTCAATATCACTTTCTTATTCCCCTTTCTATGTTACATCCCAGTTACTTATTTTTTTTTGGGCTAAGGTTAAGCCCCTAGTCGTGCCCTCCCACACATACATTTTTACTATACGTAGATATTGACAGTTTTGTACGGGCTGAACCAAAACCACAACACAAGAGAGATGCAAGTCAGACTTAAAGGGATCCCTGGCTAATACGACAAGTATGCCTTAATACATTATAATTGTCCTCTATAAATACAATGTAAAATTTAAAACACCTTAATTATTGTATTTCTTCTAGAAATAGCAAATCTTTCACTCAACAGGGTAAATGCCCGTCGCAAGTTGATGATGTCGGCTTCTGCTCTGCACCAGAGCAGGTAGAGGAGAGGCTAGAAAGGGAGGGGAGGGAGGGGTCTGTTTGACAAGTAAGGGTGCCTTTGAGGTCAAAATAGCGGTTTGGTTGGTCTCAGGACGTTGTGTAAACACAATCCAATAAAAAAATACTAACTTTGAATCTAAAGAAATAACCGCACTAGCCTAAGGACAATCCACTGTGTTAGTTATGAGAGAGCTCGCGAAATCTAGCAACAGTGGCAGTCGAAATCTAGCAACAGGGGCAGCTATGAAAGAAATTGACTAAAGCAGGTATGAAGGGGTATGATAAAAGGCAGATTTAACCCTATATGTGTTTTGGTCTGGATGACTCCTTTACTGTAGTGAGCTAACCCTCTATACTTAGTGAGCTAACCCTCTATAGTTCCACCCAGAAAAGGGATGCTGGAGTTCAAGTGGTTGAACCTTAAAACATGAAGCTGAGAAAAAGCCTTGTATTGATGGCTATACATATCAGGATATTAACATTGTCATTGTCATGAGAGAGCACATGAAACTTACCGAGGTGTGGATGGTCTTCAGGTTCCTCCTGCTTAATAGAAATGTCTTCAGGTTCCTCCTGTTTAATAGAAATGTCCCTGGCTGAGTCTGGAGAGTTCATCTTCACCTGCAGTCTGGACTCCACACACCGGTCTGAAATGAAGCAATTGAATAAGGTCTTTAATAACTGGAGACCCAGCGGTGTCAAAAAATTGCAATAATATTTGCAGAAGGTATAAAGGCCATATGGCCGAAGACCAACTCTTCAATATATGATTCTAAGGTGCAAAGATTAAAAGGGATGAATAGTGTAGTAGTAGTAAAGTGTCCCATCTGTTTTCATGTATCTG
Source organism: Nannobrachium achirus (assembly GCF_963921795.1). Taxonomy (NCBI): domain Eukaryota; kingdom Metazoa; phylum Chordata; class Actinopteri; order Myctophiformes; family Myctophidae; genus Nannobrachium; species Nannobrachium achirus. The sequence continues at coordinate 48,490,026 of NC_137826.1, read as the reverse complement.
CAGCCAAGCATTCTAAACGCCCACCTCATCACCATGAATGATTACTATAGGAAAGTAGCCTGGGATCAATACCGTTTTGGGGTTTCTGAACCGGTCGGGAGCATAAATTACTGTTATCAGTTGTAGTCATTAACACTTTCTTATGCTTTATATATAATTAATTATTTAGATACCGTGTGCCGTAATGTGCGCACATGGGCTCTGAGCGTCATCCAAATCTGCCCGCAAAATTCATCAACCGCCCATTATCCAACCGCATTAATTATACTAGTAAGACGCCTCAGGGTGACATGCGACCTCGCCCTTAGTTCGCCCTAAAGGGCAAGGTCACGCCATCTGGCTAGTGATGTATATTGGACCAGTTACCCATATATGGAGACCCCTGCATGATAGTCAACAATGTTATGTCAAAACATGTCCATATATGGGCATTACCAAATATGGGCATTGTAATGGCAAAATATTGTGTCCTTGGTCGTGCAGCCGTGCTGGCAGAAGAAGGCCTTCTGCGAACGTACATGCACACGCACACGTACACACACACACACACACCCACACACACCCACACCCACACACACACACCCACACATACACACACACACTCACACGTACACACACACACACACACACACCCACACCACACACACACACACACACACACACACACACACACTGTAATGGCAGAATATAGTGTACCATGTCAACATAGCGTTAATCAAAACTGCTGAAGTAGGAGTTGGCAGTGGTCATCAAAGAAGTGTACATCTGTGAATCCCCCCCATCCATCAAATGTATCTTTCTCCTAAGTAAGCAACACTATGTCCTTTTTATCACCCCTGGCGTTGCCTTGTCCAGGTGGCACTTCTACACGTGTTGGGGATGACCGATAAGCCGTGATAGCGTTGCCCGTTCCTCAAGTCGGTCTTCACTCCTTTCTTGTGATAGACATTACTTCTGACCTTTGATGGCCTTATGTCACATATATCATTTTCACACGTGATGTTCCCATCCATGTTCTACCATTAACAGTATAAAAGGGGTAGCATATTTGTGCTAAGCTGTCATTTGCCACTCTTGCTTCTGACCCTGATCATGATCAGTTTGGATTAACTTCTTGGATTAAACTTCTTTTGTACGCTTGAACTTCACCTTGTTTCGGGTTTGTCTTCTCCTTGATACCTTGTCGAGTATCTGGTCTTTGAGAATTTCCACCACAATTCCCAGATAATGTCCTTAATATTGAGGACATTGGGACAGGGATCTCCATATATGGGCATAAAACGTATGTTAATTAGTAAAGCCAAGCAGGGCCTTGGCAAGTTAGGGCCTGGGTTTGATGCCTGAGGACTTCCATATATCATAGGGGGTAACAGGGCATCATCTGGGAATGCCCATACTGCATATGGCCATTTTAATTATTTTAGTCTTTATTAATATATATCCATATTCATGAGTTGCATTTGTAGTCCTAAACCGGCCATATTGCGGACCAACACAGGTGTTCAATGTGTCTGATTGGCATAGAACCAATGTTCTACGTTAACCAGTAAGACTCCCTAATTGGGAGATAAGCGACCGTCAGGTCGCTGCGTGATTTGAGAGCAAAATGTGTAGGAGCAGTGTCCAAAAAAAGGCCTGATGGTGGCACTATATGGGAGAGATCCATGTTGATGAGATGAGTGTAGCAGTGTCCAAAAATGTGTTTGAAAAATCGGCCTGATGGTGCCGCTGTATGGGACAGATCCATGTTGATGACATGAGTGTAGACATACTGTGTACCGATTTGCGTGATTTTAGGGCAAAATTTGTAGAAGTGTCCAAAAATGTGTTTGAAAAAATCGGCCTGATGGTGGCGCTGTATGGGACAGATCCATGTTGATCACATGAGTGTAGAGATACTGTGTCACGATTCGCGTGATTTTAGGGTAAAATCTGTAGGAGCAGTGTCATAAAATGTGTTTGAAAAGATCGTCCTGAGGGTGGCGCTATATGGGACAGATCCATGTTGAAGACATGAATGTAGACCAAGTGTGTACCGATTTGTGGGATTTTAGGTAAGAATTTGTAGGAGCAGTGTCCAAAAATAGGAGCAGTGTCCAAAAAATGTTTTGCAAGAATCGGCCTGATGGTGGCGCTAGAAGAGGGTCATGTGAGAATTGATGTGGGTGGAGGTTGTGGTTTGGCAGGCAAGGAGTGTGTGTGCAAAATTTGGCATGGATCGGGGCAACGGTTGCGGAGATATGATCAGGGCAAAAGTGTGACGTGTGACAGACAGACAGACTAACAGACAGACAGCTGGTCGAGGTTTTGATAGTAACTGCCACCTGACGGTCGCAATCAAAACACCTGTTGGTCCTCAAAATGGCTGGTGTAGGACTACAAATGCAGGGAAGGTATAGGATGTAAATCAGAGTAAAGAAATCTCCATATATGGCATAACAGGGATTTTGTTTATGTGAATGACCATATGGACTTTTTATTTTATTTTATCCTTATACATACAATATATTTTATGCCCATACATGGATATCCCTATCTGAACCAGCCACACAGATATGGGCCATGCCTTTGCCATCTGGCCAGTGATATAAAACCTGACACAAAAAGTTCGGAAATCTAACTTTGGTCGATTATATCTCCCCTTTAAAACCCAAATGGTATTGTATTTTTATATAATTTGTATCATTGATTTGTCCCCTTTACACCGAGGTACAGCTTGTAAGCATCGGGCATTCAAGGTATGAGCTACACAGCCAAACGTGTGGGTAGCGCCGACCAGAATTTTGCCAAAATGGCTTGCAATATACTGTTCTGCTGGCATTTACTCTCGTTTTGGGCTTCCCTGACACTGAGCTTAACATTAACAAAGTGTAAAAATGGCCAATATGTGTTGTTTTTTCTTTTCCTTATTACTGTGAGAGAGTGCAATCATTCAATGCCCCAAGTAACAAAGGTGAACACCAAAAGAACAGTATTGCAGGCCTGCCAGGTCTTTTTGACCATTTTTTGAGGGGCCCTACCCACACGTTTGGCTGTGTAGCTCATGCCTCGAATGCCCGATGCTTACAAGCTGTACCTCATTGTACAGGTAACTAATCAACGATAAAAATGATATAAAAATACAATGCCACTAGCCTACAGACCCTTGGTGTGAAGCAGACAGACGCTTGTTGACGCCCATGTGTGATGTAAATCGCATCACAGGACAAAGCCGCCTACAGGCCAATATTTTGGGAAATATTTTAAACATTTGGGGATTATGAGAAGTAGAGACACATTGATGATAAAGTTGATGTTGGGCAAGGTACATGCGTTATTGATTTTTGTATTATGTTTTTTAGACAATTGAACAACTGCTGAACGTGGAGTTACAGATGGAAACACACACAAACACACAAACACACGGGGCGATTCTAATTAAGGTTGTGGGATTTGGGTTTATTAAAGGGGAGATATAATCGACCAAAGTTAGATTTCCGAACTTTTTGTGGCAGGTTTCTATCGATGACATCAGGGATCTACATATATGGGCATAAAAGGGATACCCATATATGGACTTTTACATAGGTGATGTCACCTTTGATATCACCTGTGATGTCACAGAGACATTGATGAGGTGATGTCATGACATCACTTCCTGTACAGACAGGCTGCGACATTTCTCATGGTATACTGCGACCTTTGGTCACAATCAACCAATTTACAGAACCAACCGCAACCGCCAACCACATGTGAAATTATTATTATTTTCTGGTTTCTCAGTTTTCTTAGATCACAGAAATGGATTCAAGCCTACAGAATGTCCGTTCATCTTGTTTCCCTTTTTTATGAATCAGTGATGTGCTGCGTTGTACTGAACACATGGAGGTCGGTCCAAAACCTACAAATGAACCTAAACTATGCATTAGCATTCTATAAGCAGCAGTAAACACTAGTTGTCAACTAAGCCTAGGCTACTTGTACTGTAAGTATTTTTATTATATGAATGAATCAGTTCAACTTCTCACACAACAGACAGACAGACAGATGCAGAGCCGTCTGGGAGAAATGCGAGGCCCTGTGCGAATTACCCCCGGCAGAGAGTGCGAGAGAAAAAGAGAGAAATGGACACACACAGCTTGCTAGTGAGAAGTTAACTCTTACCGACTGTGCAAATGTGCAATGGAGCTACGGTATATGGGAGGTTTAACTTTTTAGCACGGCAACCAGCGCAAGGTATGCTGACACAGCTTCAAGTTTAATCATGGACATTGCCTCGTGAAAAACGGCATTACACATTTCATCCGCGGTTATCCAATATTAATTAATAATTATATTTGATTGACCCAAATCTGCCCAACCGCCGGTTAACGGTGGCAACCGCGGCTAAACCGCCATCCGCTCACCTCTAGTGTGCCGCCATTGCCTGCGCTTTATTTTGTGGAAATTCACTATGTTGTCATATTGATCACGATGTTTTCTTTCACACAGAAAAGAAACGTTACCGCGTCTGTACGCCGCTTAGATACGTGCCGGTGAAAAAAAGCGTTTCTCGACAATCGATGAGATTTGGAGAAAGATTCCGAGATGGGACCGTACCTTAATCTGTGGAGAAACTGGGGAACATAGGGAGGACCCCAAAGGATCATGGGAGATTGAGGTTTCTTTCACCCGCGGGTCCCAATGACCCAGCACTAGTGTTATTTAATATTAAACAATATCCTGTCTTATATCGGGAAAAGCACACCACAGCTGGATTTGAAATCCCGACTTTGGTTGGGATTAGCATACAAAAGTGTTAAGCGGCCGGAACCACCGGTGCCGTGCACCTCCAAAACGATTCCAAGTTTAAATGTGTTTAAATTGGTGTAATAATTGTTTTTCTTTTTGTATAATAATCATTTGGTATGTTCGTCTTTTATTCTATCTCATAGCACAACTGGCATATCAGGATAGTATCATTGTCATGATGTTTTGTGCCATGATTATCTTATTTAGTGAAAATAAAACATTGTGGCAGCCCACATAGAAAACAAAAGAATGACATAGCACATGAAACTTACTGAGGTGTGGGTGGTCTTCAGGTTCCTCCTGTTTAATAGAGATGTCTTCAGGTTCCTCCTGTTTAATAGAAATGTCCCTGGAGTCTGGAGAGTTCATCTTCACCTGCAGTCTGGAGTCCACACACTGCTCTGAAATGAAGCAATTGAATAAAAACCTTAAATAACTGAAGACCCCGTGGTGTAAAAAAAATGGCAATACTATTTTACTTAAAATTATTATTAGTTACTATTATTTTTTTAGGGCCTAAGACCAACTGTCCAATATACCAGTAAGACTCCCTAATCGGGATATAAGCACAAACTTTAAGCACAAACTTTAGAAGGCTATCATAGCCAATCGGGAGGGAATATGGGACATATTCATGTTGATGACATGACTTTAGAGATACTCTGTACCGTTTTGTGTGATTTTAGGCCAACATATGAAGGAGCAGTGTCCAAAAATGTGTATTTGCAAAGGTCTGCCTGATGGTGGCGCTAGAAGAGGGCCATGTGAGAAATGAGGGTGGAGGTTCTGATTGGCCATCCAAGGAGTGTGTGTGCAAAGTTTGGCATGGATAGGGCCAACGGTGGCAGAGATATGAGTGGGGCAAAAGTGAGACGTGACGGACAGACTGACAGCCGATTCATAGTTACTGCGACCTGACGGCCACAATCAATCTCAGGTGCAAAGATTATTAAGGATTAATAATAGTGTTGATTTAAAGTATCCCACCTGTTTAATGTATCCACAGCCAAGCATCTTTAAATGCAAACGCCCACCTCATTACCATGAATGATTACTATAGGAAAGTAGACTGGGATCAATACCATTTTGGGGTTTCTGAGCCGATCGGGAGGGGAAATTACTTTTATGTCATGTTGTAGTCATTAAGTGGCCAGAACCACCAAAACAATTCCTAGTTTAAAATGTGTTTAAATTGTTGTAATCGTATTGTATAATAATCGTTTGGTATGATCATGCGAGAACTTGCGAGAATAAACTGTGATTTTCATTATGTGGGTAACAAAAACAATGCAACACCAAATTAGTTTTTTTCCCCTCTCCCTATTCAAACTTTTTTCCCCCCACAAGCGATTAAAGGGATATTCCACTTTCAACAGGGAGCAGTTTCCACATACACACCCATTGTAACTTCAAACTTCATTTAAACCATGATAGATTCATTAAAAACACACATTATTTTTTTCTGGTGACTCATACTACCCTGCTGATACGTGAGCAGGCCGTGTTTTTTCGATAACTTTTTTCATTTATTTTTAACTCACTTAGTGCCAGACGACTTTCAGAACGACTTCCTAACTAGGGCGCTCCCTGCCAAGCGACTTAAATCGACATTTTGACCAAACGCCTGTATACAATAGATCAAAGCCTTCAGCAACGTCGTGACACAGTTCTGGGTCAAGATAATCAAAACAAAGACCCAAATCACCTGTTCAAACACATGCGGGCCGTCACAGATCAAAGAAAAGCCAAGTCACATGGCAAAACAATCACCAGAGTATAAAAGGGCTGTGGGAAGCTGGCCATTTGAGCGAGTTGGAGATTGCATTTGCAAAGAGACAGAGAGAGAGACACAGTGAGCGACAGTTGAGAGAGTTGAGAGTTGAGTGAGATTTAGAGTTGAGTTGGATTGCTAGTTGGTGGGAGAGAGAGGTGAGTTTGATAGTGTGTTTGATAGTGTATGAGAGAGTAGTGAGAGATATAGTGAGAGAGAGTTTGAGGAGTGAGTTAGAGAGGAGAGGGAGAGTTGGATTGTGAGTTTCAGGATAATACAGTAGGAGTAATCAGGAGTAATTTTATAGCAGTCGGAGTATAGAGAGTATAGAGGAGAGAGGGAGAGTTGGATTGTGATTTTCAGTATCAGAGTAGGAGTAATAAGGAGTAGTTTTATATAGCAGCACACAGTAGGAGTATAGGAGTAGAAGTAGTGGTATTTTCAGTATCAGAGTAGGAGTAATAAGGAGTAGTTTTATATAGCAGCACACAGTAGGAGTACAGGAGTAGAAGTAGTGGTATAGGAGTAATAAGGAGTAGTTTTATATAGCAGCACACAGTAGGAGTACAGGAGTAGAAGTAGTGGTATAGGAGTAATAAGGAGTAGTTTTACAATCAGCAGCAGAGAGAGTAGAAGTATAGGAGGAGTATATTTACTGTGTAGTAGTGGTAGGGGTCTTTGCGCAAAGCATCGCCAGCATGCCAAAAAAGAATGAGAAAACTCCACGCGGCCGCAGCCGCAGCCGCCGTCCAGCTGCTAGCCGCCCCCTTCCCCCCCGGGTTGAGATCCCCGAGAGCAGCCAGGAACAGCCCGGTCCACGGCAGCGATCCCTCGATGCGTGGGTTCGTCGCGAACCCCGGGTTGTGCCTCCTGTCCCGGCGGCTCCAGCCGTGCAGCCCGCAGCTGAGGCCTCTTCGAGCGAGGAAGAACACCCCCTCCACGCTGCTCCAGCAGCGAAGCGCCCCAAGGCTGGTCGCAGCTCCGAGTACCCCATCCCCGCTGAGGTCCATGTCCCGGCGGCTCCAGCCGTGCAGCCCGCAGCTGAGGCCTCTTCGAGCGAGGAAGAACACCCCCTCCACGCTGCTCCAGCAGCAAAGCGCCCCAAGGCTGGTCGCAGCTCCAGCGTGGACGAGCACTCCCTCCCCGCTGAGGTCCATGTCCAAGGGATCGTGGATGAGTCGTTTGCTGAGCGCGCTGAAGCAGATGGCGAATCCGAGGAGGAGAACGACATGGAAACTGACGGCGATGATTCACAAGATGAGGCCGCTGTCGCTCCAGACACGCCGCTGCTCTGTTCACCAAGGCTTAGACGCAGCCTGCGGGTTACTGTGCACCGGGATCTGGCTGAAAGCTCTTGGGACTCTCAGTCAGAAGACCACGCCGAGTTGGAACAAGAATGGCTCCCTATGCGAGAAAGAGATGGTGCTAACAGTGGTAAGAAGCCTTATATTTGTATCTATTTCTCTCTCTGTGTGTGTGTGTGTGTGTGTGTGTGTGTGTGAGATATGCGTTGGGAAACGCAAACACAGTGGGGGATGGGGGTGTGTGTGTGAGTGAGTGCGTACGTGTACACACAGTGCATGGCGACTTTTTTGTTTTGTTAGTTATAGTTCTAAGTATGGCAACGATCATATATTTCCATAGTTTATTCTCTCTGTATGCATGTGATCTGTGCGTTGGCGACTTTTTTGTTTTGTTAGTTAGTGTTCTAAGTATGGCAACAATCATATATTTCCATAGTTTATTCTCTCTGTATGTGATGCGCAATCACGGTTGCCAATTGCATTTTATTTTTATTTGTCTCTCTCACTGTGTTTTGCAAACGAGCTGTGGGAAACGCCATGCGCAAACACGCTGGCAGTGGAGGATGGGTGTATTATGTATCTTTGCGACAGTGAGCGGTTGCTGCCGAAAGTCGGGGGGACGAAGATGGCCGTTTCAGGGCGACACGCTGAGAGCTGCTATTGAACCTATATGCGCGCGCGCGTGTGTGTGTACATGCACAGTGCGTGTGGCGACCTGTTGTGTTAGTGTTTCAAGCAAGGCAACGATCATAAATGTCTATAGTCTATTTCCCTCTGTATGTGACTGGCGCGCAATGAGCGCAGAACACGTTGCCAAAAAACTCCAGGCCTTTCTGCGTTCCTTTGTTGCATAGCTCAGGGTGCGCGCGCGCACGTTGTTCTAGAATAAAATAAAATGTTTATATTGTCTTGGCAAATCAGGAGCGTGTACAGCACGGGGCAATCACGGTTGCCAACTGCATTTTATTTGTATTCGTCTCTCTCACTGTCTCTCGCTGTGTTTTGCAAACGAGCTGTGGGAAACGCCACGCGCAAACACGCTGGCAGTGGAGGATGGGTGTATGCGCGCGCGTGTACACAGTGCGTGGCGACCTGTTGTGTTAGTGTTTCAAGCAAGGCAACGATCATATGTCTATAGTCTATTTCCCTCTGTATGTGACTGGCGCGCTCATTTGTTGCATAGCTCAGGGTGCGCGCGCGCACGTTGTTCTAGAATAAATAAAATAAAATTTTCATATTGTGTAAATCATGACCTTGGCAAATCAGGAGCGTGTACAGCACGGGGCAAACAGAGCTATGTCGCATTGTGTCATTTGTATGGGACGGGTACAAAGCTTTTGGAATAGCAGCATTTTTCTTTTACCTCAAGAGTGAGAGAGGAGAGCGCCGCTGTGTGGGCACGCATGTGTGTGCACGCATGTTGCAGATTTTTTACTAATGCGTGTTCTTTCACTGTGATCTTTCTAGACACCGAGTGCAGTGAGGAAGCTGGCCTATACCCAGATCTATCTGCTTCTGACAGCGCTCCTTCACTGCATGGCTTTAGTCAAGGTACAGCTATTTTTGTTACAGATTTTCTACATTTGTGTTCAATGCTTTTATATCAATCTAAAAATCAAAACATCAACATGGCAACTGTAAAAGACTTCATTCATTCTAAGTGTCAAAATGCAAATAATGTATGTGCACATATTTACTACCAAAACTATAACTATATAAACTGTGAGTCTTCTTTCATTCATTCTAAGTGTCAAAATGCATGGCCTAGAAACATGATGGAAATGTGAATAATGAATTGATTCTGTGCTTATGTTTACCTTTACCATAACTATAACTAGTCTATTTTTTATATTGCGTTTTCAGCTTCTCAGCCAGGGGGTTCTCAGCCAGAGGGTTCTCAGCCAGAGGGTTCTCAGCCAGTGGAACTACCAAGCTCTTCTGGACGTGTTGGTCGTGGAAAGCGAGGTAAGGACAGTTTCTCATCACGCACGCACGCACACGCATGCATGCATGCATGCACGCACACACTGTATATGTATATGTGTGTATGTTATGGCAATTATTTATAGACACACGCACACGCATGCACACACTCGCACACACTGTATATGTACAGTATGTTATGGTAATTATTTATGGGCACATGCACGCATGCACGCACGCACACACTATATATGTATGTTATGGTAATAATTATTACTTGTATTTATATTTCTATAATTTACAGGTCGCCCACAGAAGGAAAAGGCCGTTCCTTCTCCGTGGTTTGACCTCGATGACCCAGATGAGCCATGGCAGCCAGAGAACATCCCTTTCACTGCCGTGCCAGGACCAATGAACGCTGCTGCTGAACTCCAGTCGGAGGACCCACTGGACTTCCTGGAGTTGGTCCTCACTGATGAGCTGCTGGAGATGATCGTCGAGGAGACTAACCGGTATGCTCTCCAGACCATCCCCACTGTCAAGAACACCAAGGAGGCCCGAGTCAGAAACTGGTATCCGGTGGATCTGGAGGAGCTGAAGACGTTCTTTGGGCTCGTTTTCCTGTCCGGCATCGTCCACAAGCCGGAGATTGACATGAACTGGAGCACAGACGAGGTGTACGAGACGCCTTACTTCGGCAAGTGCATGTCCCGGAACAGGTTCCAGATCATCCTGAGATTCCTGCACTGCGCTGACAACCAAACTGCGGACAAGACCGACAAGATGTACAAGGTCCGACCGGTCTCAGATTACTTGATCGCAAAGTTCCAGGAGCTGTACCAACCAGATGAGCAGATCTCCATTGACGAGGGGACCCTTATGTGGCGTGGGAGACTGAGCTTCAAGGTCTACAATCCGCAGAAGCCAATCCGGTACGGCATCAAGTCCTACATCCTGGCGGAGTCGAAGACTGGGTACTGTCACAACCTGAGGGCTTACTGTGGGGACCACAGCTCCTTGGCTGACACAGTCTTGGGCCTGCTGGGTGACCTTCAAGGTCAAGGCTACAAATTGTTCATGGATAACTTCTATCAGAGGCACGCACGCACACGCACACGCACACGCATGCATGCACAGCATTACACGCACACACTGTATATGTACAGTATGTTATGGTAATTATTTATAGACGCACACGCATGCACGCACGCACACACTGTATATGTACAGTATGTTATGGTAATTATTTATAGACACACGCACACGCATGCACGCACACACTGTATATGTATGGTAATTATTTATATTTCTATAAATTACAGTACAAAGCTCTGTGAGCAGCTGGTGGTGGAGAAGAGAACACACGCGTGTGGCACGCTCCGGAGGGGCAGAGGAGCACCCCAAGTGATCAACGAGGCCACCAACCTGGACCTGCGCGGTGGGGAGGACCGCATCTCTCGCCACAATACAAAGGTTGCAACATTGGCCTGGAAAGACACCAATGTCGTCAGAATGGTGACTACATTCCACCAGGACGTGATGGGGGAGGTCCAGGTGTGGTCCAGGAAGGAGAAGAAAAGGGTGCCAAAAGCCAAGCCGGTCTGTGTCCTGGACTACAACAAACACATGAATGGTGTAGACAGGTACTGTACTGCTCTTTTTTTTTCTTACTTCTCTGTAACTTTGTAAATACTGTATACTTCTATGCTACAACTGGACAACTGAATTTCTCCCTTGAGATAATAAATGTATCTATCTATCTATCTATCTATCTATCTATCAGAATGGACCAGTCGCTGAGCTACTACCAGATAACCCGCAAGACCTACAGGTGGCACAAGAAGTTCACCCTGTACCTGCTCCAGATCGGCATGCTGAACGCATTCATCATCTACAGGGCCAGAAATCCAGCGGGAGTGTGCAAGTCCTTGTTGCAGTTCATGGACCGGGCCATAAAAGGCTGGACTCGCCCGGTACGCAGAGCCATCCCTGCACGCATTGCCTTGGAGGCACCCCCAGTCATCCACCATGTCCCTGTCCACCACCCCCCCATTGCAGGGGGGGGGGGGCGAGGGAGCACGCAGCCAGGTCCTGCTGGATGTGCAAGGAGGGGAAGAACGACGAGGGGGTGAAGAGGAGAAGGTCTTCTGTCTACTGGTGTGCTGCGTGTCAGGTCACACTGTGCAGGGGGGTCTGCTTCCGCAGGTACCACACTGAGAACAACATTTCTCTTCACTGAAGTCTTCACTGAAGCGTGACATTTTTATTTTATTTGTATTTTTATTTTATTTCGTTTGAAAAACTAAAAAAACTAAAAAAAAAAGAGAAAAACACAAAAAAAAACAAAAAAAACACAAGTGACATTTTTATTTTATTTCATTTGAAACCCTAGATGACCCTTTTGTCATCTACTTGAACCACTACTGAAAGGGCAGGACGTTCCTTTTGTCATCTACTTGAATCACTACTGAAAGGGCAGGATGTTCCTTTTGTCATCTACTTGAACCACTACTGAAAGGACGTGAAATGGTCCTTTTGCCATTGCCATTACTCGAAAACCACTACAGGGGTGGTGAAATGTGCCTTTATTGCCATGTGAGCTGTTTCAGGTTTCACACAGGACCGATGGGGGTGACATTTTTGTCATTTTGTTGAAAAAATACTTGAAAACCACTACAGAGGGGGTGAAATGTTCCTTTATTCAATGTGCCCATTGTAATTTGAATGCACTTGAATCACTTTATTTTTTACATTTATTCTTTTATTATTCTTCCCTTTGTTTGAAAACAAATACTGTACTTGAAAACCACTACAGAGGTGGTGAAATGTTCCTTTATTCTTGTCATTTTCTAGAATCACTACTGAGAGGATGAGAGTTTTTGTCATTTCAAAAAGCACTATTGAGAGACTGAACTGAATGCACTTGAATCACTTTATTTTTTACTTTATAATTTTATTTTTTCCCATTTGTTTGAAAACAAATGCTGTAAATATATTCTGCATTGTTGAAGCCAAAAATAAAAGGCAGAAAAGAGAGCCTACTTTACTAAAGCATTTCATTTCAGTTTGTTCCTAGAGGTGTTTTGGCCAATGAAAAGGCATTTTCTAAACAACCGAACATGTTAGAAACCTCTGGATTGGAGCGCTGGAAAGAGGGTGAATTTATCTTTCCAACAAGGTATAGTTCACATAGTATTCATAGCTATTTCATCATTTTTTTCTTTCCCCCCAAAAAAAAATCTCTTTTCAGAAGTCTGTTTTTGCCCATGCCATGCCATATACCTTTAGACCTTACGAGATAAGCGAACATTTTTGAAACTTGTGGTTTGAAGTGCTGGAAAGTGCACGAGTAGGCCTTTCCAGGAAGGTATAGTTTATAATAGAAATCTTTATTTATTCATCATTTATTCCATTTTCAAAACTAAAACATGCTTTATCTCAAAATGTCTTCTCAAAAGCCAGTCTTTTGGCCATGACATGCCCTATATCTTTCCACATTACGAGATCAGAGAACATGTTTGAAACATATGGTTTGGGGCGCTGGAAAGAGCGCGAGTAGGCCTTTCAATCGCACTATGTTTTGTTATTTCTGTCCATCAGCATCATTGCGCAATTGTCCCTCCAAGATCAGTGAAATCGGCAGAAATCCTGGCAGTTTTAGTGCACAGCTGAAATTTTATTTGGCAGTAAGTGAGTTAATAATTATTTGGGAAAATGGAAAAAATGAAATACAAAAAAGTCATTATTAAAAATAAATGAAACAATTTATCGAAAAAACACAGCCTTCTCACATATTAGGAGGGTAGTATGAGTCACCAGAAAAAGTAATGGGTGTTTTTAATGAAACTATCATGGTTAAAATGAAGTTTGAAGTTACAATGGGTGTGCGTGGGCCCGTGGGGAAAGGCCCTGGGCCTGGAGGGCTTGCATTTGGTAAAATTTACATCAAATATCTAAATATCCAATCAAGCTAATTAAAAACTGTTCAGGGTATTCATAAAATCCTGATTAGATGATAAAATTACCAACTGTTTTTTTGAAAGTGAAATATCCCTTTCATTGCACCAATGCACCCCTAATGTTTATTGAGACCATTGTTATAGGCTACTTCACACACTCAATGGGTCCATTTATGCATTATTCTGTTGGTATCCCCTCCTATTAAACCAGAATACATCCCCAGAATACATCCTTTATATTAGCCTCGCGTAGCCAGGCTTACTCATCTGCGAAGAGAAAAGCCTGGTGACAATAGAAGGCAGAAGACGTGAAGAGGGGGGGGGCTGAATTTTCCCGGAAGCTGTATTTTTCAGAGTGTATATACACTCTGGTTTTTTTGTCACAGTGCGGTGTTCCTGCAAACGTATTCCCTGCACGAAAAAAGCTGGTCTACGTCTCCTGCTCTGTCGGTTACGCTCGCAATAAACAATATACAAACAAAAACATTGATTCAAGCAATGTTACACCTATTCAGAGTGAGTTAAGAGCTACAATCTATTTTAGTTTTTTCGCTGGGGAATGTAAACAGACCCGCATCGCATGACGTAACTTCCGTTAACCGCAGCACTTCCGTCACACACTTCAACAGGGTGCCTTTATATATGATATACTGCGCTTTGTCTGTGTTCAGTGTCCACGTCTCACCAGAGACAGAGCAGACAGCTATACGGAGCTACTGGTTGTGTTTATGATCACATGCATTATAAGATAGCAGCAGAACAATTATCAAATTATGAAAGAAACATTTGTTTTGTTCATCTGAAATAATATGGAACACATAATGAGTTCCTACCTGCTGTGTTTGCGTGACGCGCGCTTGCAGTGTCGTGGACAATCGAGCGGCTCCGTCTGGAGCCCGGCTGTGTCCGAAATCCTTCCTATTCACTAATGTAGTGTACTAAAATGGGGCTCCGCCATTTTGAACTAGTGTCCGAATGTATAGTGAGCATTTTTGTACCCTAATATAGTGTACTGAAGTATCCCACAATGCATTTGGATTTGTAGTGAGGATTCGATGGTCACTATTCAAGCGCTATTCAAGCCCTGCCGCCCCACAATGCACTGCGCTACGGCCGCTGTCTCGCGCTTTGAGCACGCACATGCGGTGTGCACGCGCACACGCACACTGCAGGTTCGTCTCTGCGTCTCTGCATGGCAGGAGGCGTAGCCACCTGTTGCTGAGCAAACGCAACAGAACCGCTCGTAGCAGAACCACCGGCTAAAGAAAACAACTGTCCACAGCATTGTCACCAGAGAACAAAATTTGCTTTTCATCATTTAATGATGAAAACAGCTCTAAAAACATACGAGAATAGACGCTGGAGGCTTTTGTTTTTCGATCTTTTCTTCCCAACCTTCCACAGCTGATAATAATCATGATAAAATAATGTTATTTAAATTAGCAAGAATAACCTATTTTATCACAAACATGGGTGTGCATGTGAGACAAATGAATGTGGCATAAACATTATTCATTCATTGATTCACCAATGAATGAATACAATTTAAAAAAAAATATATAGGCCTATACATTTTTTAACATTATTTTATTGAATTGTGATGAATAAAAACATAATTATATTTGGCCTATTTCTCATAATAACAACGCAACATGTTGGTATGTTATTTCCAATCCACATTGGGGAGTTGATGTACAGGCTCACAACGTGTCGCTTCGCCCCCTGTTGAGAGCTTGTAGATCGGCTATTAGGTGGGTTTAGGAATCACGCATTATTTATTGCTCCAAAAGCCAGCGCTAGAGTGTTTTAACTGTGCGACAGCGATGACGCAACCAGATGGCGACGGGGTAGTGTCCGAAATGCGCTGATTTGTTCACTACTGTAGGACACTACATCTGGATCCCTCATTTAGGGTTAGGGAGTAGGGAACGTGTTCCGCATTTCGGACACAGCCGGTGTCCTTTCCAATCACGCGTCAACGCAGCAGACACAGCAGACACCATCAACCCACCATGTTGTTTTCACTGCTGCATTGTGGGGGTCTATGTGAAACTGGCAAATATAAGCTGGCAAATATAAGGCAATATCTTCAGAATAAAAGTACCCCTGAGGCAATTGAACATGTTGGAAAAACTATGAATTTTCCCATGATATGCACATTCAAAATATAGATTAAGCATTTAAACAAACATATGTAACGGAGGTGATCCGAACCTCCCCGCCCGATTTCGAACCCGGGTCTCCCACGCGAAAGTCCAATGTCTTAACTAGACCGTATCGAGATACTAGACTTTTGAGGCTTCAAGGCTGGGGCTGCGACTCTCTCCGTCACACTCACCCCCCTTTGACCTCCTCCTATGGGGAAGCCTGAATCTGGGTCATGGCACCAATGTAACGGAGGTGAATCCGAACGTCCCCACCCGGTTTCGAACCCGGGTCTCCCACGCGAGAGTCCAATATCTTAAGCCCAGATACTAGACTTTTGAGGCTTCAGGCTGGGGCTGCGACTCTCTCCGTCACACATAATGCTAATTATATTTCTGGGTAAAAATAAAATGTTTTAATAACATAAAAAAAAATATATATAGATAAATGCAGTTCACTAGAGTGCATAGCCTTTACAAATTGGACTCTGGACAGGAGACGGCTCTTTGTGTCGGCACTTTGGACACACGCACGCGTTCGGGGAGACCTCCTCTACCACACTGCACTCTCCGCTAAGCCAGAGAGGTGTAAAATAAAAATTGGCAGGCCGTCCAGTGCAGCCAGACGCATAAAATAGTGCAGTTTTCAGACTCTAGTGGGCACTGGGCGGGAGATGGCTCTTTGTGTCGGCACTTTGGACACACGCACGCGTTCGGGGAGACCTCCTCTACCACACTGCACTCTCCGCTAAGCCAGAGAGGTGTAAAATAAAAATTGGCAGGCCGTCCAGTGCAGCCTAATGTGCAGCCAGATGCACAAATGGTGCCGTTTTCAGGCTCTAGTGGGCGCTGGACGGGAGATGGCTCTTTGTGTCGGCACTTTGAGCGAACGTGTGCTTGTGGCCAATGGAGAGCTGCAACGAGCCGAGGGCTTGACGAGTCGACGACTTTACTTCTGTCACACACTCACACAAGTGTATCTACTCTGCGACTCTGCGTACACAGCGAGACTAGAAAATTAGGAGCACTACTGTAGTTTCACCCATTTCACCGTCATTTCTCAAATAAATCGCCCTGTAATGATTCCCCGACCTCCCGTATCAGTTACGGGATGCGCGCATGCGTCTAGTACCACTGGACGATACTCCGTATTTTACGAGATGGCTTGTAACCACGGGCGCAAGCCGACAATAATATCAATATCTATATTGCTGTGAAGATATACAGTAATATGACAAACGGTGGGTGGAGGAAGATTTATTGCATTGTGTTGTGATGTGTGTGTAATTACTTGCTGTGCTGTTGTGCTGTGTTGACTTTCTTTTAATCAGAGCGCAAGACGAGCACAGCTATAGAGGGCTGTACATACGTCTCCCAGTCTCCGTCCTCTCCGACCATAGTTTTCGTCGGAAAGTTTCGACTTTCTGACGTGCGTGCAGCTTTCCGAACTCAAATTAGGAGTAATCCTTTTCAGAAGTTGCAAGAGATGTCATTTTGTAGTTGAACCGGACCTTTCCGACGCAAATTTCGGTGGTCTGGCTGCACATTAGGCTGCACTGGACGGCCTGCCAATTTTTATTTTACACCTCTCTGGCTTAGCGGAGAGTGCAGTGTGGTAGAGGAGGTCTCCCCGAACGTGTGCGTGTGTCCAAAGTGCCGACACAAAGAGCCGTTTCCCGTCCAGCGCCCACTAGAGTCTGAAAACTGCACTATTTGTGCGTCTGGCTGCACATTAGGCTGCACTGGACGGCTTGCCAATTAAATTTTACACCTCTCTGGCTTAATTTTACACCTCTCCCCGAACGCGTGCGTGTGTCCAAAGTGCCGACACAAAGAGCCGTCTCCTGTCCAGAGTCCAATTTGTAAGGACTATGCACTCCAGTGAACAGCATTTATCGATTTTTTTTTGAATGTTATTAAAACATTTTATTTTTACCCAGACATATAATTAGCATTGTGTTTGTTCTTTTAAATGCTTAATCTATATTTTGAATGTGCAGGGGATACTTTTATTCTGAAGAGATCGCCTTATATTCGCCAGCTTATATTCGCCAGTTTCACAGACGACGAGGTGCCGTAGCAGCGCAGCAGCAGCTCAACGGTCCGTGCGTGTGGAGCTCAAAGCGCGTGCGTTTGTGCGTTCTTCACGCGGCGCGTGCCCGTGGACGTTGCAATAAAATTAACAACTGTTTTCTTTTTTTTCCTTTTTTTCTTAACCTTATAGCCTTTTTTTTTTAAAGCAACATGGCGAGGTCTTCTCCTTCGACACGGAGCTACTTCAGCAGAACAGGTCGGTTTGGAATCTAAAAGAAAAAAAGAAAAAAACGGCATTCTTGCGCCGCGGGCCGAAAACAGCAGACCTACAAGTTCACAACGCGTTGCCTCCGCGACGTGTTGTGAGCTTGTAGATCTGCTGTTTTCGGCCCGCGACGCACGAATGCCTGTTGTGTATAGGCTACTTCATGGCCTGTATGCTAGAGACATGCTAACTGCTAGTTCTCATTGTTAGAAGGTTATGTCGACAACATTCCTTGTGTAGGCCTACGGTTCTGGCGTAGGGTGGGCGTATTTTCAACCATTTAAATGATCGCGCACGCACGTTTGCGCACGCCCCATTGTGTGAGCGTCCATGCACGCGCACATGCACACGGGGTCCGCTCATAATTCCTAAGGTGTCAGAATAATTACGTGGCACCGTTGCATACAGATAGGCCTACAGCCAGGCTTTGGCATCAGCATGCACAGCAAATAAGCAGATGCAAGATCACAACGCCCTACAAGCTTCTAAGATTAAAAAGAAGAAAAAAAAATCTGCTCAGGTCTTCCCTGTCAATATAACGTTTTCATTCACGGCACCCCTGAATTACGGTACATTGTTACTACTGTATGTCACTTTATGTCATAGGCTACTCGACTTTGATCCTTGCACGCCTTCTGAGATTTTCACAAACCTTTGAAAAATTGCTTTTCCACACTCTCCACAGTAGATGTTTGGGCCGCTTCGTGACCCTCACATCTAGAGTTCGGGCCGCTGCATGGCCCTCACAGTTGCGTAGTTGTGTACATGTAGTTAGTAAGGACGGTGTTGGTTTGAGCAATGAGTATGAAATGGTAATGGGCAATTGGATATAAATGCAATAATGCATATGGGCAGCAGTAGCGCTTTCGAGGCCGGACGCGACCGGACGCCGTGTGGTCAATATATTCCATCATGAACGGACGCACGGACGGCACCGAACGGTGCACGAGCGTGTAAACGCGTGCATACCCCCCCCCCCCCCCCCCCCCCCGCGAGAGCCGCGACAACCCCCCACCCCGCGAATACGCGATAACTACAAGCTATACTTTAATCAGTGGCTACTACTTTGCATAACAGGTTTCTGGTGGTGAATGTGTGAGCGTCCTCAAGCCCAAGTCCCCCCTATTCATATGGATATAGCCTACTTTAACACCTAGGTTTCCAGCTGTGACTGCATGTGCCGATGTGTGTGTGTGTGTGTGTGTGTGTGTGTGTGTGTGTGTGTGTGTGTGTGTGTGTGTGTGTGTGTGTGTGTGTCTGTCCTCATTCATGGCTCCATTACTGTGGTATTTAGTGTTTAAGATTCGTTCAAGGCAAACTTTGTTTCTCTAGCCTACTGCAGCGCTGTATTTTCTAAATGAATTAAAAGAAAGTAGAAAATAAAATCTGAAGTAACAATGCAAATGTAATTAAGACTAGCAAACTATTGTTTTCCCACCATTAGATCTGCTGACATCCTTTCTTTCCAAATAGCCTCTAGAGGCGCGTGCGTGCACGTGACATCAAAAAATGACCGTCCGCCCTGAAAAGAAAATCCCAAAGCACCACTGATGGGCAGTTGTTGGTTTTTGCGACCGTCATGGAGCAGTTACTATAAAAACGTGCAGGTCCTGTCACACTTTCCTGTCCCACTTACTCTGGCATACGTTTGCTTAGCAACGTGATTTCAACTTTAAAATGCTCACATGACTTGGGCTTTTCCGGCCAATAGGGACGAGCTGTAATTGTTGAAGCCCCACCCCTCTGTCGCAAATAAAACTTGCAGGTCCTGTCACACTTTGCCATCCCACTTACTCTGGAATACTTTTGCCTAGCAACGTCATTTCAACTTTAAAACGCTCACACAACTTGGAATTTTCCCGGCCAATAGGGATGAGCTGTGATTGTTGAAGCCCCGCCCCCTCTGTTGCTTAAAAACATGCAGCTCTGTCAAACTTTGCTGTCTCACTTTGCTATCACATTAGTGTAATAGGTGTAATAGTGTGGGTACCTAGGGGACATGGGGAGAACATGCAAAGTCAGCACAGAAAGGCCCTTTTGCCAACCCCACCTAGGGTATGGGCAGGAGGAGGAGTGAACAGGGCCACAGCGTCCTCAGTGGGGATTTAACCTACTCTAGGACCTAGGAGCTGTGAAGTGATAGCACTACCGACTGCGCCACCGTGCCCCCTCTGGTGCAATTCTTTAGAGTGCGGTCGGGATCTGCTTGCAGGTTCCTAAGCAGCGTGACTTGTGCGCCTACTTTCAATTTGAGGTTATGATTAGGGATTCCAGAGGGTGTCAGTGAATTGAGGAATTCCACAGGCAGGCATCCTGAATTGAGTCGGCTGAAAAGTAGACCTTCTCTGCTGTAGGGAAGTCAGACGAGCACATGATTTCTCGGATGTCATTGTTCAGAGGAGTGTATATGTTACAGTTAGATTGGGTAACTCAGTTAGATCATGGTAAGAGCACTCGCTTTGTCGTTCACCACACACCCCTACCCTACCACCAAATGGATCAATTCACTTTGATAGTCTCTTATCAGCGCACCTGTGTAATTCTGCGTAATCACCATGAGATGGCGACAACAGCCATTCACTTGTGTAGTCGCTGACGTCACTCGTTTGCGACCCCTCTTTCTTTGTTTATCTACTAGCCTAGCTCAGCTGTGTTTAGCCATTAGCTTACTATGCCTAACTCTAACCCTAACCTTAACCTCAGTAAAACTATGCCTAACCCTAACCCTAACTTCTGTGGGGTGAGGCGCTATCATTCCTGCCGACGCTACATTGTCGTTGTTGTGGATAAAAGCGACCGCTTGTTCCACCCCGCGCCGCACGACGAGCGCTCCGGTTCTCGATCTAACTGAATCTCGATCTAGCGGTGACATATACAGTGCCTTTGAGAAGGTTGTCTTTATCGACACATCCATTTTGCAGGTCAGGGAAGTAGTATGAAATCAGTGTATTCAGATCCTGGGGGTATGTTTCATCCTAGCTCTGGTCCAGAGCGTCAGCTGCACTGACGCTCTGACAGGCGGCTGGCTAAAAGACTAGACCAGGATTTCTGTACCCCTACAAGGGCTCAACTTCAGTCAAAATCAACAAAACTACTTCGCTACGCACCTAACCAAAGGTAGTTTTGCGTTGTTGAAAGTCTATTCTCTCCGGTGGGAAACCTTTCAGCACCCCACCCAATCTGTAAAATACATCATTTCTGTCTCAAGATAAAATGCACCCACCTCAAGCCGGTTGCGAGCCACCGCAGACACAAGTTCACACAACCCGGAAATAAGTGGCGGTTGAGTTGGATGTGTTTTATTTCATGATGTGTTTTATTTCTCTCTCTCTCTCGCGAGAGAGAGAGAGAGAGAGAGATTGCACAAATTTTCATATTTTTCAAATATAGCAGATCTACAAGCTCACAGCGTGGCTTGTAGATCTGCTATTTTTGAATAGTCAAAGAAATCTAAAATGACACGGATGCTTTCCCGGTTTTAAAGTGTTTAATATAGGCCTAAGTCAGTAAAGAGAACGGGAGGGGAGTGCTGAAAGACCCGAGTCCACTGCATCACTAGGTCAGTCTGTACTAACGATGGCGTATTGTGTCCTCCTAGGCTACCTGCACCCCCCTGTGTGTGAAGAGGTGGTCTACCCCGAGCAGCAGCAGAGGAGTCCCAGTCTGGTCCAGGACGAACCACAACCTCCACACATCAAAGAGGAACCGGAGGAGGTGCTGCTACAAAGACCTGACGAGGCTGATGGGTCAACATTTACTTTTCTAGCAGTGAAAAGTGAACAAGTTGAAGGTACAAAAATAAGAATAATAACTAAAACTCAGCACAAAAAGAAAGGAAACTTGACTTCGGTAAGCATCGGGCATTCGAGGCATGAGCTACACAGCCAAACGTGAGGGTAGCGCCGACCAAGTTTTTGCCAAAATGGCATATTCCCCCCAGGAATATGTGTTATAATCTAAGGAATCGAGGGGGGAAACCTACCTTGTGTCGTGTGTGTGTGTGTGTGTGTGTGTGTGTGTGTGTGTGTGTGTGTGTGTGCGTGTGCGTGTTTTATCAATATAAATACTCTGAAAATCTTTAAAATCTTTCAGAATTAAACTTCAAATTAAACTTTTTGTATAGCACCCTTCATACAAAAAATGCAGCCCAGAGTGCTTCACACAAATAGATATAAAAACAAAACAGCAATAATGACAATACAGCAAGACAAAAGTAAATAAAACATTAACACAGCAAATAGCAATAACAATAGAGTAGCAACAAACAAAAACAGTTAAGCTAGGGTAGGATTATTTAAAAGCAATAGAAAAGAGATAAGTCTTGAGTTGAGACTTAAAGCTATCCACCGAGGTAGACTGCCTTAGATAATAATGGGAGGCGGTTCCAGGCCGTCGGCCCATAGAAACAAAAAGCAGCTTCACCGTATTTTCAAATTTTCATTTCTATGCTAGGGATTTCAAGTAGGTCAGCAGTAGCGGACCTAAGGGGACGGCCAGGTACATATCTATTCAGACAGTCATCGAGATAGGAGGGTGCCAGGCCATTAAGGGCTGTAAAATAATTTTAAAATCTATTCTAAAAGCAACCGGAAGCCAGTGTAGCGAAGCCAAAACTGGAGTGATATGTTCCCTCATCTTAACACATCGGGTGCCCGGATGTATGACGTGTGTGTGTTTGCTGGTGCCCATGGCAACGCGTCATTTTACCTACCGGCGAGAGTACTGGCGAGAAAAGTAATCCGAGTAAATGTAATCGGGTATGTCCTGTTTATTTCGCGAAAATCTTCTCTTTCAGTCAGGACCGTTTTTTATCAATTCTGAGCCACATTGTTTGTGTGACGGCCGGTAGAAGAGGCTGCCGTTTTGAAATGAAAGTGATTTAAAAGCTAGATTAGGAGAAAACATTTTTGTGCAGCCGATAAACAGGAAGTCAACGAGACACACAGCGCGTCCGGATGACGTAATTGCGCGCTGCATGTTGGGAAATGGAGTTTGCTTCATCACCGCGGTAGCCAAGTGCAGTAGCTACAGTACAGTATAGTTTACTGTACAACGCGTCAAACGCGTCGTGGGCCTCCAGCGACATCAAAGAAATTTACTTGTAGACACCACGTGGGCACCCGATGTGTTAAGAAACCATGTTGAGTTCATCTCTGCTGTCATTCTGTCCTAGATCGGCAACTTGTCCCAGTGTGCAAAGAGGAGGTTGAACAGGAAGAGTGGAGGCCCAATCTGGACCAGGAAGAACCATTGCCTCCACGCATTAAAGAGGAACAGGAGGAGCTGCTTGCATCAGAGGGGGATGTTGGTTCAACATTGAAAATACTAGTACTGAAAAGTGAAGATGATGATGAAAACACAGAGACGGAGCCCTTTGCCAGCACATCAGCTGAACACATGAAAACACAAGCTGGTGTAGAGGACTGTGGAACATCACTACCAACTAGCGATGACCAACTTCTCTCTTCTCGCTCTTCTGAATCTGGCACTGAAGACAGCGATGAGTGGGAGGAGACCAGGGAAGACCAGTCCCCTTTAAACGCATTGAAATCACAAAAGACTCAAATTGTGCCTTTGCGCAACAAGCTGCCCCAGGACCAGCAGTCATCCACACAAACTCCAGCTATGACGATTGACTCGGGGAAGAATGCCTTTAGTTGTACCGTTTGTTTCAAAAGGTTTAGCGTAAAACATAGCCTGGACAGACACATGAGGACACACACCCCAACCAGTGACTCCTTCAGTTGTACCATTTGTTGCAAAAAGTTCGGTGTGAAACATAGCCTGGACAGACACATGAGGACACACAGCGGGGAGAAACCCTATAGTTGTACCATTTGTTCCCAAAGCTTCCGTCGAAATGAAACTATGAAGAGGCACATGTTAACGCATACAGGCGACAAACCCATTATCTGCACAATGTGTGGCAAAGGCTTCAGTCGAACTGCACATCTGAATGCACATATGAGAACTCATACCGGGGAGAAAGACAGCGTGTGTACCGTGTGTGGCAAATGTTTCGGTGGAAAAGACGATTTGAAGAGACACACGCTGACTCATACACGCGAGAAACCCTTTAGTTGTGCATTTTGTGACAAAAGCTTTGGCATGAAAAATTACTTGGATAGACATACGAGAGTCCACACAGGGGAGCAACCCTTTAGGTGTACAGTCTGTTGCCAAAAGTTTAATCGAAATGAAAGTCTCAAGAGACACATGACAATGCATACTGGTGAAAGACCCTTTTGTTGTACCACCTGTGGCAAAGGCTTTAGTCGAAGTGAATATCTAAAAGAACATGTGAGGATTCATACAGAGGAGAAAGTCTGCAGTTGTTCACTTTGTGGCAAAGGTTTTGACGAAAAAACTGAGTTGAAAAAACACATGCGGACTCATAGAGGCAAACGTGTTGTTGCCGTTAGCAAAAGCTTTGGTCGACAGCGAGTTCTGAAGAAACACTTGGGGATTCAGACAGGAGAGACTGTTAAACTAAATATTAGTTGAACTGTAAAAAAGAAGAAAACATCATACAAGAATGTCCATTTTGTAGCCTTTTTTTGAAAAAGTGTTTCCATCATAGGTTCTTGCATAATAAATAAATAATAAAGAACAAATAATTACATAACCTTCTTGAGTGCAGAGAAAGGTCTCTCTACGTCAGCTTTTTGGACTAGAGCTGGCAAAGCAATATCAGCTCACTGGCCTTGTGGTTAGTCTATGCCCTGGGATAGTTAAATCCCAGACTGAGTGAAGGCTAAAGCCCTTTGCACACAGGCACGTTTATCCGTACAGATAAAACGGACAATTTCACTTTTTAAAAAGAAAACATTGATTCTCTACGACCTCATGCACACCGGATCCGAACTGGCCGTGCGACGAGTGGCTGCGGCCGTGCGTTTTTTTCTCGATCGAACCCAGTTCGATTCTTGCATCTTGTCGCATGCGGTAAAAAACTCATCACTCCTTTTATGACTCCTTTTGGGATCCGCAGCGCCGATTCCGCACAGCATTGCACACCAAATCCAATGCGTTTTATTCATGCAGCAAACGAAAAAAAAAAACGCAACTGTCCTGTGTGCAAAGGGCTTAAGACACACTGAAATGTGTAAAGAGAAAAGTAATTATTCCAACTCATCTTCAGGTTTGGCAAGTCCAATTGATACCTCCAGTACACGGCACGCTTGCACATGCTTAGAGTGTGTTAAAGGCATCATACCAAACATTATACAAACTAATTAGAAAAGTGTTGTCCAAATGCCTCCCTGCTTGGCAGTCAGGCCACACATGATGTAAGGTTACTGTTGTTGGTATGTGTTGTGTTGTGTTGTTTTGTTTTCATGTGGGGACTACGGATGAAACTTTGCATTCTTGCTAATTCCGGTGTATTTACATTGCATTTATGTAGTGTTCATTAATATGCATTGTCCCGTCTAAATAAACAAATAAAGTAAAGTAAAAGTAACCTACAGGAACAACCACAAGAAGATTGCACTCAGGCTCACAAGGAACTGAGGTATCTCATTACAATTCTTACGAGCTGGGCCTTGCAAGGTCTTTTAATTCATCAGTACAATTTGATAAATACTTAAAGCTATACTGTGTAAGTTGCTAAACTAGTGGTCAGTCGCGGTATTGCTTTTTTCGTCCGTTTTGTCCGTTTTTCGCCCGGAGTCACCACGGACTACCGCCGCGGACCACCGGAGCAGCGCCGCAAACCACCGCAACAGATACGAATCCATGGAGTGGTAGAACGTAATTTTCTGAGCAGGATTTGGGGAATAAGAGGTTAAGAATCCTTCACCATCGTAAACACTGGTTGGGAAGCTACTTCCTGAAGAGTCGGTTATTGGCCGGTAGTGTATCATGTGTGTATGATCTGCGATGTGATTGGCCAACGTATACACAACGTATACAGACGTATACAGACTAGGTCGCCGCGTTGCATCTAGAGAAAAAAAGTTTTTGGAGAAAAAAAGTTTTTTTGAGAAAAAAAAGTTTTTTGAGAAAAAAAAATTGAGGAAAAAAAGGTTTTTTGAGAAAAAAAAAGTTTTTTGAGAAAAAAAAAGTTTTTTGAGAAAAAAAAAATTGAGAAAAA
This sequence comes from Nannobrachium achirus, assembly GCF_963921795.1. NCBI lineage: Eukaryota > Metazoa > Chordata > Actinopteri > Myctophiformes > Myctophidae > Nannobrachium > Nannobrachium achirus. The sequence continues at coordinate 48,463,761 of NC_137826.1, read as the reverse complement.
AAAATTTTTTGAGAAAAAGAAAATTGAGAAAAAAAGTTTTTTTGAGAAAAAAAAATTGGAAAAAATAAGTTTTGAAAAAAATAAAAAATAAAACGTATTGGTGATGCGATGACGTGGTGTATACGGATGTTACTGCGATTGAGGTGAAAGAGAAAGTGGAAAGTTGTGAGCTAACTATTAGCTATTTTTGTTCCACCATGGAATTACTAGCAGACTGCAAACAGTATTTTCTCCATGTAATGGAATTTGTTAACTTCACACTATTGATATTGTTTTGCTTGACATAGTATGGTGCATTTATTGCTGAGTTATAATAAATATGTTTTTGTATATTATGTTATGTTGTGTTTTATTTAAATATTTAGGAGAATAATTAAACTGTAAACTAATACCTTTTCTGGCCATTAGGGGTCAGAGTGCAACAATATGTGCTATTGGACTGAGGAGCATGTTTCAAAACAGCAAATGGGGTAAGGCTGGTTCTTGTAAAGGAGCGCTTGTTTCCGGTGATGTCGACGGAGGCGAGCCGCCTCAGGCCACCTTGATCCACGTGAGACACCGGCGAGCGAGCGGTAGCAGTTTTGTCAGCTCCAAACAAACTCAATCAAAACTCACTGATGCACCCAGACTTGGTTATCCACAGGTTGAACTTGGCTTGCATATTTTACTTAACTTCATATAGACAGTGCATTGGTACAAACAGCTTTTCCCCTGGTATTGTTCTCTCTGGCTCTGGTAGAAACCATTTTGTCCACCCAGGTGCATACCCGACCCCTCATCACCAGGCCTATTTATGCACTTGCTGCCAATCAGCTAGGCCTGGGAGAGGCGTGCCCTAGGTGCCCATGAAATCATGTGATTAATCAATCAACTAACTTTGTGAGTCTTTGTGAGAATCATATTTTAAATGTATTTATTTGGTTATTTGTGTGTTTGTTTGTTTTTGTTTATTAGTGTGGTTGGCTGGTTGCTATGGGGGGCTGCTCTCCATTCCGACATGTCGCCACTCCGACAGTGACTTCTTATTGTCGGAGTGGCAACACTTCCATAGAGGTTAGGGTTAGGGTTAGAGATAGGGTTAGTGTCGGAATGGAGACATGTTGGAAAGGAGACAGAATGGAGAGATGCACTCGGTTGCTATAGACCAGGGGTTCACAACTTTTTTGGCTCAGGGCACCCCATGAATATTTTCTTCATCCGGGGCACCCCTACATTATATTCATAATTTTCACTCCCAGCACCTTATATTTATAGCATATTTTAGCGATTATGTTGAGATAAGCACCTGATACACGTGTTATCATATCCTATGGATGGGACTGTTATCAAAATTGTCATACCTTAGCCAAGGCTCAGTAGTCAGACTACCAACTACCAGTAGCTGGGTAGTCCCAATATCAACCTTAATATCAGCCTTGAGAAAGAAAAAAAAAATTGTTCCCGAAGCGGGATTCGATACCGCTATGAGGTGGTTACCAGCCACCCGACGCTACCGTTCACGCCACTATAAACGACGGAGCCGCGCTGTCTCAGGCGCCGATGAGCCCCGAGAGCCGCCGCCGAGGGAGCGGTAGCGACCGAGTCGCCGCGGCGAACGGTGCGAACGGCGCATGAGCCGACTCAGCGGCGTTACCGAATTATGTGCCGTTATGGACAGAATAGTAAATTTTGACCAGGGGACTGCTCCCGTTACCGAGTCATGTGTAAAACCAAGCAAAAAACAAAAGTCCGCCAGCTGCCTTGGTTAGCTCAGTCGGTAGCGTCGGGGACTAGTAATCCGACGGCCGGGGTTCGATTCTCACTGACGGAGCGACCAGTATACTGTTCCTGTGCACGTGCATTGGCGCATGCGCATTGCAATGACAAGTCTATGGGCGATAACGGATCTACCAGCTCCTGGTAGTTGGTAGTCCGACTACTGAGCCTTGGCCAAGGCATGACAGGGGTGAAAACAGACCCATACCAAGGGAGGATAACACGGAGATCGGCTGAGATAATAGCCATTTTGGTTAGAATTGACTGAAAATAACTTTGTACTTCAAGTTTGATGAATGATAATAAATATTTTTGTAAGTGTCCAAATAAATTCCAAATATTATCAAATTATCTCGTGGCACCCCTGGACTGCCGTCACGGCACCCCAGGGTGCCCCGTCACCCACTTTGAAAACCCCTGCTATAGACAACACACTATTGTTCTCGGTCCAAGAACCTTTGTGCCAGCTAAAGTGAAACTGTTTCATGTTACCCTTTTGAATGAAGTTAATGGGTTGAAAATTGTTAACTGGAGTAATTATCTCTTGGACAATACAATGTCCAATGAGGCAAGGATTGGTCCTGCTTCACTTCATCAGAATATATAATATAAATCAGGGGTCTTCAACGTTTTCAGGCCAAGGACCCCTTAGTTGAGAGAGAGACCCCCACTACCTTATCATAGATTCCATTTAGTGTCATTGTTTGACAGCAATATCGTCAGTGTATTTTGGATTCATGTCAATTTTTGTTTTCAGATATTTAACCACTTGAACCGCCAATACCTAATAAACTTTACCTTTCACTCTGTACTTAGACTGCTCTTTTCCCCCTCCACACCAAAGCTCTTTGCCAAAAATAGCTGACCTACAACTCACAACGCCTCGCAGCGCGAGGCGTTGTGAGCTTGTAAAACCATGATCTGCCCCAGTTGATTTAGCAAATTAATTAGCAACATATTTACAGTACACATGGATATCTCACTGATGTAGTGAGTAGCCTACCTGAGGTAAGGCATAAAGGTGTGTGAGCATAGCAGCACATATATTGTTGTTTAGCTTCTACAAGTATTGGTAATTTCTAAATACCTAGATGTTTTGTGAAATGTTTTATTTCAATATTAGTTCAAATATAGCTATTGAAATATGTACTGATGTTGTATCATGTTTCTCGTCGTTCATTCACTGTTACATAGCCTACAGTGGAGATGTGTTATCTCTGACACTGGTCAGACTGAATTAACAATTACCTCACAATTGTACTAAAGTACAGTACTTAGGTACATCCCACACTGTTACCAGTTCATTCATAAAATAGTCTAGATAGATAGGGAGATTTTTTTTTTCTTAATCCGTGAAGGGTATATTTTAAGATTCTGCCAGGTACCAAGCTGAAATTAATTCTCATGGGGTTAATTTTTAATGATTTCTTGCACCTACCCATTCACTTACTATACATGAAAAAATACCTCCCAAAATACCTCATGATTCTGAATCCATTGCAAGCATTTGTGTAGCATAAGAAATCATTAAAAATTAACACCATGAGAACATATTTCAGCTTGGTACCTGGCAAAATCTTACCCTTCAAGGATTAAGAAAAAATAGGTGGCGAAAAAAATCCACCCTATGCCTGCGGACCCCCCTGTCCATCAAACTAAAATAGGCCTACCTACTGTGCTGCCTATCACCACACCAGAAGACCTTACACTCTAGTGGTCAAAGTGAGGTGTAGCCCCCAAATCATAATATTCAAATTAAACTTTCTACATCTGAGTATACTAAGCTATAAAAAGTAAAATTACTTGTGGTTTAAACATTTGGTTGTTTCACAGTTTTATATCAATTTGGTCTTTGTGTCTTTGAACTCAGACAAAGCCAGCAATTAGAAACGATAAATGTTGAGGTAGAACTAGACGATTCAAGGCCTGAACGCCATAGTAATAATAAAAAAATTATCTGAAATGAAATAAAAGTAATGGTAAATGATCAACATTTTAATTATTTAAGCACAAGCACATGTAAACATGCCATTCAGGAAAAGACAAGAAATGGGAGCCCTACAAGCATACTGCTCAATGTTAATTGATTTAAAATGTATTAAATAATAAGTAGGCCTACGTGACTATATTATGTTTAGACTTGAGCTAAAAAAAAATAAAAAAAACATAGAGTTAAGCATTTTATGCATTAACAGAGGTAGAGTTTAGCATTGTAAGCATTACAATATACTTTTACTATTGGTAAAACATTATGCCTATTAGTGTTAGTTAATATATGATTTAATACTACATTAGTTGTTGAGTTGAGCAACCAATCATCAGGTAGTAGTGACACAAATACTGGTACAGACACAATAATACAGGACACCTGAAAAAAAGCTTTCATTTCAACACAGGGATTTATTTACATATTATTTACAAAAGCATGTTAACTGACAAAGCATATTTCACTGTGAACTACAACTACAGTATGAGTGGATGACAAGCTTAACACAGAGAAGTAATGCATAGTTGTATCTCAGAAAGTTAGCATTTGTAAAATTCACACTTTGCTCAAGGGTGTGTGTGTGTGTGTGTGTGTGTGTGTGTGTGTGTGTGTGTGTGTGTGTGTGTGTGTGTGTGTGTGTGTGTGTGTGTGTGTGTGTGTGTGTGTGTGTGCGCGCGCGCGCGTGTAAGGTTGGAAAGGTGAGGTTCTCAATTGCAAGACTCAGAGTTGGAAGGGGATTCTGAGCTGCAAGGCTCTTCCTCGATCGTTAATGGATATTAAGGAGTTATTCTCTACTTTGAGAGAGAATGGTTCAGATGGGAAGGAATAGCTACAGATTACAATCTATTGCTAGTAATCTTAAATTAATCAACGATCAAAGTAATTATGGTTTTGGATGAACTTTATAGTATTCAGTTGGGGAAGATTACGAAAGCGATACGTCATCCTAACAGTTCTAGGGCATACGCCAGTGCATAATGCCTATCAAATACTCTACTTTGAAAGGTTCACGAGGGCAGACACTATTCATATTTTTATTTCCAACAGCAGACACTGTATACGTGCGTTACAGGTAGAATACAGCACTGTGTGTGAGAGGGGCATGAGTGCATATGTGCGTGCGTGTGAGTGTAAGAGAGAGGCTTTTCTATTTTCTCTGACACAGAGATAATGATCCAGCCCAAGATACTGAACCACAAACCCCAAATGCAGCGTAGAGGGGTTCAGTGAATGTGGACTGGAACGTATACAAGTGCCGCAGTTTGTCAGAGGACACTGTGTAGAAGGACAGAGTGCCAGCAGGCCAGTCCAGATACACCGCTACTCTGTTGGAGTCAGAGGAGGCACGGACAGGTCTGACAATTCTCTTCCTATTGTGTCTGACAGTGTACCTGCGACCATGGACACACCCCAGCGCCCATGACTTGTCACTGTATCCAAGCCTACAGTCATCCCCCTCTCCTTTCCTGTTGATTCCTTTGTATGTCACTGCTATAGAAACCCCTTCATTCCACTCTACCTCCCAGTAACGCTGCCCAGTCAGACCCTCTCGACAGAGAACCTGTTCCCAGGAGTCAAATCGGTCCGGATGATCAGGATACGACTGCACCTCTCCCACCCACGTCACCTTTGTGTTGTTCTCAGACAGAGAGGTGTCTCGGTGAGCTGTGTTTGTGTCCAGAGTGAGGTGACAGGCATCTGATGGAGACAATTAGACATTAAAAACATAATTCACTGAGGCTGTGCTCATGCTGCAGGCAAAACCGATTTGTTTCTGAAAATCGGCCTGTGCTAGGCCCTGCTGTCCATGTTTTTATTTGAAAGAGATCAGATCGGGTTCGGGTATTAAGAGATTGTCAGACTATACACTGGTTAGCCATGTGGTAACGATATAATGAGGTAGGTGTCTAGACAGACAGACAGACAGACAGACAGACAGACAGACAGACAGACAGACAGACAGATAAACAATAGACATGGATTTAATTAAATTACATTTAATTTAATTTAACTAATATATAGCTGATATAGACACACAGTAATAAACAGACGGATAAATACTCACATTTTCTCAAGTGTTCAATCTTCTGCTCCATCATCCTGGTAAAGACAAACTCTTATATTAATCCAAACTCCATATTTAATCTAACTTTATGTTACTCTGTGTTTCATAGCAAGGACTTTAACTTTGTCCTTCATATAACTCAGTATTCAGTGTCAGTGTGAATACCGCTTTAGGAGGCAAACACACATACACACTCACTTACTCATGCCCAAATGTGTGCATGTACACGTTTGGAAATAGAATGAACTAAGCTTCCCCTCTGTGCCATGCAGGGCCACTCTGGCATTGTTTCTCCATCGTTTTTTGCTTTATAGTGATGCTGATATTCACACAGCGGCCATCTTGCCATTAAGTTAGTTAATGAAATGCCACCAAAATGCAAACATGGCCGCCTGGTGAATATGGTCTATAACCTCAGACCACTGGAACAGTCTGCATAAACAGAGTTACAAGCCACAGAAAGGACACCAAGGACGGACAGACTTGAAGAAGATCCGATGCTGTGGCAAACGTTCGGACTACTGACCTGAGAGTGTTCGATGTACAAGACTCAGGATCCACACCTGGTTCAATGCGGTTGCTCGTCTCCAGGTAATAGAGTTGAGTGCTGAAGGCTTGATAAGGTACAAACAACATGTTGTCCCCAAGCAGCCTACACGGAGACGAAAACATAGTAAATATTATGTCATGTCTCCTTGGAGAACGTGTGAGCCTTTCTGATGGGAGCAGTTGTAAAACATTATGAAGCAAACTTAAATGCATGGTAAGTGATTTAATTTAATTTAAACAATAACAAAATGGGTCTATGTTCTGATAGTACTAGATATTATAGTGCTATCCCCTGTGAGGAGAACAAAACAGTTTCAGTCTTCCGTGTAGGTGACGGCCTTCGTCCAATCAGGATGGAGTGGAGGCTGCATAAACACACCAGAGCCTGCCCCCACTCAATCATTTGTGATTGATAAAATACTAAGAATGAAATGATCTCATCTAATTGAATTATGCAGAAATAACAAATGTAGTAACTTCAGAACTACTCACCTCAGAGACAGAGACTTCAGTATACCTGGTTGACTCATCAGTCCGCTGTAGAGCAAGTCCCATCCTGACTGCTGCATTTTGTTGTAGCTGAGATCCAATTCTCTCAGACAACATGAGTCGGAACTGAGAACAGAGGCCAGATATTCCCAGGAGTTGTCTGAGAGTTCGCAGTCAATCAACCTGAATGGAGATGAACACATGAATGACGTTAGTCTATCTCGGATCAAAATGCAATGAATATTGTTTTAGTCTCATGAATCCTGACCTGAGGACCGTCAGTCTACAATGTGGACTTTCCAGTCCAACACATAGGAGCTGCATTCCTGAATTGTGTATGTCGTTGTAGCTGAGATCGAGCTCTCTCAGGTGGGAGGGGTTAGAAGTGAGAGCAGCAACCACAACTTCAATGTGTGTCTGTCTGAGATCACAGCCAACAAGTCTGCAATTACATGGAAAAGCTTGTTTAAAATCAACCTGGAAGAATAATCACAGTTTATACTGCATCACACTACCAATGATTCTCTTTAACAAAGCAATATTATAATATTGTTTTACCATCAATTGGCCAAAAATTGGTTCTTGGTTCTCTGTGTGACAGAGAATTAAATGGTGGCTTAAATCTTAGGGAAGCTCACCATCTATTTTAAACTCTTAAAAAAAACATATTATGACATCTTAGGGTCATTGGCCGTGTGGGCCTTGCCTTGGAAAAGAATGTGTCTTACACGTAAATTCATTGTCAGTGAATGAGTTAACAGGAGGATACTGTTAAAGCAGTAGGCATGCAGTGGGAGATCAGCTTGGGATGGACACATTGTGACTGCCCTTTAATTTAAAAAATAAATTATATCAATTCACTACTACTAACCGAGCCTTAATGCTATTCCTCACAGCTGGTATCAGTCGTCGTTGTCCCTCCCTCGATGTGTTGTACGTATCCAGGTCCAACTCAGTCAGAATTTCCTCTGACATTTGCAGCAACCACGCCAGAGCTGAACAATGGGTCAGAGAGAGTTTTTTCTCTGATCTGTTCTTTAGCTTCAGAAACTGCTGGATGTCCTGATGTACTGAGTGGTCATTCATCTCCAGCAAACAGTGGAAGATGTTGATGCATCTGTCAGGAGAGGCAACATCATCATTCATCTTCTTTAGGTTGTTGATGACTCTCTGGATGCTGTCTGGACGGTTTTCTGTCTGACCGAACAGGCCTTGCAACAGACTCTGGTTGGACTCCAATGAGAGGCCATGGAGGAAGCGGGCAAAGAGATCCAGGTGGCCATTTTTACTTTGTAGGGATTTGAGCATGGCTTTCTCCATGAAGTCATCTAGGGGCCTGTCACAGTCATAATCATCATCTTCCAGGAATGTCTTCAGTACCTTCACCTTCCTCTCTATGAAAGAGTGGAACAGGTAGACCGCAGCAAGAAACTCCTGGATGCTCAGATGAACAAAGCAGTAGACTGTTCGCTGGAAGAGCAGATTCTCCCTTTTGAAGATTTCTGTGCACACTCCTGATAACAGTGTGGCATCTTTTACATTAAGGCCACACTCTTCCAGGTCCTCTTGGTAGAACATGATGCTACCTTTCTCTAGATGTTCATATGCCAGCCGGCCCAGTTTCAGAAGCTCATTCTTGTCAGCCTCTGTGATCTCTTGTTGATTCACCTCATGTGTCTCATCATACTTCTGCTTCTTCCTCCTTATCAGAACCAACAGGAAGTGGCAGTCCATCTCAGTCAGGGTCGTGGGCAGCTGTCCTCTTTCAACTGTCCTCAACATGTGCCTCAGAACGGTAGAAGTGATCCAGCAGAAAACTGGGATGTGACACATGATACGGAGGCTCCTGGATGTATTCATGTGGGAGATGATTGCACTGGCCTCGTTTACATCACTGAATGCCTTCCTGAAGTATTCCTCCTTCTGAGGATCTGTGAACCCTCGCACTTCTGTTGTCATGTCAACATACTCAGGTGGGATCTGACTGGATGCCGCAGGTCTGGTAGTTATCCAGATCAGAGCCAATGGGAGCAGATTCCCCTTGATGAGATTGGTCAACAGCAGGTCCACTGTTGATGTCATTGTGACATCAGAAACGATGTTATTGCTGTGGAAATTCAACGTAAACCTGCTTTCATCTAAACCATCAAAGATAAGCGCCACTTTCCATACAGTGAGCTGCTCTTCTGTGACATTCTTCAATGTTGGGTGGAAACCATGGATCAGTGTGAGAAGACTGTACAGCTCATCCCTGACCAAGTTCAGCTCCCGGAATGAAAACAGAACAGTGAGATTTATATCTTGATTGATCAAATCCTTTGCCCAGTCCAGTGTGAACTTGCGCGCAGAGAATGTTTTTCCAATGCCAGCAATGCCCTTGGTCAGGACTATCCTGACAGGCGTCTTTCTGTCAGGCTGGGGTTTAAAGATGTCACAACATCTGATTGGCATGTCATGGAAGGTCTTCGTCTTGGACACTGTCTCAAGTTGCCACACCTCATGTTGGTTATTCACCCCTTCACTCTCTCCCGGTGTGATGTAGAGTTCTGTGTAGATGCTGATAAGTGAGGTTTCAGTTTCCTCTGAGATGTTGTCTCTCACACAATCAAGACTGTTCAGACTGATCTTATACGCTTTTAAGTCCTCCTGTGGTCTGCCATTTGCTATGGGAAGAATGAATACAGTTTAAATAGATTCAGGTTCATTCATACATACCATTCCATCCATAGCGGCATGTAAGCACAGTGTCAATTGCAGTAAATACCATACAGCATATACAGTACCAACATACCAACTACACACGGATACTGGTGAAACTATTTGGACACGATTAATCAATTCAACATTAAACATTTGTTGCTAAACCCAATATTACACAGGAGTAAAGCAAGTACGTTTCACTTCATCAGCATTGTAGAAACAAGAGGTAATAGCAACAAAGTGTGTGTGTGCGTGTGCGTGTGTGTGTGTGTGTGTGTGTGTGTGTGTGTGTGTGCGCGCGTGCGTGCGTGCAGGGGCATGCAGGGGCGTCAATTGGGTATGGCAGGGGCAGGGGTATGCAGCTGCCATACCCTGGGTCCAGGAGGGGAAATAAAAGTTAGTTTTAAATATAAATCCATGAATGTCTCTTTGTCTATCTGTGCTGGTTATTATGTTGTTAATTACAGTAAAATAACATTTAACAAAGTGGTCACTTTAACAAGATAGGCCTGTTATAATTATATTCTCCACACTTGTATTTTCCCCATCTTGACAAAATGTTATATTCCCAGGTTCCGCAGGTCAGCTGCACAGATGCAATGCATTATTGTTAGTTGTGGCATGTTTATTAACATGCCAAGTTTAACGTAGAAACCCGGGTAGAAAAACAGACAAAACTAGATTTCTTTAGGACTCCTGTCTTTGCCATACCCTAGCTTTTGCTGAACTGACGCCACTGTGTGCGTGTGTGTGTGTGTGTGTGTGTGTGTGTGTGTGTGTGTGCATGCGCTTGTATGTCTATTGCTCCAAAACTGTGATTTCATATTCTGTATTCTTACTGTGTCCAATGCTTATTTGACTGTGTGCCTTCAATCCGGGTGTTGTTCTGAATCTCCATCCACACTGGGGACAGCCACAGTCTCCTGTGGGACCTGGATGTGTCAGAACCTCCTCACACTCTGAACACCTGCGTGCCTGCTCAGCCAGAACACAACCACTCCTGAGGAGAGGGATACGATATATCACCAGTAATTCACCCTATTCACGCCCCGCACACTCAGCAACTTCCTGGTGCTGACGTCACGCTTTGAAGGGGAAACCCTGCTAAAAGCGTATAGAGTTAACACAGAAATCGCAAATTTAATGCAATTTCCGAATAGTAAAGTATAAAATACGGCTAGCATGAACACAAGATAGTAAAAGGCACAAAGCATTATAATTTACTTTACCTTTCGAAATAATGATTTGTTGGCTTTAAGGCCAGCGATTTCTGTGTTAACTCTATGAGCTTTTAGCAGGGATTCCCCTTCAAAGCTGACATCAGCACCAGGAAGTTGCTGAGAAATTTGCTGAGTGGGCAGGGCCACTCAGGGCCATACTCCCTAAATTGGGAGATAAGCGATCGCCAGGTCACATACACAAACTTTAGAAGGCAATGGTGCCAATCAGGAGGGAATATGGGAAATGGGACAGATCCATGTTGATGACATGACTTTAGAGATACTGTGTACCACTTTGCGGGATTTTAGGGCAAAATCTGTAGGAGCAGTGTCCAAAAATGTGTTTTGCAAAAATTGGCCTGTTGGTGGCGTTAGATGGGACAGATGCATATTGACGACATGACGGTAGAGATACTGTGTACCGCTTTGCGTGATTTTAAGGCAAAGTCTGTAGAAGCAGTGTCCAAAAATGTGTTTGAAAGAATCGTCCTGATGGTGGCGTTAAAAGGGACAGATCCATATTGATGACATGAGTCTAGACATACGGTGTACCGCTTTGCGTGATTTTAGGGCAAGATTTGTAGGAGCAGTGTCCAAAAATGTGTTTTGCAAGAATCGGCCTCATGGTGGCGCTAGAAGAGGGCCATGTGAGAAATGAGGGGTGGAGGTTGTGGTTTGGCAGCCAAGGAGTGTGTGTGTGCAAAGTTTGGCATGGATAGGGGCAACGGAGGAGAGGGATACAATATAATCATGACAATATTCTTTGCTGATATGAGGACATCTTCACTGTATGTTGTTGGTATGCAATAATTGTATCCACGTTATGGAAACGTTTTACCTTATATTTCCAATTAATTGCCTGGGCTTTTAGTCATGTCATCAAAATGCATCTGTCCCATCTAGTGCCACCATCTGGCTGATTAAAAAATAATAACAATAACATTTTTGCACACTGCTCCTACAGATTTTGCCCTAAAATCACACATTACATGTGATTACACCAGGGCAGGAATTTCAGGGAGGCCATGAAGGCCATGGCCGTCGTTGCCCCTCAGTTTGGCCTTGTGCCCCTCAAACCAATGGCATGACCTGAGGCCACAGTGGCATTACTCCAGCTGACTGTACCCCTATCCCTATAAACTTCTTTGCCTTTTATATATATTTTGGAAAACATTTTAAAATACTTCAAATAGCCGAACTACCGGCAGGGGTCATGACTCATCAACATGTCTGTACACGGACAAACGTGTCTGTGGCACGGACATGGACAAGTCCGTGGCACATTTAGTATTTTGGTTATCATGTGTACATAATCTATCCTAAATATTCAATAATAATAATAATAATAATAAAGCATTTGTTTGAATTATTTTGGGGACTGGTAAAGTGTCAGGATGATTAATAAGTCGTGTTGGCTACATGATTGCATCAGGTGAGGATGCAATGCAAGGCAAGACAGAGAGATAAGTAATGTTTGCTAATACTTGCTCCACTGGTATACCTTACATCACACTTTCTTACGCGATCTTTCTCATGAGTTTGGCAAAAGACAAAAGAATAAAACAATATTTGTTGATGGGTCAATGAATTGCAAAAACTATGCCGTGATAGTGAAGAAAGGGAACTTGGAAAGACTCTTTCTGACCAACCACAAATCATTTGACTGCTAGAAGGAAGTGAAGCCTTAAGTATTTGTGTACCATACATGGAACTGGATGGAGCTCTGTCAAGTATTTGTCTCATCAGCAAGATGGTGAAGGAAGAGAACTTGCGGACAAACCACACATCATTTGACGAGACATTTCCAGCAGACAGAGAACTGAGAAAAATAAATAAACTAAGGAACTGAAATTTCAACCATTTAGCCAAATATGATACGGTATATATCTTCTTTTGTAAAATTATTGGACAGTTATTTTTTATGTCCGTGACAAAAATAAAATATTTATCAAAATGTCCATCACAAGCTGACATGGTGATGAACCCTGTACATCAACATTGTGAGATCAGCTATTTGAAATATTCAAAAATGTTTTTCAAAATGGTAAAAAAAAGGAAAGAAAGGTTTAGTGATATTGAACTAAACTAAACTGATATATACATTTTTTAAGACCTCATCTTTAAACCAATGCAGTAAGTTTAACCCTTAAATTCAATTAAATAATTCAATTCATTATTTCAATGGACTAAAATCTTGTTTTATTTGATGGCCTTCCTGCCCTAGCATTTGGCCTTTGTGCCCTCAAAAAATGGACAACACCAAAGGCCAAGTGGCCTTGCCCCTAAAAAGACGAAATTCTAGGCCTGGATTACACACACATCCATGCATTGGTTGTCCCACACGAGCCGCTGTAAACTGCTAAACGGTTGTTATGCTGTTATGTATTTTGTCTCCTAGCAGAAGACGTGCTGTGATTGGCCAGTACAGTCACTTTTTGTAGAGGGCACCTGTGTATGATTACCTTATCTTTGAATCAATTGGAATGTGTGTTAATCATTATTGGCTTTATTCATTCATTATTTCATTAAATTATTAGGTATGTATCTTTAAGGGTTGGTATGGGATATAATAAATATGTACTGTATGTATATTTGTTTGGGTCACATCAATCCAGAGATCATGTGCTTCAATTAGTGTGAATTTTCTGTACAAAATCAGAGTACAGAACTCTAACCCTATGCAAAATGGGCAACCTTCAAGAGCTCATGATTATAAAGTGAGTTTGTATAGTGGCATCCTGATTTAAAAAATAGGATGGGCCTACTGGTACAAATATTGTACTTTTTATCCACTAAATGTTTTGAAACCTTAGTTATTAGTTACTTTGCAGATATAAATTATACTATTATTATAAAGCATTCATAAAGCCCTATTATACGTTGGCTATTTGAAAATAGCCGATCTACAAGCTCACAATGTGTTGTGAGATCTGCTTCAGTCAGCCAGTCAGTCAGACAGACAGACAGACAGACAGACAGACAGACAGACAGACAGACAGACAGATACACACACACACACACACACACACACACACACACACACACACACACACACACACACACACACACACACACACACACACACACACAGGCCTACAGTACATTATTTCCGAGGACTTGCCTTTGACCTGGTGGGGATAACTAGTAAGATGCCTCAGGGCAACAAGCCACCTCGCCCTTTAGGGCAAGGTCTTGGCCATCTGGCCGTCTGGCCAGTGATGTATATCAGACCAGATCCCCATATAAGGATATGAAGTCCTGTTAGATATGGGCTTAATATTGATGACATCAGGGATCTCCATATACAGTATGTGCATAGAGTGGTTCCCATGACATCACAACATACAATCCCTTTTATGCCCATACATGGAGATCTCTGTCTGAACCAGCCACACCACCGTGATGTCACCTGTTTATGCCCATATATGGAGATCCCTGCTCTGAGTATCTGACTTCACTGTGATGTCACCTGTGATGTCACAGTGATGTGTCAGGTGAACCACAGTGTCAGGCGTTACACGTATACGGACAAGCTGTGCAGTAAACTGTGACCTACAGTCGCAATAACGGTGATCTTACTTTGTGTCTGGAGGCCCAGGTTCATTGCTGAAGTTGAAAGGTTGGCCCATCGACCTGTCACTCTTCATAGACACGCAGCTGGGTGGACACTCTGGTGGTCTTTGGTAAAGACTGAAATAAAGGGCTTTTACTAATTTCCATTGGTTCAATATTATTTTAACCAACACACAGACGTAAAGGGTGTTCAATAGTACATATTTATGAAAAAAAAAAAAAAAAAGAGAGGGCCAATCGGGTGGAGTTAGCTGGTTTGGTAGAAAGTGTTGAGTTGGTTTTGTCCCAAGTACTTTATACTTTTCATTGGTTCAATATTATTTTAACCAACATTCAGCTGTAAAGAGTGTTCAATAGTCCTGATTTATGCCAAACAATCAAAAACCTCGGCTAACATTTGGAATTGTAACCAGTAAATTCCTTACTGCTTCAATAAATTCACAAAGATTGGAGTGAATACAGTTAAAGGACAACAAGGGTTCATATATTAGATTGTAATAAGAGAAAAGAAAAGTATGAGTGTTAAAATGTTTTCATTTGGGTTGGAGCATGCGTACAAGCATACATGCGTACAAGTGGCTAAATATGTCTTTTCAGACACAATACGCCAGAGATTTCTTTATTACTAGTTACAGTAACACTAGTAGCCCCCATAAGTCACTTCTGCCCATGACAGATTGTGTTGCGTCTTGGGAATGGGCTTATTATGTGTGTAAAAATACATATTTAGCAACTTGTATGCATGCCTCCAGCCACTGAAACCAAAATCATTAAAATCTCTAAAACAATGTACATTGGTACATTGGCTCATCCTTTATTTTCTCTAATTACGATCTAAAATTTGAACCTTTTAATAGAAATCTGTGATCGTACTTTGCGTCTGGAGGTTCAGCTTCACTGCTGAAGTTGAAAGGGTGGCCCATCGACCGGTCACTCTTCATAGACACACAGCTGGGTGTTGGAGACTCTGCTCTGTGGATGTGCTGCTTGTCACTTCCCTCCCCCTCCTCATGCTGACTCATCCTTTGGTCTTTATTACACCTGTCAAGTTTACGGTTGATAACACACACACACACACACACACACACACACACACACACACACACACACACACACACACACACACACACACACACACACCGTTTACAATTGATAAAACAGACAAAAATAACACTTATCAAAGAAACAAACCATTATGTATGTTTTTAATGAAATAAATAATAAGCAAATAAACAATGAATAAACAACAAATAATGAATGGGGGGAGAGGGCATGACCACAAAATCTAACAGGTAACCAGTTTAGCGATGCTAACATTTGCAGTTTTGCACCCGTCCCGTAAAATACGGATTCGCCCCGTATTTGAGAATGAAATGTTTGTTCTGCATTTCCCAAATGACCCATAAAGGGGGGACTGCCCATAAGTCAGAAATCTCATTAGTCCTACATCTCATTGGTCCCAATTTAGGCATAGTTTTACTGAGGTTAGGGTTATTTTGGTCAAACACCACCAGCAACCCCTCTACCAGGTCAAGATAAGATACAATAAGGTGACATGAGATGAGATAAACCTCTATTGATCCCGGGAAGGAAATTCAGCTGTCAGTCAGAAGTAGGACACAATAACACAGGAGAGGTATTATAAGCTCACACCGTGTCGCAATGTGACACGTTGTGAGCTTGTAGATCTGCCATTTTCAAATACAAATCTTGAATGACCTGGAAAAAAATATATAGGCTATAAACTAGAAAAAGTGCTACTCGGAGCACAGGTCTCCGCCAGGTCAGGTAGGATATTCATACAATTCACGTTTTCATATTTTGGAAACAATTGCCGAATTTCAAACTGCAAAACATACATAGCTTACACAATATTGTGTGTTAGTTATAACTATAATGTATTTCAGCGGTTTGGGTATTTTTTTTATTATTTCAGAACGCACCGGAAGTGGTGTCCCTTAGGCTATATCAGTTTCTGAAAGGTGGCAACCCTAGTCACCAGTCCAATTCCTATAACTGCTGCAAATAAAGAACACATACATGTAGAAAGATTTGAGTGTATAAAGATCACTGATCGTACTTTGCGTCTGGAGGTGCAGCTTCACTGCTGAAGTTGAAAGGATGGCCCATTGACCGGTCACTCTTCATAGACACACAGCTGGGTGTTGGAGACTCTGCTCTGTGGATGTGCTGCTTGTCACTTCCCTCCCCCTCCTCATGCTGACTCATCCTTTGGTCTTTATTACACCTGTCAAGTTTACAGTTGATAACACACACACACACACACACACACACACACACACACACACACACACACACACACACACACACAAACGCACAAATAAAACCAGTAAGACTCCCTAATCGGGAGATACCCACAAATATAACCGACGAATCTCACTAAGTCTGACCTCACAAGCCCCATATTTGGACACGAACAACATATAACTCCATATATAGAGACTAGGGCTTTCACTTCAAGCATTTTTTACAGATCGACTAGTTGAAGCCACTGGACTAGTCGACTAGTCGTTAACATATTATGTCATAATAAAGAGCGCTGTGGCACAGCTTTCACAGCAGCCAAGTTACCATGACAACGGATACTCACACACAAACCCCACGTGTGCAAGTCAGTGCAACAACAAGACCAGCGACTCACCAGTCCAATTCCTATAACTGCTGCAAATAAAGAACACATACATGTAGAAGGATTTGAGCGTATGAAGATCACTGATCTTACTTTGCGTCTGGAGGTGCAGCTTCACTGCTGAAGTTGAAAGGTTGGCCCATCGACCGGTCACTCTTCATAGACACACAGCTGGGTGTTGGAGACTCTGCTCTGTGCATGTGCTGTTTGTTAGTTCCCCCCTCGTCTCTCTCCACATAATGACTCATCTTTAAACCTGCAGTCGACAAAACAGACCAGACAAACAAGAAACACTTCATGCAGGTGCAACACACACACACACACACACGCACGCACGCACGCACGCACGCACGCACGCACGCACACACACACACACACACACACCCCCCCCAAGGAACCTCCCTCATGTCATGCCCATGTGATTTCAAAACTATACTGAGCTCTATCTGAAACTGAAAGTCAACTTGCAGCTATGCACTCCGTTTGAGGGCACGCACATGCAGGCTTGCAAGCTTGTAAATCAGCTCTTTCCAACAGACACAGACAAATCCGCAATCTGATTCTGAGCTGCCTTTGTCATTGTTTGTTAGGATTTGTTTTATTGTATTTCATTAACCATTTGAACCCCAGCATCCCTATTCTGAGGGGAATACTAGAAAATGTGCAATTTGTGAAATTGCAAGTGGGGTTGCCCTGTGTTTCAAATCATATTTGAGGTTTGGGAAGTGAATTTCCATTATGTTGGGGGCTGTGTTTGTTTACCAGTAAGTGCTGCATCTTGTGCATTGTAATCCCCATTTATGAGTAAAAGGGGGTACCCTAACAGGGCATCTATAAACTCTAACAGGTCCTAACAGGGCATCATCTGGGAATCATATGATTCCCATATATGGACATATATGGTCTCATGTGGTCTATGTTGTCAGTCATCTCCATATTTGGGACAAGTTAATATTAACCACTGACTTTAATTAAAGTCAGTGGGGAAAATTAATTCACTAATAATATCAATTAAACAATACAACCTTTCTCTTAGAAAAATGCTTGCCCTGCTGGTTAACCACACTAACTAGCCGAAAACAGCCGATCTACATAGATCGCCTTTCGGCAAAGAGGTTTGGTGTAAAGGGAAAAAAAGAGCAGACCAAGTACAGAGCCGAAGGTCAAGTATTGAGGGTCTAAGTGGCTAAAGGTCTGAAAATACTAAATAGGCTACATGTACAAAGCAAAGGACATGAGTGTTACACAACACTCATGACAGTGCTGTAGGGATGGGACGATAAGCAATATTATCGTTTATCGTGATGAAAACAGTCACGATAATCGTATCGTGGAGATTTAACATATCGTGATATCGTCCTCCGTCATGCACTGGGATCAATTCATCTTTTATTTGTCGAGCTGCATATCCGGTACCACTTAAACCCTCTTAAACCCTCTATAATTGGTAAAAGGAACTTAAAATATACGTACTTGATAGTCTTTTTTGACTCTCTATCAAATGTCTTTGCCAAAACATAGCAGATCTACAAGCTCACAAATATATATATATATATATATATATATATATATATATATATATATATATATATATATATATTTTTTTTTTTTTTTTTTTTTGTCAACGCTTTTCAATATGCATACAACCCACAAGACACACTTAACCACTTTCAACCCTCCCTGTTTGGCCATGTCGTCGTCATTCAAAAACATTTCGAAATTCGACAAATCATTTCAAAAGTAGCAAAAATAGCTAATGTACAAACTCACAACATGTCGTGTCGTGTTGTGTCGTATCACGTAGATCAGCTTTTTCAGTTTTGCTACTTTTGCATGACGCAAAAAGAATAATAATTAAAAAAAAGTAGAAATAATCAATAAAAATAACAAATACAATAAAGATTGATTTAAGGACAATATAGTATAAAACACTTACACTATATGGTCTGTGATGTGTTGATGCTTCTCCTGTGTTCCATATCAAAATGAAGTCTGAACAGTGTGCACTTGCACAAGGAAGAGTTATGCTCCCTGTGCCTCACCCCCAGTGTTGCCATGTCCACTTATTATAAGCCACTTTGGGCCTGTTTCTTTTTTTTGTAACGTCACTTGTGCATATTGGTAGTTGTGGGTTGAGTGCTTGTCCACGGACCACTCATCTGAAAATATGTTGAGATTTGAAAAAAAAAAAAGATTTGTGTTGTTAAAAATATTCCAAATATTTCACATTCATTTGTCTTGAAAGTGTTTGAAATTAGCAGGTCTACAGGCTCACAACATTGTGAGCTTATATAGATGATCGGTGTGTGTGTGTGTGTGTGTGTGTGTGTGTGTGTGTGTGTGTGTGTGTGTGTGTGTGTGTGTGTGTGTGTGTGTGTGTGTGTGTGTGTGTGTGTGTGGACATCAAATGACGCTGTGACACAAAGCCCTCGGGCTGCGTGCTCACACGATCTGTTCTCGTACCACTCCCTCTTTCTGAAGCATGTCTTTCCTGTAAGTCAGGAGTTGGAAACTCCTATGACTTACAGGGTGCCGGAGATCACGGAGAGATGAGGCCGTGCCGCGCCGCCTCCGTGTCCGGTGTGTTTCCCTGTAATCATTGTGATGTAGACCAGGGGTTTTCAAAGTGGGTGACGGGGCCCCCTGGGGTGCCGCGACGGCATTTTGGGGGTTATAATAACTACTCCTTTAAGATAGATTAATTGAAAAAGATGAATTGCACTAGGTCATGCTGACCTAAATTGTTATAACTAATCATTACATTTCCTACGGTGCAACATAAGAAGGTATAAAACAGACCCACGCTCCTATTTTGTCAGTTCTGTCAGTTCTGTTCTGTTTAGATTAGAACATGGCTCTGGTTGTACATAATCAAATGTACTGTACCGTATGTAGCCTCTAGAGGGCAGCAAACACCTTGAAGTGAGATGATTCCTGACCAAGCACAGAAGCAATGAATGGTCTGGATGCAGCATCAACATAGGGACTGAGGAGTTAGATATGTGTCATATGTCCCAACAGTTCACAGTAAACAGTATTAACCTAGACAGAAGATATATGTTCCACATCATGTATTAAGTCCTCAAATCCATATCTAAAACATATAGGACCAAAGAGCTAAATTAGGGTGTAATTATACTTTGATTGAAGGGTTTTATTGCAGAGGAGACCACTATTAACAGCCTGAAGTACGTTTTTTGATTATTAGTTTTTTGCAAGCTGATTACTTTCAATAATTTAAACAGAAACGTTGTTCTTTCGACTCCACTACATTTCTAGGAAGGGCCTCTTGGGTCTGAAACAGAATTTTGTCCTCATTTTGTACTTTTAAATACTTAGACCTAAGTATTTACTTGAGTAGGCCTATACTATACTTGACTAAATACTCAAGCATACTTTGCCCACCAATGTCAACAGCTGACCATTTTCCAGTGTAGCATTATGAACAAATAATCCAGTCATGCCAAGCGATATAAAACCTTCCGACTTCCTGGTTTTCAATTTGTTCTGACCACTGCAAGAAGTGAGTGGAGGGCTTGGGGTTCAGGGCACAACTGATACTGACATGGTGTTGTGTGACTGTGACTGTGTGTGTGTGTGTGTGTGTGTGTGTGTGTGTGTGTGTGTGTGTGTGTGTGTGTGTGTGTGTGTGTGTGTGTGCGTGCGTGCGTGCGTGCGTGCGTGCGTGCGTGCGTGCGTGCGTGTGTCAAAACCTTTTTGAGTGTCTTGACTATCATCGACAGACTGACAGACAGGGATGGGACATTCTACTTTTTTATTGAAACGTGAATGCCATAGTTGCCATCTCTCTCTCTCCTTCTCTCTTGCTTTCACCCCCTACACGGTCGAGGCAGATGACCGGCCACCCTAGAGCCTGGGTCTGCCTGACATTTCTTCAAGGAGGAGTTTTTCGTTGTCACTGTCGCAACATTGCTTGCTCAGGGTGGGACGATGTCGGGTCTCTGCTCTACATGTAAAGTGTCTTAAAGGGATATTCCACTTTCAACAGGGAGCAGTGGAAGGGCCTCTCTCCACATACAAACCCATTGTAATTTCAAACTCCATTTTAACCATGATAGATTCATTAAAAACACCCTTTATTTTTTCTGATGACTCATTTTACCTTCCTAATACGTGAGCAGGCCGTGTTTTTTCGATAACGTTTTTCAATTATTTTTAATAATTATTTGGGAAAATGGAAAAAATGAAATAAAAATAAATGAAAAAAGTTATCGAAAAAATACGGCCTGCTCACATATTAGGAGGGTAGAATGAGTCACCAGAAAAAATAATGGGTGATTTGAATGAATCTATCATGGTTAAAATTAAGTTTGAAGTTACAATGGGTGTGTGGGGGGAGAGGCCCTGGGCCTGGTAACATTTACATCAAATATCTAAATATTCAATCAAGCTAATTAAAAACTGTTCAGGGTGTTCATAAAAGCCTGATTAGATGATAAAATTAACGAAATTACTGAAATTCCTGCCTTGAGCATAATAATGAAACATAGTGCATGTGTGTGCGCGCTATAGTGCTTTCCGTAGGCTTTAGTTTAGCCATCACACCCACACTGATAATGTAATATAACTTGAAAGGGATCATAACCATTCCATTAAGCTTTTTTTATTTTAAAATACAAGACATAGAGACACAGAGAGAGAGACACAACAACAAAAAGTCAGAACACAACACTATACAGCACAACACTACACAAAACAAAGCAAAAAACAAAGCAAAGCTAAACCTAGCACAACAGATACTAACAAACCCTCACAGTTAACCACCCACCCACGCCATGGGGGTAGCGAAAAGGAGGGGAAAAAAAGGTGAACTGATCTCATGCAAATAAGAAACAAAGCTTCAACATAATAATAATGGTGGTACCGGAGTAGAGTGAAATACGTACCAAGATTAAAAACATAACAGAGGGAGGACTGGTTTCAATATAGTTTGATGCCACGTTCTCTATGTATTAAGTATACATTAAAAATAATTGTTGTGAAGTTTTAAAAGAAGAACACAAAAAGTGCTGGGAAATGTGTCCAAAAGACCTAATGGCAGTGTCTGTTGACAGGAGCAGTATAATCTCCATAGTTTTGCTTGTCTAGCCAACTCCCTGACAACAGCTATTTATTTGTATAATTATATATGTTTTCTTTGTGTGAATGCACTGGTGTCTTTTCAAAGCATGGAGACTCATGTCATTTTGTTTTTCTCCCATGGGGATGTGCTGGTGTGTATTCAGGTATTTTTTTTCCTTCTCCAGTGTGATTACGCTAGTTGCCTTTAGATTACTTAACCCACTGAAACTCTTGTCACAGAGTTTACAATGGAAAGCTTTGTTCTATACAGTGTGAACACGCTGATGTTTTCTCAGAGAAGATGATTGAGTAAAACATTTGTTACAATGGAAAGCTTTGCTCTATAGTGTGAAGACGCTCATGTTTTCTCAGAGAAGATGATTGAGTAAAACACTTGTTACACTGTTTACAGGGGAAGGGCTTAACACCAGTGTGGATACGCTGGTGTCTCTTCATGTCAGTTGACTGACTGAAACTCTTGCCACAATGTTTACAATGGAAAGGTTTTTCTCCAGTGTGGACACGCTGATGTTTTTTCAGGGGAGATGACGAAATGAAACTTTTGTCACAATGTTCACAGTGGAAAGGTTTTTCTCCTGTGTGGATACGCTGGTGTGTCTTCAGCTGACCTGAATCATTGAAACTCTTGTCACACTGTGTACAGTGGAAAGGTTTTTCTCCAGTGTGGATACGTTGGTGTGCCTTCAGGTTAACTAACTGAGTGAAACTCTTGCTGCAAATTGCACAGTGGAAAGGTTTTTCTCCAGTGTGAATACGCTGGTGTGTCTTCAGGTCAGACGAATAACTGAAACTCTTATCACAATGTGTACAGTGGAAAGGTTTTTCCCCAGTGTGAACACGCTCATGTGCCTTTAGATTACCAAACCCACTGAAGCTCTTGTTACACAGTTTACACTGGAAAGGTTTTTCCCC
The DNA here is from genome assembly GCF_963921795.1 of Nannobrachium achirus. NCBI lineage: Eukaryota > Metazoa > Chordata > Actinopteri > Myctophiformes > Myctophidae > Nannobrachium > Nannobrachium achirus. The sequence goes on along the minus strand of NC_137826.1, from coordinate 48,440,758 downwards.
AGTGTGTATGCGCTCATGTGCCTTTAGATTACCTGACTCGCTGAATCTCTTGTCACAATGTTTACAATGGAAAGGTTTTTCTCCTGTGTGGACACGCTGGTGTATATTCAGGTGAGATGATGAAATGAAACCTTTGTCACAAAATTTGCAGTGGAAAGGTTTTTCTCCAGTGTGGATACACTCATGTGCCTTTAGATTACCTAACCCACTGAATCTCATGTCACAATGTTTACACTGGAAAAGTTTTTCTTCAGTTTGGACACCTCCGCTCGTCTCCCCCCAGTCATCAACGTCTTCAGTGACTTCAGTGTCAGATTCAGGTTCAACTTTAAAGCAGTGGGAAGAGATGTCTTTGTCAAATTCACTGGGGTTCCTCTCCTGTCCTGTCCTCTCCAGGATGTCTAGGAACAGAAAAATAACATCAAAGTGAGTGCTGGGTTCCTAAAATGTAAATCCATATGTCTATCTTCTATGTTCAATGTACAAAGCTATTACCTAATACGTAATAAGACTGACTAACTAGTTACTGAATAAGCACAGGGGGTTCTGGAAACTCCATTTTCAGCAAGATTCTTACAAAATAAATATTTAAAAAATAACCTGAACCTGCTTCCGTAAACAGTAATCATGTGACAGTGTGGCCAACGCGTGACACGGTTTGGCTGACAAGACCGCAAAGATTTCATAAAACTACATCAAACAGTAATACCGGGAAACTGCACAACCTTAGTATGCATAAGTAGGGGTGAATCCTAATAAACAGAGAGTAATCTTCTAAGTGAGTGCTGGTTTCCTTTTCTAAAATGTGCATACGTATGTTACCTCCAAATAGACCAATGATCGCTCAAGGTGCTAAGTCCATGACATTATGAAACAGATATACCTTCAAAACCTGTGTTTTCAAAAATAGATATATCGATAAATATCGATTCTGAAAAAATCAATTCGGTTTGGTATGACTTTTCCGTAGTATCAATCATATCGATACTCAGTTTCCACCTCTCGCTGCCGCTGGTTGAGACAGACGCGCTATGTCCCCACACACAGCACAGAGCGCACACACATACACAGTGTCATTTTCATGCCCCAATGTCATTTTCCTTTCCGGCTTCCCTGGTTGGGTTGTTTCCGATACTTCCGTGACCGTGGAGTATCTCAGTGGTTTTGTCAACTCTGAAGGTTAAATAACAAATTGAGCTCCCATGCCCCTCGCAAATGCAGGCAACATTTTTGACAGCCGCTGAAAGTTTGCGTCTCATTCACTTACTATACAGTATACACTATACTATAAAGGGAAAAAATACCGTATTCAGGTTCCTCCTGTTTAATAGAGATGTCTTCAGGGTCCTCCTGTTCAACAGAAATGTCCCTGGCTGAATCTGGAGAGTTGGTCTTCAGCAGTCTGGACTCCACGGTCTCTGAAATGAAGCAATTGAAATAAAGACTTTAATTACTGTGAGACCCAGCACTGGTGTCAAGAATAACAATGTATGTAAAATTTCCAAAACTTAAACTTTCCAAAATATGGATCTAATGAATCATAGGGATGGGACGATGCGCTATATTATCGTTTATCGTGATTAAAAAAAAACACTTACGATAATGATATTGTGGAGATTTAATTTATCGTGATATCGTCCTCCGTCATGCACTGGGTTCAATTCACCTTTTATTTTCCAAGCTGCATATCCGGTAACATTTAAACCCTCTACAATTGGTAAAAGCTACTTATAAGGCCTCTATTAGACGAAAACAGGCTTCACTATAAACGGCTAAGAGCCGTTTAGTTTTCATTTTTTATGTGGTCTTTAGATGAAAACGCAATTTGTCCATAAACGCGGTAATTTGCATGCCAGGTCGCTAGGTGGCGCATGTCGCCATGACCGCACTGCCCAAGTTCCGTTCTCTGGTCCTCCTCAGTAGAGATGGGATTTATGGCTCTTTGAAGTGAGCCGAATCTCTGGGATCCGTTCCTTTCAAAGAGCCGTTCAAAAGACTGTCTCATTCTAGTCACTAGTTGTAGTTACTTTGTAGATTTTGATTATAATTATCACTTATACATTAACCCTATATACATTTATTTCGGACATAATAGGTAGCCTACATAGGCCTACCTGCCATTTGAAAATAGCCGATCTACAAGCTGTGAGCTTGTAGATCTGCTATTTTCAAATGTTTTTTTCTCCCTACATTTTATTCATTGGAAAAATTGTGAAATGGAACATTTTGCATAATGAGTACTTTCTAGCTAGTACTATTAGTAGCCTACTTTAACTACATTTTGATACCAATACTTTGATATTTTTACTCAAGTAGCCTACATTTTTTATTCTAAACTTCAACTTGTGGCAGAGTATTTCTACATTGTTGTACCTTTCCCACCACTGTTGTTCATTAGAAAGGAACGGCTCCCTATACTGCAAACCGGATCCCATCGTTCATATCAAAGAGCCGTTCAAAAGACTCGATTCGTTCGCGAACATCCCGCCTCTACTCCTCAGTCAGTCAACACAACTCACTGCCGTCACACAGCACAGGCAGACTGGCTGGCTGGCTAACTAAAAATGCTTAAAAAGTTTGTTCCAGACGGTCGGAACAGACACATGTACCATACACACTCCGGGACTATATTTATTCCTTATGATACGATACAGAAAAAGGCGTTCACTTCACGTTTCGTTTCAACACAGAGGACTGGAGTCAATGCCTTTACTGCAGCTTATGGAGGGGGTACATACAGACGGCGACGAGCTATAGATGTTGGATCGAGTCATGATAAACATTATAGGCTACTGTCGCTATTTTCAGCGTCGGCTATTTTTGCAGTTGTCTGCTATTTTCACAACTTGTGAGCTTGTAGGTCGGCTATTTTCACAACGCACCGCGACGCGTTGTGAGCTTGTAGATCGGCTATTATCACAACGCACCGCGACGCGCTGTGAGCTTGTAGATCGGCTATTTTCACAAGCACCGCGACGCGTTGTTGTGAGCTTGTAGATCGGCTATTTTCAAATAGCTACGGTATAAATTAGGGCTAACGTTAGCAAAAATGTACTTAATAGTTACTTTAGTTTACACCACTGGGACAGCCCTAGGACGTCCCACATCTTATCATTTTCAGTGGTTTGCTGCGTTTACGGTATTTAGATGAAAGCGGGAGATACAAAGCGTTTTTACCTATTCCACTTTCAGAGGGGGGTTCACTTTGTTACGGTTTCACCCCCCGAAGACGCCATTTTCGTCTAAATGACCCCCCACAAACGAATATAAACCATTACGTTTACAGTGAACCGCGTTTTCGTCTAATAGGGGCCTAATATACATACCTGATAGTCTTTTTTTCAATAGTCTTTTTTTCAATCTCTATCAAATGTCTTTGCCAAAAAATAGCCGATCTACAAGCTCACAACGCGTCGCAAAATGCGACACGTTGTGAGCTTGTAGATCTGCTATTTTTTGGCAAACGTTCCGCCCCAGGATAATGGATTTTGATTGTCGCGATAATATGGTAAATCACAATTTCTTTTGTCACAATAATCGTGATATGACATTTTCATATCGTCCCATTCCTAATGAATCATGGGTGCAAATATTCCTAGAAAGGAGCAATTCTGAGAAAATAAGAGGTTCCACTGCCACAAGTCGAGAGGAATCTACTGGGGGAAATAATGTGTACTCAATGGACTTTGGGGGTTACTCAGTGATGTTGCTAGGTTTTCATGGTGGTCATTCAAATGGGTCCCAGAATTATGTTATGGGTCCTGCGACACACACACGCATTATGTATCAACGGTGAAAACATCACAAAGGTCTTTGATTTAAACAAAGGGTGGCAAATAGCTACTTTTATGTAGTTAATAAAGGACAGAAGTATGGATTTACAAGACAATCTCAATCATCTCATCAATAATGCTAGAACGCACAGCTGTGGAGACTGGGGGCTGCTCTCCATTCCGACATGCTGCCATTCAGACATTGACTTCTAATTGTCTGAGTTGCAACACTTCCATAGAGGTTAGGTATGGGTTAGTGTCTGAATGGGGGAAATGTCTGAATGGCAGCATGTTCCACCACATGGTGCAGTGAAATGACTGATAGCAGAAAGGATAGAGTTGTATGCATCCCCGGGATGCAGTGATGCTTAGTTTAATGTGTCCTTTATTAAAAATACGCATCAGGGACGCAGGATGCAGGGCTAGTACCATCACTGGGTTACATAAAACGTCCACTGAACTCAATTTACTTTTGGGGTTACATAAAAGTTTACAGATAAAAAGGTTTACTCTTGGTGAAATGAAAATGGATAAGAACAATAGTCTGGTTGCCTACAACAACCACACTAATGGGACTTTACGGAGGCTATGTGGAGGGAAAAAAATAATTTACCATTATGAAAGAAATATTTTATCAAAATAGTAGCCTATGCAATGCAAATAATGGTCTAAAGTGAATGAGGTTTAAAGCCAATTCGTTTTTTGTGTTTTTAATCTCCCACCAATGGATGCACAGACAGAGGGATTACTACAGGGCCATACAGACTTTGATGCGTCATGAGTTTTACAAATGGTTTAAATATAGTTCAAACCTAAATGTACACTTTACACTAAAACCGGCAAAAACTATTAAAGGACAACTTTGTTTTTTTACAACAAGGGTTCATATTTTAGATAGTCATTAGAGAAAACTAAAGTTGAGTGTTAAAATACTATATATAATAGCCTAAACATACGCTGATATGCAGGAGGATAGCATATAGTCCTATTTATTACCCGGCTTGTTTGGATGCTTGATTCTGATTGGTCGAGCGCTGAAATCAGCGGTGAATTATAGGCGTATAATAACCGATCCGCTCTATAATTCACCGCTGCCTAATCAAAGGCTCAGAGCAGCTGCTGCAGTCAGGATGCACTGCATGGATTTAGTGCCATATCCAACATGTCTACCATGTAAACAAACACACAGCGACATTTACAACTAAACGTTGCTCTGAAGAATGTCTTTAAAAACATTTGAGGCGAGAAATAGACGACGCAGTAACAGAAAATAGATTCTATTTGACCAGCACTTCCTTTTTTTCCAAGGTGACCGTGTTACGCTGGGGGGGGGACGCACTTTCAGCCGTCTGTAAACAAGGAAATACTTTGTTTTGTTTTTAGTTTTGAGTCAAATTATTAATTTTATTTAGTAGCCGGGTAATAAGCGGGATAACATCTCGCTCAGCAGTCATTATCGAGTGATAGGAGCCCGACAGGTTGATATGTCACTGACGCGAAGCAGAGATGTTATCCCTTACATGGCACAGAATAAACATCAGAACAATTAAAGGCCTACCCAGAAGGGGCCCCAAATTATTTTGGGGGGTCCCCAGATGTTTAGCTGAACGTTAACTCTCACTCAACAGTAAACAGACCAACATACAGTATAAGTGTATTCCGGGTATGTGCACATTTCTAATGTGACAATTTAAGGACTTTAAAGACCTTTTTAGTACCTCTGGTCAAACATTGGTCAAATTGTGAAATACCGTATTAGAGGCAGAAATTGTGAAAATAGCAGATCTACATGCTCACTCGATTTACTATATTATCGTGATGTGTAATGCTGGCGATTCAATTAATCGATTTTCAAAGTTCAGAATCGATTTTCCCGATTATATATTTTTATTTTTTATTTTTATTTTTTTAAGGCGAAATTAACCTGAAGGTGAAATAACCACTTTCAGTCAGAGTAAGTACAGGTCCTAAAGGAACAGTTTTAGGTCATGAGGATGTCATGTTATGGCTAAAGTTAGCACAGTGCTGTAGGCCTGCAGCACAGCGATTTTTATTTTTTATGACTGTTGTGTTCTGTGTTTTCTGGCATCTTGACCAGGAACATGTTGCTGTAATGTTGTACCACTGGCACTTTGGCTGAAATAAATGTCAGAAAGATTGACTGACTTTATTTGGCTGCATTGATTTGAAGTATATGATTCAACTTTTAATGTTTTATATTGTTTAGAATTGTTTTAAAATGTTTCAATTTAAAAAAGCTGTAATTTTTTAGGGAAAACCGCAATAATCGTGATTCGAATCGCGAATCGCAGGAAAACGCAATAATCGTGATATAATCGAATCGTCACCCTATGAATCGAAATCGAATCGGGAAAAAGTGAATCGTCACAGGCCTAATGCTCACAACGCCTCGGAATAGATGGGGTCAAACTAAATGTAATGCCAACTCCTACAATTCCAAGTGCTCATCACGGTTTGGGGTCCCCAGTTCAAATATGATTATTTTGGGGGTCACAACCTGAAAAGGTTGAGAACCACTGGCTTACACAATATGGCAAGATGCCGATAATCACATTAAAGTGCACTCAAACTGCACTGGCATGCACATTAGCACAGTGGCAGGGACTTTATAAATGTGTGTCCTATTTCCTATGTATCCATTCCATACCCTGCCATTTCGAAAAAAGTGATTTTATAACTATAACATATCTCTCTGTGGTTTTGTGTGTGTGTGTGTGTGTGTGTGTGTGTGTGTGTGTGTGTGTGTGTGTGTGTGTGTGTGTGACATGACAATCATGAGCGTAAACGCACCTTACAGCATTATATTTTGGATTTAACAAATTGTACATAAACATGTAATATAGCCTATGACGTTCCAAACGGTTCCTATTTCGGTTCCAAAATGGTTTGGTTTTTACATTTTTTTTTTTAAATTGAATTTTAATTTTTAATTTACAGTTTTAATGAATGATTTTAAACAGCAATATTTAATTACATTTTAATGTTTAATTTACAGTTTTAATGAATCATTTAAAACACATTTTAATTTAATTGTAATGTTTAATTTACTGTTTTAATGAATTATGCAAATGAAAACATATTTCAATGTCTTCAGCGATATTCTGAAGAGATTAAGAAGTCGACCACCGTCTGGAAGTATTATTGCATTACGAAATCCACCACCGTCTGGAAGTCTTATTGCTGCTAGCGCAACATATCTTATTCTGAAGAGCCACCGGAAGTATTAGATTTTCCAGCTTAGATTTGACAAAAGAACACAGCTTGGCGAGCGAGCGACTCGAGCGAGCAGTGACAGTCGCAGTCGCACCCTAACCCAGGCAGAGAGACACGTCCGCAGCACAAGCACTGTTGCCGTACAGTTTCAGATGAATGCCACGCTGTCATAAACGTTTCGTCTCCATCTCACGTCTCTCTGTGGCTGTGCAGGGCTGTGCTGTACTGGTGGCTGAGCTGCTAATGTTGGTAGCATCGCTGCCACTTGTTGACTGAGTGGCAACGCAGTTGTCCCCCGATTGTGTGTGCGCTTGTGTGTCTGTGTGTTTTTGGAGGAATACACGTTGTCACGTAACTCACGTTAGTTTAGCCTCGGTAACCGGGGACAGGTCCTGACAGATAGTCAAATACGTCTTTGAAGATGAATAATGTAATGTAATGAAGCCTTTTTTGAACGGATAGCACGTCATTTTTTTTACTGGTGCGTCTAGGAACCGATAAGCAGTACCGAAAGTAAATATTATTTTTGGGTACCCAGGTTCTGTCCCGGTACCGAATTTCGGTACGCATCCCTACTAATCGCTAATGTTCATGAATCATGTAGACTTGTAGATTGATTGATTGATTGAAAAATATTCCACAGAATATTTTTCATTTTGCCCTAGAAATGTATTTTAATTGTTTGGTGTGGGGCTCAGACCGCGTCCACTAAGTAGAGTAAGCTTTCAACTGTCCACTGATACCTTTGGTTTGGTGAGGGGCGAAACAGTTTTTTGTTATTTTCGGACCAGACGACGGGTCTTTCCGGATTTGCCAAGGATTTGGGAGGTAGAGGAACATATAATAGCGTTAGGGAGAACTCCACTAACGCTATGGACCAGAGCTAGGGGCTCTGACCATAGCGCCATAGGGCCTTAATTATTTCATACTTTAACTATTGAAAAATAGCAGGTATACAATCTCACAGCGCGGCACTGAGTGCCGTGCTGCGAACTTGTAGATCTGCTATTTTTGAAAAAGAATTAGCAAATCTTTGAAAATATGTATTTGTAAGCAGACATTTGTAACTCAAATTTTGCTTCTGGGGGGTCCCTGGAACTAAATATTTTGAAATGGGGGTCTGTGGCCAAATACATATAATTTTGGTGGTCCTTGACATGAAAAGGTTTGAGCACCACTGACATTTTTCAAAAATAGCAGATCTACAAGCTCGCAGCGCGGCACTCAGTGTAGAGCTGGGATACCCGACCGAAAATCTGTGGGGCCCGACAAGCCCGGCAGGCTCAGGCTTGGGCCAGACGCATTTTTATAATTAATTGTCGGACGTCGATTCGGGTCGGACATAATTGTTGATATTATAGACTCTGCCTACCTATGACATGCATCATGCACTCTCTGATGCTGCACGCAGCGTACAACTCCTGTGTGTGTGTGTGTGTGTGTGTGTGCTGCTCGCGCTAATGCTGCAGCCACAGAGACATAACCGAACAAGGAGAAAAGTCCCACGCAGAGGTAAACGCGTTGTTGTGGTTTGTTTGGAAGTGGCGTGCCGCTGAATGGAGCTCCTATAGCTTGTGTTCCCACAACTGTCCCTTGCATTGGATGTTTATTTTTCGGCGCTGTTGTGTGCAGTCGCACAGTTGCAGTGCACTGTGCCAGCCTCGTCCGTCCGTCCGTTCGTTCAACACACATCACATCACCCAAGTATATCCTGGCTTTTATACTTCTTCATCGCTGCGTGTTCCGTGACAAAAGTGGCTGATCTACAAGCTCACAACGCCTCGCATCCGCGACGAAAATCTGCCATTTTCCAGGCGCAGAAACTTGCAGAATGAGTGTGCAGCGAGTCACTGTCAGACGTCTAGTGCAGCGCAGGTTATTATTTTTATTATTTAATAATCAACGTAGCCTACTATTTGCCCATTCAGGCCGGGAACACATTTTAGTGTATGGGAGGGGCTTACAGTACATGTACAGTATGTAGCAACATATTTGTTTTTGTAGGCTAATTTCTGATTTAGGCCTAACTATTAATAGGTTAAGCCTAAATGGGTTAAACACTTTCACAAGCCACAGTGCCTTAATATTCCCATTAAGGGTAACAAGCAGGCACGCTGCATGCACTGCACATTAGAACAAGTTTGCTAGTGAGTGTAAATCAGTGGCTTCCTCAAAGAAAAATAAATGAGGCGAAAAAGCATGAGGACAAAAAACTGTCGGACAGTTTTCGGAAAGGACAGAAAAAATGGGCCCGATCCCAGCTCTAACTCAGTGCCGCGCTGTGAGCTTGTATATCTTCTATGTTTCAATAGTTAATGCATAATAATGCGTTCCCAGTCTAAATGGGTTTAAACCCCCTCCCCCTATGAAGAACATTCATGGGGGGGCCACAGTGAATCCTTGTACCCAGGGCCCAGAATTTGGTGCGACACCCCTGGTAGTAGGCTAGTACCTGAGGCGCGTCGGGGCGCTTGCTGCTTCCTCCGCGGCATGATGCTGGCTCTCTGGCGGCTGACAGGGAGTGCTTTGCTCTCTAGGCTCCCCGGCAGAAGAGATCCGAGGTAGAGGCTGCCTTGCCTGCCTTGAGGGGTTCTGCTGAAGCTTCGATAGCAGCGGCGCAGCGCTTCTCCTCGACTCTTGTCTGTTCACACCCCGGCCGATCGACTTGGATATCCCAGTGTGGGAGAGAGCTGACGCTGAGGCAGCTGGACAGACGGGGGAGAAGAAACGAGCCCTGCGGCCTCGGCGTGTGCAGTGTGTGATCCCTCCTCTCACTCGGCGTCGGAGGAGGCTGCAACGGGCGAGCTGAGAGAAGGAAAAAACCAAATGACCGCGTCACTGAAAGTCCGCAAACAAGGGGCCAAACATCACGCACACTGACTGAGACACACGCACGCACACACACGCAAACTAGCCTGGGATCACTTAACTTTTCGGGGTTGTAACCGGTCTGGAGCGGAAACTACAAAACTTCATGTTGTAGTCCTCAAAGGACTACAATTTGCCGGAACTATCCAACCGGATTCAGTTTTAACCCAAAATAATTAAGGACATACTTTTATGGCCTACCTAATAAACTCCTTGATGCGGAGTAGTTTTGCTTTTGAAAAAATCGTTTGATATATGCATAATTAGTCCAACTGGTAGCGACTGGCAAGACTACACTAGGCTACTCAAGCATTTTAATAGGGATTGGGGAAACAAATGGGGGGAACCAAATCAAAGCGACACCGCTTCTTCTAGTGCAGGGGTCTTCAACAGGGGGTCCGGGACCCTTAGGGGGTCCTCAGAGTTACTACAGGGGGTCCTCCAGATCTTAACCATTGAACCCTAACGTCCATATTCTGAGAACTTTAGCCTAAAATAGCAGATCTAAAAGCTCACAACGCCTCGCAGTGCGACTGTGCGAAGCGTTGTGAGCTTGTAGATCGGCTATTTTTGGCAAAGAGGTTTGGTGTAGAGGGGAAAAAGAGCAGACTAAGTAGTGGTTAAATATCTGAAAACACATTGACATTAATCCAAAATACACTGATGATTGTGCTGTCAAACGATGAGACTATAGGAATCTACAAGTGTATGAAAAATTTGCGGGGGTCCCTGCTTCATCTCTCTCTCAACTAAGGGGTCCTTGATCTGAAAACGTTGAAGACCCCTGTTCTAGTGGTTTCCGCGCTTTAGGTGGAAACCAAAGTGGCCAGTTGTGAACGAACACCGAGGTTACACGCATAAACACCCTCAATGGTGCGCTCTCTCTGAGAGGTCACGTAGCCCTCTCTCTCTCTCTCTCTCTCTCTCTCTCTCTCTCTCTCTCTCTGCATGCGTGCCGTGCTGATACGAAATCATCCAACACTTACATTTCAAAATAATAGCATTTTATTGAGTGGTTAATCAAATCTTTATTGAGACACAGAAGTAGAAGCCCTTTAGGGTGCGTTCGGATATCCAGCACTCAGTGCACTGGCCAATACAGGCCAAGTAAATAAGCCGAAAAGCTTACTAGGATGGATCTCCTTTTAGTTGACCTTGTACCAGTGATTTTTACTGTCATGAAACGGTACTTTTTTCCAATCAATCAATCAATCAATAAAACAGACTAATACGTGAGTGCGCTCAAGGTGCCTATTTCCGAACGCACCCTTAAAATAACCACAGGTAGAGTAATGGCTAGCCTTGGATTAAAACGCACGTATAGGACTTCCACGCGATGACGTTTACACTCTACGAACGCCTTAACGAGCTGTCCCAGTGGCTCTAAACATGCACAAATGCAAAATATAGGACCCCCAAGGACCGATACATACTCCACTTTTAAGGCAAGGCCACACTCTCTCCGAAACTCTCTCCGAAACCGAACTTTTCGTTGGAGTTCTGACTTTCCGACATGTAGGGCTGTCACGATTATGACATTTTACATGACGATTAATTGTCACTCAAATAATTACGATTAGCGATTTAATTGTGTTTTAGTCGTTGACAATTACATTTCTGTTTGGCTTTTAGGCTTTGAAGTAGCACATGGCAGATATGACACATAACCTAAATATACAGAGAAATTACTGACATATTTGACAACTTTATACATAAAAAGAACATTGTTAGTGGAAATAGCCAATCTACAAGCTCGCGACGCGTTGTGAGCTTGTAGATCGGCTATTTCCACTATTTTTGAACATGGAAACGATTATGACAATTATGAAAAATAATTGCGATTATGTCAAATAATTGTGATTATGACAAATAATTGTGATTATGTCAAATAATTGCGATTAGACGATTATGTTATAATTGTGACAGCCCTACCGACATGTAGCTTTCCGAACTAATTCTGGATAATGCCCTTAGTAATGGCCATCTTGAGTAAAATAAACCAGTAAGACTCCCTAATCGGGAGATAAGCGAACGTCAGATCACATACACAAACTTTAGAAGGCAATGGTAGCCACTACACAAACTTTAGAAGGCAATGGTAGCCAATCAGGAGGGAATATGGGAAATGGGACAGATCCATGTTGATGACATGACTTTAGAGATACCGTTTACCGCTTTGCGTGATTTTAGGGAAATAATCTGTAGGAGCAGTGGCCAACAATGTGTTTTGCAAGAATGGGCCTCGTGGTGGCGCTAGAAGAGGGGCATGTGAGAAGGTGGAGGTTGTGGTTTGGCAGCCAAGGAGTGTGTGTGCAAAGTTTGGCATGGATAGGTCCAACGGTGGCAGGGTAAACCGTTATCAATTTCAACCCCATTATATATTATTCTATAGCCCACCAGTAAAACGCCTAAGGGTGAAACGTGGCCTTGTCCTAAAGGACGAGGTCACACCATGTCTTGGCCATCTGGCCAGTGACGTATATCGGACCATATGAACACTGATGACAACAGGGATGGGCATAAGGGATTCTGGGGAATACACATATAGACTTTTACATATGGGGCTTTTAAGTCGTGACATCATTTTGTAGTCAGACCTCCAAGCAGATTTATTGTCTATATCTGTCCCTCGCTATTTCAACAGATCCGAGACAAAAATAACGACTAAAGTATAATTCTACCACTTTCCTTTCAACAACAAAGAGAAGAAAAATTAGTAAATAATAAAAATAGTAAAAAGATTCGCTTTTTGGGGGGGCAAAAGTTCTCCTCTGCCTACAAAATTATGTCAGACTTAACAGCCCCATATAGAGATCCAGGTGATGGTAGTCAGCTCCACATAGGGATCTCCATACATGGGCATAAAAGGGATTTGGTTCCCCTGGCATCACAGGGATATCCATATAAGGGCATAAAAGTCGCAATAAACATGACTCCGTTAACGTTCCTGGCCGTGCCTCAGTACTCCATCCATCTGTCACAGGTTCAGGTTCACTCTAGCTCCAGTGGAGTGAGGGGTTCCGAAAGGAGCTAGTTCACTCACCGTATTCTCAATCTCATCCCACGTCCCACTTTGACTGAAGCCCTGGTTGCTCAAAACTCCATCTGGGTTGTCCTCTTCGTGTCGTCAGGTTGAAAACGTCAGACTGCTCAAAACGTCCAACTGGGTTAACGATGGACTCTAGCCTGTGCTTGAATCTAGCTTAGCATTAGCCTCCTGCCTCCACGAAGCAAACGGTCTTTCAACGTCGTGTGGATATTCCTCTTTTTTTAAAACCTTTCACAGACTGTCGCACGAAGACACAAGTTAGACAAAGGGAACTTATAATATAACATAAACCTAATCGTACCACGTTCACGTTCTGCTGTTTATTAGGCTCTCTCTCTCTCTGTTCACAACGGACGTGTGTGACTTAGAGATGGGACGTTCGTGAACGAATCGATTCTTTTGAACGGCTCTTTGAAATGAACGATGGGATCCGGATCGCATTATAGAGCATCGCAGTGCGGTGTCGGAAGTAAACAACCCATTCGTTTTCACCATAGCGTTTTTCATTATCAGTCACAAAGTCGTAGTAGCCCTGAATACATGACTCTCATATGAGAGTCATGTATTCAGGGCTAAAAGTCGTAGCAATTCAATGTACACTTACCACTAGGCTGGTGGTTGTAAAATGGTTCTATATGCTCCTGTAGAACCCCCGAGTATGTATGCAATCACTCTAGTTTTATAGTAGGGTCTCAAACCAAGGTTCTGTGACCATCCTCTGGCAAGGATGGTTTGATGATTGATTTGACCTCTATGGACCCTTTATAAAAGATTTAGCCCCCATGTCCCTAGCAAAAATCCCAGCATTTTTTGCTAGAGGGCCAAATTCAAAATGGCGCCCGGCGCCTTCGTTAAAAATGAACTTTTGATCCAGATGACCGAGAATTATGTATGAAGACACTTTTTCATACAAGTCACCCATGAGGATTCCAAATCTGACCCCATTTGTATCATAAGACCTTGTTTAATTAGCATAATGCATGTTCAATTAGCATATATTATGCATAACTCCAAGCAAACGTGGTCATTTTCTGTTCTGTGTTATTCCAAGTACTTACAAATATTATTATTCCTGCACATCTGACCACTACTGAAGCAGTAAATATCCCAAAAAAGTGCTCTTTGTTCATGTAATAAGCTAGTATGTCCATAATTATTTTTCTGTACATCAATTATTATGACATTTAGACCACATGTTTGGAAAAGAAAAAAAAATCAAATACCAAACTTCTCACAGTTGATCCCAATGTAATTTGTCCTGTAGAATCAATTTCTGTATTTTTGTATTGTGCATATTTAATGACACAATTTGCCTGTTGTTTGCAAATTAGCGTAAATAAGCATAACAAATTGTGTAGGTACTATAGACCAATATATGTGGTATTTAGGGCACAACATCTGCCTAGTATTGTTATCAGATATTACGTGTGTGTGTGTGTGTGTGTGTGTGTGTGTGTGTGTGTGTGTGTGTGTGTGTGTGTGTGTGTGTGTGTGTGTGTGTGTGTGTGTGTGTTGATGAGCTACTGTATAATAAATTGTTCCTGCCAGCCATTGTCCTCTGGTTTGGGATAATCTATCTAGCTTAAAATATTGTTTCAAGATATTTGCTTGCAGTTTAGACCTCTTCAAATATTTCTGCGAGCTATGTTTGACACAATGATACATCAATCTGTTAATTACAGTGAGGCTGGTCCACTGCATGTAGTATACATTGTAGTCTTTGTCCAAAAGTGCCACTGTAGATCACGCAGGGAACTGTCCAGCTGGTTCTCCACATTGGTAGCAGCCAGAGCATAGGCCTTTCTTCTGTCTATCCAGTGTCTCTTGTGACTGACTAGGAGTCTGGGGTGTGGCTCCTGCTGTAATGGCTCTTCAGTGTCCCCATCATCATCCACCACACTTGGCTTGTCTGATGTAGGCAAGGTCAGTCTAAACAAGGATGGTAACATTCTGCTTCCTCAGGGACATTGGGGCAATGGGGCATGGGTATGCTATCTAAAACGGCCAGGAAGGAGTCCTTGAACAAAGGCTTGTGTCACTAATTCCTCGTGAATATTATACAAATTGTGATAGCTGCATTGGATTAGTCCATTTAGCCTGATGGCATATGCCCCCATGCTCTATTTTTCTCCACCTCTTTTGCCATCCTCAAAGGCAGACTGTCCAAAGGCTCCTCTGGTCTGAGGCTTGGTCTGAGGCACCTCAGACCAGATGCCAAGGCAAGGTTGGCAGATGTTTTATTCTCAGACAGACCACTCATTGGGTTGATCTGCTATTTCAACCTGGAGGCAGTAGATGCTGATTGGCCCATTTCCATTAGGTTAGGTAACATGGCACCTCATCTAGCACTACCAGTGGGATTCCCAATGCAGAGTCATTGCTCCCTGTATCCCACTCAGACTGCATGGACTCATTGGCTGAACTGGCCTTCAGGCC
The DNA here is from genome assembly GCF_963921795.1 of Nannobrachium achirus. Lineage (NCBI taxonomy): Eukaryota > Metazoa > Chordata > Actinopteri > Myctophiformes > Myctophidae > Nannobrachium > Nannobrachium achirus. Next base: position 48,425,398 of record NC_137826.1, on the reverse strand, counting down.
AGTAGGAAAGGGTGGCATCTTCTGAGATATAAACTGGTACAGTACGTCACCCTCTTCTCACTGGCATCCAGCTCTTTCTCTGCCTCTTACCAGAGAATCGTTTCGAAGACATTTCAGCTCTGATTCAGATTTATGTGTTTGAATTACTGCTATACCCAGAGAGCTCCCCACTTTCTCTGAGTTGCAGACAACATTGTTATTGGTGTCCTGGATTGTGCCTCCAGGCTGCACGTTGGACAGGCTCTTCTCCTGAGTGCATATGTGATAACAATTATAATATTTTGTGCCATAAATACCACTTATATATTAGCTTATTTACACTAATTTGATAAATAAGAAGATTATCTAATTAAATATGCACAATACAAAAATTTAGAAATTGATTCTACAGGACAAATTACTTTGGGATCAACTGTGAAAGGTTTGGTATGTGTTTTCCAAGCATGTGGTCTAAAAGTTAAAATCTAATAATTGATATATAGAAACATTTTTATGGACCTACTAGCTTATTACATGAACAAAGAGCACTTGATTGGAATATGTACTGCTTCAGTATAGTGGTCAGATGTGCAGGAATAATAATATTTGTAAAAATAAGTACTTGGAATAACACAGAACAGAATATTACCAAGTGTTTACTTTGAGTTGTTATGCACAATATATGCTAATTAAACATGCATTATGCTAATTAAACAAGGTCTTATGATTAAAATGGTGTCAGATTTGGAATCCTCATGGTTGACTTGTATGAAAAAGTGTCTTCATACATGATTCTCGGTCATCTGGATCAAAAGTTCATTTTTAACGAAGGCACCGGGCGCCATTTTGAATTTGGCCCTCTAGCAAAAAATGCTGGGATTTTTGCGAGGGACATGGGGGCTAAATCTTTTATAAAGGGTCCATAGAGGTCAAATCAATCATCAAACCATCCTTGCCAGAGGATGGTCACAGAATCTTGGTTTGAGACCCTACTATTAGTAAAAACACGTTTTAATCAAGATCGCACGGAGAAGAACTGCATTTCCCGTACGCTATTATTCCTACCGTAGGAGACGCCGTTTGAAGGAGCGCTCGTTTTATTGTCCACGACATTGCAAGCGGCGCGAAGGCCAGCGGACCTTGGTCCTGCTCTTCGCCCCCGAGCGCCGCTTGCGCGAGTGGCCGCGAAGAGCGGGCCAGGGCCGGCCGCGCGAGTTACGAAGCCGTGGTGAATGCAATCGTTATATTTATGCCCAGGCCGTAAGGCCTGGGCAAGCGCACGATAAACGCATTCACACCCGCCCGCGCAGTCCAAGTGACCACAGCCGAGCGCTCCAGAACTCCGCTCCAGCCAATCACAGGCCGCGCTTTCTAATTTATGCACACGCGTCTCCTATGGTAGGAACACTCGCTTCCCGTACTGCTAAACATGTACATCCGGTGAAATCGACGTCTGTGATTGGTCTAGCAGGGGTCCTCAATAGGCGGACCGCGGTCCATGTCCGGACCGCGAGGCACCGCCGACCGGACCCAGGACGAATTATAGTAAAGGAAAAAAAAAAAGGAAAAATATCTCCACGCTTCGTTTCACTTCATTGCATGCGCTGTGAGTGTGTGTGAGAGAGAGAGAGAGAGAGAGAGGGAGAGAGAGAGAGAGAGACAACGACGAGCTGATTGGCTGATGCCAGCTGGGTCACTAGAGTTCATTCCACAGACCCAAAATCTTCCTTGCGCAGACCACGGAAGAGAAGCGTCTCAGTAGTAAGCGTTCGGAGCTGCAGCCTGCAACAGTGCAACTATAAACCAGTGGGTTTCATTCACGCACAACAACATCAACGTGAATACGTTTGTAGGATTGTAATCTTCTCTCCAGAGAGTTTGTCGGGACGTGCCACCGCCGTCTCTCTCTTTCTGCATGGATATGCAGCTAGCCATGCAGCTAAGCTAGCTGTGAGCTGCACTACTGTACTCAGTACAGGAGTGAGCTACGAGCCGCTTTAGTCTCTGACACGCGGTACTTGTTTTCAGATCGATATTCATGTTGTGAGAACTTGTGACACAAGCATAAATTATTCGAAAATTATCCCAGTGTGTTAAAAGAAAACAAAGCAACAAACATTAGCGCAAAAATATCTCTGCTCCACTTTGATTTAAACATTCTGTAATCTCCCTTCAATGGGTTGTTGCACTTCAGTCAAGTGAGGTCCCCAATGTAAGGACCTAAAACCCTTTTAATAAAGAATCTGGAAACAGACCATTACTTATAAATGTATATATATATATATATATATACTATATATTTGTTTTTCCGGACCCGGACCTGGTTCAAAAAAATATTTGTGGACCTTCAAGATTTCTATTTGAGGACCCCTCTAGCTTCTTCTTCTTTCATGTATCTTGCGGTTACCGCGGAAGTAGCTACTGCCCCCTGTCTTCCCGGCGGATTATTGCCTATTGCACGTCAGCAGAACTCAGTGAGCGATCGTCTTTCTTTTACAAATATGATGCACTATGTTAAGGATGACGATAAGAGCGTCCACAGAGATGACAATCACTACATTTCAGGCCATATGCTGGCCTGGATAACTAAACTGAGCGTGATTTAAGGGCTTTATTCCAGGAAACAACAACAACATTCGCAATGCATTCTGGGAGTGTAGTTTCCGCAATTTTAAAAACTAGAAGGGCGGCCCAGCGTCTAGTCGGCGACCTGGCCAACTCGGAACAATGTAAATAGGGAATGAATGCCCCGCCCTTTAATGCAAACCCCATTATACCTGTTTTCATAGGACCCGTTTTGACCATCTGTCTGCCTGTGTCCATTTATGCCCATATATGGAGTTATCTGTATCTGTCTGTCTGTATGTCGCTGTCCATTTTATGTCCATATATGGAGATCACTGCAGTTATAGTTCTGGGTCCATTTTATGCCCATATATGGAGATATCTGTCTATCTGCGTCCATTTTATGCCCATATATGGAGTATCTGTCTGTGCCTCCAACTGTGTTGCAGACACAGTGCCGGTTCCCCCTTTAATGCAAACCTCATTATACCTGTCATAGGACCCGTTTTGAACATCTGTTTGCCTGTGTCCATTTATGCCCATATATGGAGATATCTGTATCTGTCTGTCTGCGTCCATTTTATGCCCATATATGGAGATTTTTGACCATCTGTTTGCCTCTGTCCATTTATGTCCATATATGGAGATATCTGTATCTGTCTGTCTGCAATCCATTTTATGCCCATATATGGGGGCATTCATTTTATGCCCATATATGGAGAACGCGCGTGCCCGTGGGACGAACGGTTCTCGAGATACGCGGATTACATACATACATACACACTCACAGAGATTTTTTGTTGACTCATGTGGCGTACGTGATGTCAGAGACTTTTATGAAGTGATGTCACAATGAGTCAGAGCTTTCGCCGATTTCCTCCGGAACAGCCTGATGTCAACAATCAACCAAATAAACCAACAATCAAATAAAGAGATTCCGAACGTTTCGCGCCGGTTCGGGAAAACCGCGTGTCGGGTCGGGTCGAGACCCGGCACTGCACTCCGTGCCGCGGCGGGGAACGCGCGTGCCGAATCTGAAGCCGGTGGGACAAACGGTTCTCGAGATACGCGGATTACAGACACACAGACAGACAGACACGCAGAGACTTCTCGCATTTATAGATAGATAATGATGTATACACAGTCTTGTACCCTGCCCTTTTTTCAGCTTTCTAATTCATCTTTGCATTCAAAAAAATGTGAATATTGACATGATCCCTCTCCAGCCAAGGTGGCTTTGTCCAAGGCTTAAAAACGTTTAAATAAATACTTTATGAAATGTCTATGGAAGAAATTAATGCGGAAAACTTTTCCGACACCAGAGTGAGGACGGGGTGGGGCTTCAACTGCGATGCTCTATATAAGGAGCCATTCTTTTCTAAATGAACAGTTGTGTATAAAAGTACTCAAATTCTTTACTTAAGTAAAACTATCAATACTGCAATATAGAAATATAGAAATACTCTGCAACAAGTAGAATAGAAGTTTGAAATTAGAATGTACTTGAGTAAAATTGTATTGGTAACAAAATGTACCCAAAGTACCAATAGTAGAGAGTAGACCTACTCATTATGCAGAATGTCCCATTTCACAGGTTTTCCGATGAATAAAAATTTGAAAAAAATAATTTGGAAATAGCAGATCTACAAGCTCACAATGCGTCGCTTTTCAAATGGCGGAATTTTGTATAGACTATATGGCCGAAATGTGTATAGGCTATATAGGGTTGAATTGATTCGTAATTAGAATCAAAATCTACAAAGTAACTAAATAACTAAAGTAACTTAAATGAGACAGTCTTTTGAACGGCTCTTTGAAAGGAACGGATCCCAGAGATCCGGCTCACTTCAAAGAGCCATAAATCCCATCTCTAGTGTGACTGCTGCTTGGAGGCGTGCTCGCCATAAATTATAACTCCTGTAGAGAGCTTAGGGGCTGTTAAGTATGACATCATTTTGTAGGCAGAGGAGAATTTCTGCCCCCAGTTTCCGTGAATCTTTTTACTATTTTTACTATTTACACATTTTTCTTCTCTTTGTTGTTGAAAGGAAAGTGTTTGAATTATACTTTAGTCGTTATTTTTTAGTCGTTGTTTTTTTAAATAGCGAGGGACAGAAAATGCTCTGGGGGCAGATTCTCCTCTGCCTACAAAATGATGTCACGGCTTAAAAGCCCTTCACACGTAGGCCTACTTAACTAAGACTCGTTTTGCGGTATTTTTACTTTATGGAGTAATCCAACCGACGCTAGAGAAACCTGTTTTCGGAATGGAAACCCGGCCGCCCCCCTCCACTACATCTCAGAGGCAAATATTGTACTTTTACTCCACTGTTGTTTTAATTATTTAGTTACTATAGTTACTCTATTACATTTATACATTTGAAAAAATGTATCATCATAATTCCACATAATTGTGAAATGGGACATTCTGCAAAATTAGTATCCACGAGTTTCCTACGCCCCATAGTGCATTGCGCAAACGTCTGCATCGATCTTCCGCCGCCGATTTACAAGCTCACAACGGGTTGCATCTGCGACGCGACGTGAGCTTGTATGTCTGCTGTTAAACACGGAAGTTTGGTCCTGATAGTCTCCAGTAAACTCCCGCGGAAACTTGTGGATGTAGCCTAAACAATACTTTTTTTTTTTACTCAAGTATATATTTTTTTAAATGCTTGACTTTTGCACAATTAATTCTGAAAAGCTCATGTGATAAATTACAAAATAGTATTTTAAAAAATAGTGCAAGATGCGACACTCCTGACTCCTCTCAACAACAGCAACACAACACTGCAGCTCCGACATCTTTCTTGCAGTGTAAACTGTCACGTTGAATGTGAGGAAAGTGCTCCACCTACTGGCAGAGCAGAGGTACTTTGACTTTGAGAATAAAAAGGTATTGATAGTTTTTCAAACACTTTCAAGGTTTTTGATTAAACACATTATCTAAAATGGGGGATCTAAAATGACACAGATGTTTACCTGGTTTGAATGTTAAATGTGTCCTAGTTGACATGCATGTTAACAGATTTGTTTAAAAAAAATGTAGGATGGAAATAGTAGCCTAGGCTAGGCTACTCATGGAAATGAGATGGAAATAGTCTCTCCACCCGATCCAGTCTCTTCTTCCCCAGTCATTCCAATCTTTCTCCATTTCTTCCACATCAGGGCTATATTCTATTATTACAATAATTATATTAATATATTATCACATTGTATAAGCAAAATTGTATACTGCACATGTGCATATCCATGGGGACAGCCCTCTATTCAGAAACACCCCTACTTAGAAACACCTCTATTCAGAAATACCCCCACTGAGGTTAAGGTTAGGGTTTAGGTTAGGGTTAGGTGACACCTCTATTTAGAATAATGGAGAATAGAGGTGTGTAACCCATATCCATCATAGCTTAGCTAACCTGGGTGCACTACAGAGTCAATAATTACCTGGAGAATAATTGTATAGCTTGATTGATTGATTTTATTTGGCAGAAAATACAATTAAATACACAAGATCATATCAGAAGATAAAGTATAATTACATACTTCCAAGACATACCAGTTGGCACAGATACAAAATACATATATAAAAATACACTTTAAACTGTTAGGGAGGGACTAGTGTGGAGAAGAGATCCAGTAGAACTAAAAGACAAGTCATGTTATGTTTGATTGCGCTCTGAAAATAGCAGATCTACAAATCTCAGATCTCACAACGCATGCGACGAGTTGTGAGCTTGGAGATTCGCTATTTTCAGCATGCAGCCAAGTGTAAAATAAGCCATTACAGCGCCACCATGGCCTGGCAAAAACAATATATATATATATATATATATATATATATATATATATATATATATATATATACTGTATATCCTATGTTTTTGACGACAAACAAACCAACCATAGATTTAGACAAACTAAATCTTATATTTAGTTGCCTAAAGCCAGACTAAAACTAACATCTTTCAGATGACTAAAATGTGAAAAATTATGATGACATTTTATTCAACGAATAACAAAATCTAAATTGGCAGTCAAAATGAACACTTCTGTGACATCGGTAACATTGCCTCTTTCATCCACACGTTGTCTCTGAGTCTCTGTGAATAGAAGTAGAACATGGCATTGTCTTAAACCAGTGTTTCTCAAACTTTTACATTTCAAGGTCTCCCCTTAACTCTGACGGTGTACAAATGGAACGGGTCCATTTGGTTCCATTTGTACACCGTCAGAGTTACAGACTTGTATGGGTCAATTTAAACCCCCATAAAGGAACCCAAATAGTCCCTGGAATCCACTTTGAGAACCACTGTCTTAAACCATTGCTTCAATGGACAGTGTGAACAAATAAATAACTTAAAGCTGCAATAGGCTATAGGTAACTTCCCTCTTGAATCAAATATTGACCTTCATGTCAAAATTTGTGTCAGATCATGTGTCATCATGTGACACAATCGGAATGTCTCAATAGAAGAGCAGCAACTAGCAAGACTAAATACAACCAATTCTATACTTTATATTGTATTAACATACTCTACCATACAGATTGTTGTGACCGTAGGTCATAGTTATCTATTAACATAACTACTAACAGAATCCCTTATGCCCATATATGGAGTTCCGTGATGTCATCAATATTAAGCCCATATCTAACAGGGCTTCATATGGAAATGCCCATTTATGGAGGCCACATTGGCCACATACCACACTAACGGCTGGTTCTACAGTAAAGGGTACCAGGGGTCTCCATATATGGGTAATTAGTCTGATATACATCACTGGCCAGATGGCCGAGACATGGCGCGACCTCGCCCAATGTCGCCCTGAAGTGTCTTACTAGTATAAATTATATTGTATCAACATAATCTACCATACAGATACGTACATACGTTATATTGCATTAACCTACTCTACCATACAGCTTGTATAAATTATATTGTATCAACATAATCTACCATACAGATTATATATTGTATTACCATATACTCTACCATACAGATTGGACACAAATAAAAAGTATCAATTCAAATAGGTTATGGTGCTTTAAAAGAAACAATACTATTTACAGTATTTAATTTAACCAGAGTAAATGGATGGAGTTTATACTTACATACAACCTGAGCCTCATTCACAGCTGCAGAGAGAAAGGTTGCATGTACAACATTATTACACATAATGTTAAAACTTTTATAAACATCATATTTACATTTCTGACGTTGATAAATGTTGGATCAATATAATCATCTGTAACTCATGCAATTACACAGTCAAAAGGTACAAACATGCATGTATGCGGACACACACACACACTAACGCACACACCCACGCACGCACGCACGCACGCACGCACGCACGCACGCACGCACGCACGCACGCACGCACGCACGCACGCACACACACACACACACACACACACACACACACACACACACACACACACACACACACACACACACACACACACACACACACACTTACCTCCTTGATATGTGGAGGAGGCTGTTGGAAATGGGAGACAGTGATTGGTCAGTGAGGACACCATAATGATTAGAATCTATATCATAGATATTTAGATCAGTGGTTCTCAACCAGTGGTCCTTGAGGGGGTTCCAGGTGGTCCCCAGCTAAATGATGGAGAGTTTGTAGCCAAATGGGCCCTTATAGATCTTTATAGAACTCTTGAGACATCTGTAATTGTTACGTTCGATTTTCACCACCAAACCATTATTGTGTCACTGTCTGGCCAAAACCTCTTAACTCCATTTTTGAGGTTTTAGATTTTTTGGCATAAATCAGGGCTATTGAACACCCTTTACAGACACACACACACACACACCACCGCTCAGTTCACACGAGTGTGATTTCTTTTCATAAATATGTGCTATTGAACACCCTTTATGTCTGGGTGTTGGTTAAAATAATATTATTATACCAATTCAAAGTAGTAAAAAGCCCTTCGGTCAAAACCTCCTAACTCCACTTGAGCTCATTTTCCCGAAAATGAACATTTTGGAGTTAGGAGGTTTTGGCCCGAGAGCAGAGATTTTATGCTTTAACTATAAATAGGCCTACATATATTTCTAGAGGTTCTTGACATGAAAGTTTGAGCACCACTGATCATGGAAACAATTTTTCAGAAAGAAACCGTAGGATTTAGAAGAAATCTTTAGGTATTTTACAGGCCTTAATGGTGTAAAGTAACTAAGTAGATTTACTTAAAGGAGTAGTTCACCACTTTTCAACCTGTCTTCATATAATAGGTCCTCACTAATGTTCATAATAAAATAGCACAATTTTTTTCTATTCAGGTCTCATAGGAGAGCTGTCAAATCCTTCTACCGGTGACATCATCGTTTGACAAAACAATGGCTTCCACTTTAACATTGCAACTTTTTCAGGAATAGAAAGCCTGCAGTTTCTATTAGCTTGCATCTCCCATTGATGATGTCACCGGTAGAAGGATTTGACCCACCCACAGCTCTCCTATGAGACCCAAACTGAGTAGAATTTTTTTTTTGATATTTTATCATGAACATTAGTGAGGACCTATTATATGAAGATAGGTTGAAAAGTGGTGGAGTGCCCCTTTAAGTAATGTACTTAAGCACAGTTTTGACTATTACTCAAGTACATTTTGGATCCCAGACTTTTACTTGTAACGGAGTAGTATATCTTTATTGCAGTAGGCCTATTGATACTTTTACTTAAGTAAAGAACCTGAGTACTTTTTCCACCACTGTATAATGGATTATAAAGGTAATGAAAACCACAGGATCAACTATTGAAAACAATAAAGGAGTCAACATATCAGTTCATGACCTACCGGTTCTCTTCTGCTGCCACCGATGATTTCCTGTTTCTCCAACAGGCCGTTAGTATCGCCGCCGACAAGATGACAATTCCTGTGATGACTGGAATCAGTACGGGGTGAACCGCGAAGCCCTCGCTGTCAGTGTCCGAGGAGTCGTCCTCTGAAAGACAGTGAGTCATAAGCACACTTGACTGTTATCAACGTTACCTTAGGAAAAATGAACCTCTGTACCTACGTTTGTATTAGCCCCATATAGAACCTCACCCGTTGCTGCATACTGTTGTGCTCCGAGATGAGGTCCTATAAAGGTATCCCTGGGCTGGGGTAGAACGCCTCCACGTCTGGGAGGAAAACTATTTCCCCGAAATTGTATCCAAAAAGTAAAGGTAGTTCCACGCTCGCTAGTTTTGTAATGTTTTCCCATTCAACCGGAACTCCCCCGGCAGCAGATGCCAGTACTGTAGTCTCGCGTAGCCAGGAAGCATTTACAAATCGCGTTAGACAACATTCTGGCCATGCGAGACTACGCCGGGGCTTTTCCGTGGAAAACATTACAAAACTAACGATAAGTTTCATGCCCTGGTGCATGTCTTATGTAGCCTGGGATAGGAAACCATAGTCTGGGAGCGTGGAACTACCTTTACTTTTTGGATACAATTTCGAGAAAAGTGTTTTCTACCTAGACGAGTCGTGGAGGCGTCCTACCCCAGCCCAGGGATACCTTTATAGGACCTCATCTCGGAGCACAACAGTATGCAGCGACGGGCGAGGTTCTATATGGGGCTACGTTTGTATATACTGTATATAGCACATTGGTTGCGTGCGTGTGCGTGCGTGTTTGTCTACAGTCATTTGACCAATTCAGAATGTCAATCTTAGCCAATCGGGATGAAATAACAGGCCAGTGTGAAGGTTCACGGCAATTAGGGACACTGCATTCATGATTTGAGACAATTTGTTCAAAACGGGCCACTGCTGCATACTTTGGAAGCCAATCAGGATGGAATAGAGATTATATGTGTACAGATTTGCATGATCTGTAGGAGTAATATTTAAGTAAAACTAAGTGTTTTTTACCCAGTGTCATTTATCCATCCTACCTGGTTCACATATTTTTTCCCCCTCCATTCTGAATTCCCATAGACTTTTTTCATATTGCGTCATATAAGAACTGTGTTCCAAACATAAACAAATGATCTAAGCGGTTTGACTCATATGGATATGAAGAAAGAACTGAAAAATGTTGCTGTTGCCGAATTAGTTACATTTTCGCTAGAAACAGGCTTTATCAAATATGAGTGACTGTCTAGTGTCTATCATAAACCATACAGAGCCACCTCCCCGACAATATCGTGCAGGCCTTTTGTTTATTTTCGGACCACAATGCTTATATGAAACGATTTTAAGATGACCCAATGTTATTCTCCACAGAGAAATTACTTCTGTGAACCGGGGGATGAGCGAGTCACGTAATGACTTCACTGCTCTATGGTGCCCGAGATTAAAAGTATAAAAAGAGATTAACTAGTGGAGGTACAAGTTGAGTTAAAAACAGGTGCTCCTAAGATCAAAGGAACTAAAAGTAAAAGAGCAGAGGGTGGAGTAAACTCAAGGTACTTTATTCATTACAAAAAGGTTAAAAAGCCAATGTTTCAACCCACTGGTCTTCATCAGGGCTTATGAAGCAAGCAAACAAACACAGGTCCTTAAGTGAGACATGCAGAAACCCATCAATCAGCATAAGTGTGCAAACACACGCAGAACACAGGCACATATCGTCACTGTCTGGCCAAAACCTCTTAACTCCATTTTTGAGGTTTTAGATTTTTTTTGGCATAAATCAGGGCTATTGGACATCTGAGTGTTGGTTCAAATAATATTGAAACAATGGAAAGTAGTAAAAAATGCTTTGGACAAACCCTCGTAACTCCACACTTTCTTCCAAACCAGCATACTCCACCCGATTGGCCCTCTCCTTTTTCATAAATATGTGCTATTGAACACCCTTTGTGTTGGTTAAAATAATATTGAATCAATGAAAAGTAGTAAAAAGCCCTTCGGTCAAAACCTCCTAACTCCACTTGAGCTCATTTTCCCGAAGGTTTCGGCCCGACAGCAGAGATATGTAATAACACAAGAACAGCGCTGGAGCAATCAAACATTTAACATATTCAGGACTCAGGAGGCTATATTGAGAGAAAGACAAAAAAAGCATACAAATATAAATATGGAGCAACATAGAAGCAAAAAGAAAGCCAGAGATTAGCTGTCCACAGACAGACGGACAGGGGGCAAAACATAGTCTCCTGCAGGCACGTGCACACAAAGGGGCCTGAGCCCCTGCCCTTTTATCCATCTGTAAAAAGTGCCCTCTCCCGACCATGAATGCAGTTTTTACTTTGGTGAAAGAAATGCAAATGCCCTCTTTCCATGCCATACCTGAAGTGCAGCATTCAAGAGAATGAACTTGAATGCAGCGTCTTTTGTTGAAAGAATTGCCCTCACTGTGTAGAAATTCATGCTTTTTCAAGCTTAGTTTAGTGGTATAAATTAATGTGACGCGTTGTGAGCTTGGAGGTCTGCTGTTTTTGATACCAAAAGGCCCTTTTAGAAATGTCAGCCCCTGCCTCTCTAACATTCTCTGCACGTCCCTGATAGTCTCGGCCATGCCTTCTCCCCTGGCGAAATGAATGTGGTCGTTAGTTTAAGTCTCGTTAAGCACACGATTACAGTGCGTACCTCAAACAACTGCCTCGGAGGCAATTAAAGTGCTCATTTTCATAAAAACAGTATTTGTTTTTGGTGTGTTGTGAATGATTCATAGTGTTTCTGCAACACAGACTTTTATCTTTGTCTTTGTGTACTAGTGGTTCTCTTCTCAAACATTTTCATGTCAAGGACCCTGCAAAATAATATTTGGCAACGGACCCTCATCTGAAAACATTTTTAGTGAGGGAACCCCAATGCCAGATTTGTGTTGTCATTTATATTTTATTTATTTTATTTTTTACATTCTTTCAAGATTAAAAGAAAAAAGAAAAGCGGGTGCACTTGTAGATCGTCTAATTTTAAAGGTCCAATAAATGTAGGTTTATAGTGTGATAACATGGTTTTGATGACATATTCATCTTTTTCTGATGAATACCCCTGGATTTTCCCTGGACCCGACTTTGAGAACAAGTATAGAACAGAGTAGTAACAGTATAACCACTTTCACATAGTGAACAATGGAAAATGTCTGAGGAATCAGGTCTGGACATTGTCCGGTGTTGGTCGTTCACACACTTAGCGTGCAACAGGAGAATGTCCGTTTCAGAAACATTTACACCTTAAGGCAGTGGTTCCCAAACTGGGGGTCGGGACCAAATTATTTTGGTGGGTCCCCAGATGATGGTAGCTTAATGTGCAACATTGCTTTCTCACTCAACCAGGGTTCAAATTAAGGGGGGCCAATGGGGGCTTGGCACCCATAGATAAAGTCCCACATATGTTATCATACCTACATGTCCAAATAGATAAACGTATTCCCTCCTGAGAGATGCTTATTCAAGTTTTATTCATGCTGAGAGTTATACCAAGCGAGTAGACAGCGCGCACGCACACACACACACACACACACACACACACACACACACACACACACACACACACACACACACACACACACACACACACACACACACACACACACACAGTGATGCTGATTGCTGACTGACTGACAGCAGCCAAAACCAAAACATCAAAGCAAAGCTGTTGTAACTTGTGCTTCAAAACACATGGATGAGAGGTAGGATAAAAAACATTTGTTTGTTTATCTATGAATTAATTCAATTAGCCTTTCATTATAGCCCCAAAGACACCCAAAATAATATTGTGAAAGGAAATATAATTCGAACCCTGCACTCAACAGCAACCAAACCAAGACACTGTATAAGTGTATATCTGCACATTTCTTAAGTTACAGTTGAATGACTTTTTTGACCTTGTTATGGTCAAATATTATATGAGAAAACACTGTGAAAATAGCCAATCTACAAGCTCGCAACACCTTGCAGTGGTTGCGAGGCTTTGTGAGCTTGATGTGTTCACAATATTTATTTCTGGAACCGAGTCGAACTAAATGTAATGCTTACAATTCCAAGTGCTTGTCAGGGAGTAAAATAATAATATGTTGGGGGGTCCCAGTCTGAAAAGTTAGTAAGTAAATAGGGTAAAAACAGTTTGATAAGGTGAGGCGCGGGGTCTGAGTAGTATAGTAGATGCACACATAAGCTACTCCCACATAAATATAACAGACTGAGGAAAGGATCGAATGCAATATTTTTCAGATAACATTGATCTCTATATACAGCCAAGTGCGCACTGCTCGGTCGGTGTCTACAATTAGGCTACTGCAGTAGTAAAGAGACATTTATGTTCGATCGGTATTCCAACTCGAACACTAATAAAAAACTGAATTATTCAACTGGTTTTCACTTCTCGCTCTCCAAACAACTCAGGAGGAGGGAAGGCTCCACCCCTCGACAATTGAAGCATCAATCAGCCACAATCACCGCGTCTATTCACGCTTAGAGCGGTTTGAGCCAAATTACTCGGATTAAGATGGGATGCCATGATTTTATCCCCCATACAACACAATCATCGGGTATTATGATTGTACTTGGAGAAAGTGTTAAAAGTATGCTTTTTATGTGGCCACACCCACCTGTTCATTAAGTATGCCTGGTTGTCAGGTGGGTGGTTTGGTGACCCACCCACAGATGTTGGATGGTGAAAAGGGGAGGGGATGATATCATGACGTCATTATGTGTATTTCAATTGGGCCTTTTCCCTAATACACAGGGAAGACATATGTGCATATTATGGGGCGTTTAAGCCGTGACATCATTTTGTATTCAGACCTCCAAGCAGATTTATTGTCAATATCTGTCCCTCGCTGTTTCAACAGATCCGAGACAAAAATAACGACTAAAGTATAATCCTACCACTTTCCTTTCAACAACAAAGAGAAGAAAAATTAGTAAATAGTAAAAATAGTAAAAAGATTCACGGGCGCTGGGGCCTTTTGGCCCCAAAAGTTCTCCTCTGCCTACAAAATGACTTAACAGCCCCATAGCCACACCAGGGGGTCTATTAGTGTAATGTTAACTCCATAGACACATACAAAACAGAAAAAGTACAAAACTATGCACCACCTGGCACCTCTTTAAGGGTCCTGCCAGCATTAAAATCTGTTGCATGTTCATACAGCTCAAGCTCCTTTGCTTGAACTCTGGAAAACATCCATAACACACGTCTGAAAGTGTGCTTAATGACAGGTGCTTACAGCGGATCCTGGAGCCGTTACAGAGCGTCGAAAAACATGCATTTACCCGGGATGAAACTGTGTGCGTCAGCGGTGTGGTTGATGTGCGGCAGGTGAACCCTGCAGGTCAGGTCCCCGGGTCGCGTCACCGTCACGTTGGTCCGGACGGCGTAGCAGCACGGCGACTCTCTGACCGTCACCGAGGGTCCGGCAGGGGGGAGGGGGTCTCCTTCGCCGTCCAGCCAGGTCACCTCAGGCTGTGGGTACCAGCAGCCGGAATCGCACGTCAACGATAAGCCGCCGTCTGATGTTGGGCCGTTCGAGGTGATCCGTGGCTGGGACGCGGCCCCTGCAAAAAACAGTGGTGTATAAATTAACTAAGTACATTTACTTAAGTACTGTTTTGAGGTATTTTTACTTTTCTTCAGTATTTCCAGTTTTCAGTACTTTTACTTCTAATCTCAAAGGCAAATATTGTACTTTTTACTCCACTACAATTATTTTAAAACTTGAGTTACTAGTTACTTTGCAGATATACATGATTATATTATAATACATGTATACATTAATCCACTTTAGCTCTATTTTATATCTGGCTATTTGAAAATAGACAATCTACAAGCTTGTAGATCTGCTATTTTCAAACATTTTGTACTGTACTTTTACTTTTGGTACTTTTAGTACATGTTGATGCCAATACTATCATACTTTTACTCAAGTACACTTTGAATTCTGCCTTCAAGGTTCGACATGTTTTTTTTTTTTTTATCCCACGATTTTTGTCGATATGTTGACTAGTGCAGTAGATTAGAGTTTATCATGATTATGTGTGACGTTAAAGAGTAGATCATGTGTTCATTGATTATATTAATATCTAGGTATTTATGATGATACTAATACCTGATAGTTAGGGTAGAGAGGCCCTCAGTGGGCCTCAGTAACTATTGTTTTGGTAAAGCCTATCTTGTTATGGTACAGCTCGTTCCAGAGGCCTTGAAGCCACAGTATAACTCTAGTGTTTGACCATTCCTCTTGGCAGAACTCTTTTACCACTGTCCAGAGTGATAATTATACTTCTGTCCATGATACCATGTTATATATAAACTTGACCACACACCACCTAATATAATTGTCTTGTCTCCTCATTTTCTCATGATTATTGATTGATCTGAATTCCACCACACTAGTAACCTTACCGACGAGGAGTCGTATCAAGGCACTGCTGTGCACGCGGGTTGGAACGGAACACCTGAACGTTGCCTCGTCCGAGAGCTGCACGGTGGAGATCTTCAGGGAGACGTTACCATGAGACAGTTCATCCTGGAACAGAGACGTTCTCTGTTGGTACAGGGGGTTCAAAGAATGGGTAACAACGTGCCCGTCTTGAAGGAGGTTCACCATATCTAGCTTCAGGTCAGGTCTGGTCCACTCCACGGTCATCTTAGCTGCGTTGACAGAAGGTTCAATGTGACATGGAAGGATGACGTCATCCCCCACTTTGGCCAGAACACTCTGATACGACCCGATCACCTGATGCTCTCCTTAAAAAGAAGAAGAAGGAGAAAACAAAAAAAGATTTAGGGGCTGTAAAAGGGAACAGTGGCTGCAACGGTTTACAAAATTCACGGTTCGGTTTTAACTTTAATAATACGGTACCCAACCTCTAGGGTAGTGGTTCTCTAAGTCGGCTCTGCCCTGTTCCAGGGGAATGTGGATGTGGAGTGGTATTGTATTGTATTGTTCGGTACAGCGTCATTCGGTTCGGTACAGGGTCTTTCGGTTCGGTATTCGATATTTGGTTTCACACACACACACACACAAACACACAGAGTATGTAGGATCCTGCCCTATGGGCCACATGGCTACTTACTTATTTACTTTCAAACTGTTATTAATTGTAATCCAGTTTAAACCCTATATTTATAGTCTGTCTGTGTGTGTGTGTGTGTGTGTGTGTGTGTGTGTGTGTGTGTGTGTGTGTGTGTGTGTGTGTGTGTGCGTGTGTGCGTGCGTGCGTGCGTGCGTGCGTGCGTGCGTGCGTGCGTGCGTGCGTGCGTGTGTGTGTGTGTGAGTGCGTGCGTGCGTGTCAGAGATGTGACTTACAGTAAGTATAGTGTCCCACAAGTTATACCGCATACAGTTCATCCAACATGTTCCCAAATAGCATATTAAAAAGGAGAAAATAAATGAAGAATAAGAAAACACACATGCACGCATGCACTCACGCACACACCTAACTCTAACAAAAGTACTGTGTAGCTCAGTGGTTCCCAAAACTGTTAGCTCAAGACCCAAAAGGGGTATGTGATGTCTCCCGGGACCCAAACTAGTGAAAATAGTAGATCTACAAGCTCACAACATGGTGTATACCTGTTATTTTCACTCCTTGAAAGTGTCTTTCTTTCTTTATGAAATGTCTTACATCTGTTAGGCCTATATGAAGTTATGAAGTTTTTCTTTTTTTCTTTTCTTTTTTACTGACAAATGTTTGAAATTTCTTCATTTCTAAAAATACAATTTAGGAAATGAAAAATGTGTCTCCCAAACACTGGTGAACCCAGGCGCTTCCCTTAATTATTTATACATTTCTTTGCAGAATCTCTCCCTCAGTTGTCAAACTCTCAACGCTTCAAACAAGATTTAAAATGTTACCTGTCACAAGTGTGTTGTAGCAGCCGCTCCATATTAGCAGGAAAATATGCGAAGGAATCCACATGGATGATACACCTTATAACACACTGTAGCCTGCCTGCACACAGTCCTGTGAGCGTCTCATGAACTCATGTCATGAATGTATAACACATGAGCCTGCGTCGGGAGTTCCCACACCGATGTCGCAAGTGTGACCCACGCAGCCTAACTTAAGTATAGGGGACTTTGCTGAGGGTGGAAACATGATCCTAAAACAGTTTGAAGTCCTGATCTGAAGTCCCTTCACTCACATGCAAATGTTTGGGTATAACTGTCTGTAATAAGGCAAGAAAAGGCAACGTATGCAATGCACTCAGTAGAGAAAATAACATTTTCTCTTTGTGTTTTATCCCTTGACAGATGTGAAGTCTGTCAAAGGATATGATATGATATGATATGATATGATATGATATGATATGATGTGATGTATGATAATGAATATGCATGTGTGTGTGTGTGTGTGTGTGTGTGTGTGTGTGTGTGTGTGTGTGTGTGTGTGTGTGTGTGTGTGTGTGTGTGTGTGTGTGTGTGTGTGTGCTCTCCTAAAGTATAACTTTTGGGGCCCAAACGGAGTTGTGGTGGTGACATGTGGGCTCAGTGGGTGACATGTGGGGTCCACAGCCCGGACCCCACAACGTTTGGGGTTAGTTTACGGGTTAGGGTTAGGGTTAGGGGATAGGTTTAGGGATAGAGGTTAGGGTAAGGCCACAGGACTTGCATAAAAATGAATGGAAGTCACTTGTCCCCACAAGTGATGTAAGGGGAGTGTGTGTGTGTGTGTGTGTGTGTGTGTGTGTGTGTGTGTGTGTGTGTGTGTGTGTGTGTGTGTGTGTGTGTGTGTGTGTGTGTGTGTGTGTGTGTGTGTGTGTGTGTGTGTGCGTGCGTGCGTGCGCGCACGCTTACATTTGGCTGCCTTGACTGTGTGCTGTAGAATATGCATGAATTATGCTCACTTATGTGACATAATGTGTGTGTTTGTTCATCATACTATGGACCTATGGTGCTATGGGGCAGATGTCATTTGATTGACAAGTAGCCTACTCTCCATAGTATATGGTATATGAGCTGTTCCTAGGGCAATCTTCTTGACTGCGTAGATATTGATGTTGCCAGGGATGCGGTCAGGGGCGTTATAAGGTGGAGGAAAGTGGGACTGAGTTACTAGGGCCCAAGGTGGAGGGGCCTCTTATACTTTAGCTATTGAAAAATAGCAGATATACAAGCTTGCAGCGCGGCACAGAGTGCTACACTACGAGCTTGTGAAGTTGTGAAAATCTGTGCAAATCTTTGAATGTATTTTTTAAGGGAACATTTGTAACTCATATTTTGCTTCTGGGGGGTCCCTGGAACTAAATATTTTGAAATGGGGGTCCGTGGCCAAATACATATCATTTTGGGGTCCTTCACATGAAAAAGTTTGAGCACCACTGACATAGTAACATTTACAGGATTTTAAATATTCAAAGACTTCACGATTTTTCAAAAATAGCAGATCTACAAGTAGTCAATAGTTAAAGTACCCAGGGCCCAGAATTTGGTGTGACACCCCTGCATGCGGTTGGTGTACCATGAGTCCTAGAGCTCCGATGACTATTGGTATTACGTCGGTCTTCATATCCCTCATCCTGCTGATTTCAATCTCCAGGTCATTCTATTTGGATTTATTTGTGACTTTCACTTTCAGAAGGTATTGCCATGTCTATGAGCAATATACATCTCCCTTCTTTCTGTCTTTGATTACGATGTCAGGCTTATTGGCTTGTATCTCCCTGTCAGTGTGGATGGTCATGTCCCAGAGGATGGTGACAACATTATTCTCAGTGACTCTTTTCGGTTGATGTTCATACAATTTCACAGTCGTTTTAATGTTGTACCTCCTCCAGCTCTTCCAGTGCAGCTATGCTACTGCCTTGCTGTGCCTCTCGGATTCAAATGAATGCCCTTCTTCATTCAGTGCCACACAAAAGTAGCAAAAATAGCTGATTTACAATACTTGTGGATCATCTATTTTTGCTAGTTGTGAAACCTTTTGAAAGTGACAGTGTTTGTAAAGTGCTTATAATGTCCAATACCCCTGTTACTTTTCAAGAAATGTATTAAGCTGTGTGCCAATGGATCCAATGTAGTTATAATTTAATCACAAGCTCTTGTTAATACCTTTCATTGCTTCAATAGGCCTATTTATGAGGTTTCTAATAATACCCATCAGTGATATGGTGAGTAAACAATGCTGCTGTTTCTCCACCAGAGTGCGCAGCAAGCCAGGCTAATCCCAGTGTTTCTGTCTGAGCTACACAGCTGTGAACCTGATGTGTTTTCAAACTCTTTTTTTTTCTTTTTTCTTTTCTTGTATGTATATAGCTTGTTTATTGTGTGTCACTGTCACTTATGAAGCAACACATCAGAAAAACGTTTTGCTGTTAAGCTTAAATCATCAACAGAAACGCAGAATCAATGGAAACAAGAATTGACACAGTCAATATATAAGCTGGTCAGATGAAAAAAAAAATGTTTTTTGAAAAAAAAAAATGTTTTTTGAAAGAAAAACAAGTTTTGGAAAAAAATGTTTTTTGGAAAAAAAAAGTTTTGAAAAAACTCGGGCGTGCTCAAACAACAGTAATAACTGCGTATTACCTTACTGTACTTTACTGTACTGTATACTGTACCTCACTGTACTGTACTGTACATATTCTGTGTTCTATATCTATGAAGTCTGTGTTCTAGATCTATGAATTTTGTCATTCCCCCCCCCCCCCGTGTATGTGTGTGTGTGTGTGTGTGTGTGTGTGTGTGTGTGTGTGTGTGTGTGTGTGTGTGTGTGTGTGTGTGTGTGTGACTTTTACTTATAACTGAGTACATCTACAGTGCAGTATTGATACTTTTAAGATACTTTTAAAAAAACAAGTGTAAAACATTTGAGTACTTTTTCCAACAGCTACTTTCCCCCATAGCCTGGAGGACTCCTGCTAAGTTTACAGTTGCCATATAGCCTATTACTCTATACATCTATCTGTGATGTCTGATTTTACTAAAACTAGCATGCTTATTAGGCAGTAGTGGGAAAAGTACTCGCATTCTTTACTTAAGTATCATACAAGTGGAAGACTTGTATTCAAAATGTACTTGAGTACAAGTATAAAAAGTATTTGTATTGAAATGTACCAAAAGCAGAAAGTACGCATTATGCAGAACTTAATGTAACCAAGGTGTTCAAATAAGTGTATTGATTGTAGGCATTTTCCAAAATCTTGTGGTATTTCACTGCTACATATCGTTCTAAATATATGCTTTCTTGTCATTTAGTACAATGAATGTGTTACCGTGTCTCTAGAAATGTGCTCATTATTTGTGAAGATACTAACTGTAATTCTCAAAGACTCGCATTGGTTCATTCAGCACATCGTTTTTGCTCTGTTTCATTTGATATTAAAATGCAACTCGAATTAATCTACTGTGTGGACACTGATCAGATGACAGGAAGAAGCAGCTCATCAATGAATGTACTTTGTGTTGCTTTTGTAAATTGTGTAGGGTACGATATTTTCATGACTTCACACCAAAGCCCATATCATGGTCATAGAGTTAAATCATTGACAACTTGCATACTCGTTCAGTTCATATGTTAATGCAGATGGTATGCAGATGGTGTGACACATCACCTACTACAGCCTACAACGATGCCCAGGGCAACACTGCATATTGTCTATAAATGGCTCACAGTTTAAATAACGTACGGTTTATTTGGACAATCATCTGTAACAGATGAAGTATAATTAAATACGACGTGATTAACGTTTGTTTGACATCCTCATCACAATTACATTGGATGCATCGCGTTGATTAAAGTGAATGGCTGCTATAGTTTTGCTAGTTTTCATCACCTAATCACCTTCCTTTCATAACCTAATCTCTACGTTTAGAATTGAAAGAAGAAAAATAATGTTAATGTTAGTATGAAGCTAATTATAAAGCTTAAATGGATGATGATGTCAACAATGACTTGTGAAAATCAAAGAATGATAGCCGATCTACAAGCAATCATACAAACATTTTGTACTTTGATGCCAATACTTTTGTACTTTTACTCAAGTATAGACCTCTCTTTTCTTCTGTTTCATTTATCACAAGCAGGCTGGCCACAGGCACCGCCTCAGTGTGAAGGAATGGTGCTCCCTGCTGGACAAAATATGTCATTACAGCAGTACAGATCTGGAGGGCCTGGCCAATGGATCATGAGCTCGGTGACCATGTGACATGGACAGCCAATCGGCAAATAGGTCCCCTAGGTCCCCTGAATGTCTCAGGACAATGTAATCTGTTTAAAGAGCTGGTCCTGCTGACCAGCTAAAAAATAACTTGGAAAAGTTTTCTAATTGACTTCATGAGACAGTCGGAGGTGGTGGAGTAGAGAGAGCAGGGCAGGAATTTCAGGGAGGCCACGAAAGGCCATGGCCATCATTTCCCATCAGTTTGGCCTTGTGGCCCTCTAAACAATGGCATGACCCGATGCAGGGGCCGCTCGGCGCTCTCCATTCCGACATTTGATTTCTAATTGTCTGAGTGGTCACACTTCCATAGAGTTTAGGGTTAGGGTTAGGGTTTGGTATAGGGTTATTGTCGGAATGGGGGGATGTCTGAATGGCAGCATGTCGGAATGGGGGGATGCACCCCCCTGAGGCCACAGTGGCCTTAATGTCCCAGCTGATTGTACCACTTTCTCCTCTGTCTCTTTCTTGTCAATATGTAGACACCAGTGTCTCTTTCTTGTCATGTAGTCTTTTTTGAGATTCTGAATTCTTAACTCCCCTGAGTCCCCATCTTTAAACAAATCCAGTAACTTTGTCTGGTGCATGGCTGAGCATGGATTGATTGATTGATTGATTGTTTTTTGTTTTGTTTTTTTCATTGGAAGTCCTCCATTGTAAATACCATAATGTATTTATTTCACTGCAGATAGTGTACATGCTATTATATTTAAAATTATCCTTAACTATCTGTCGATACCGATTCCGATACCAATATGTATTACATTATTATATCATAATGCAATATATATCTTATCGGAATCGGTATTGACAGATATGACACTGAAAATATCTAAATTTAATATTTTTATTTAAAAGAAATCCAAGTTGAAAAGCTTTCCCAGAAAACCCTGATTGAATCTTCAGCCTTCATCATTACAAAGTGCTTTTTCAGCTTCACATTCAATATTATAAAACAAAATGTCGACTAAACCGATCAGTTATTTTGATATTGCCGATACCGATATGATGGCCCGATTAATCGTGCATTCCTAGTTAGCAAGTTTTAATAAAATACATTTACGAATTTGCGGTAATTACAGTCAGTGCTTCTCAAACACACAAGTATTTTATCTGAAGTAACTTAATCTAGGAATAACAACTGCTATCATTGTATTTATTTTATCAGACAACTAGACAGTCAACATACAGATTGATGAGAGGTGTACTTGTGCCCCCTGGCCTAGTGGTCATGCCAACTAATTATAGTCAGTCAAACATTTTCATATCAGAGTCAAAGTGTGGGATCCTTGAGGATTTAATGACTCTGCTTCCTTAATAATTCCCTTTTAACTGTCCCATTCCTTTATTTTACCAATCTATCCATCCAATCTAACTTCATTTATAAAGCACATTTAAAGCAACAGAGATGACCAAAGGGCTGTACAGTGGGTTAAAAAGCACAATAAAATTTAAACACAATTAAAATGCAATTAAAGATCGGTACAACTCTCAATCTGGGTTTAAAGCCACAAAATAAAACAGGGTTTTAAGATTTAAAAGGCTAGAACTGAGAACCCTTTGTCCACAAATCTTTATTTATAACAAACATGCAACAGGGACATGCAGAGAATGTTAGAGAGGCAGGGGCTAACATTTCTAAAAAAGGACTTTTAGTGGAAATTGGAGGTCGGCTATTTTTGGTGCGTGATATCACACTGAACTAAGCATAATCAACAGAAAGGACAATTCTTTCAACATAAGATGCTGCATTCAAGTTCAGGAGAGTTTGGACTAGGCAATTTGCAAATTTCTTTCACCATAAAAAAACACATTCATGGTCTGGAGAGGGCAGTTTTTACAGACGGATAAAAGGGCAGGGGCTTAAGCCCCCTTTGATGTCTAGGCCTATGTGTGCACGTGCCTGACATGCAATATACAATACAATGCAATATACAATACAATGCAATATAAAACAAACAAACACAAAAAAATAAGTTATTAACACAACAATACAACATCAGAGCTATAGGTGGATTTGAATGAAAACAAAAGGACAGTTCTTGCATGGCTTTCTAATATGTTGAGTCATATCTTTTAATGTACTGATTGGCCTCAATCCCAAATACTATGAAAGAAGGTTTGGAATGACTAAATTCGGATTCATGAATGAAAATGTCTTGAATAATGATCAAATGAATTACCGGTATGTAGAACTGAGATGATCATGTGCTTGAGCCTGGTCTAATAGAGGATTAGAAAAAAATGCTAAA
This sequence comes from Nannobrachium achirus, assembly GCF_963921795.1. Classification (NCBI taxonomy): domain Eukaryota; kingdom Metazoa; phylum Chordata; class Actinopteri; order Myctophiformes; family Myctophidae; genus Nannobrachium; species Nannobrachium achirus. Next base: position 48,401,527 of record NC_137826.1, on the reverse strand, counting down.
AGGATAACCAAGAGAAGCCCTCAGGGCTTGTTTCCATTAAGGTCCGTTGTATTCAACTCACCAAGACATTAAATTAAAGACAAACAATAACATACTATAATATGCAGACACATCATATTACACAAGTAGTAATAAGAAAGAAAGATAAAAACAGTTGTGGGGGCATTTCCGTTGAGAGAGGGCGGCTTGGTCGATGCCGGCATGAAGGCAGTAGTCCAGTAATCAAAGTTACATAAAAAAGAAAAAGGCTCTGATTCCTGACAGCGTGTCGCGGGTTAGAATCCCGTTCCCGACTACCTTTGCTGCATGTCTCTCCCCATCTCTCTCCCCATTTCCTGTCAGTCTGCTGTCCTATCAATAAAGGCATAAAAGCCCCCAAAAAACGAAAAAAATAAAAACTCGAAGTCATAAATTAAATAAATAACAAAAATCAAAGAAGGCTGGTTCTTCTTCAGCATTTATCCTATAGTATCTGCTTGTCCAATTTGAAATCGCCGTCCTTTATGACACCACAGGGTTGTGCTGGGTCAGGAGGTTAAAGTCAAGTGGAGGTGGGTTGCAAGCAATGGACCAACCAAAGGATTTGGAGGATTTTTCTTAAGAAGTGCTCCTTTTCGTTGAAGTTAGTCTCTCACTACAGGTTGTCCTCTTGTTTAGCTGAAACAATAGGAAAGGTTGGATTATATTATTATCTGTGCTTGCTGTATAAGCATCAAGGCATGCACGTACAGTCAGTGTTGAATTGGCCTGGTCACGCGTGTAACGCCGTCCCGTATCTTTTCAAAGAAGTGTCACGCCTCTCACGTGCACGGACATGCATTGATGCAAAACAACCCCCAAGTTCACACCTCGACAACGAGTCTGTATGCATATAAATACACCATTGTCTAACCTGTTAACTCATGTAGAGTAGGTGTTAAGCGACGTGCACGTGACGTCATGAAAATTGCGTCATCAATGCAACACTGTTTACAGTCAAATGTTCCATACAGGCACGCAGGCAGGCAGGCAGGCAGGCAGGCAGGCACGCACGCAACACACACACACACACACACACACACACACACACACACACACACACACACACACACACACACACACACACACACACACACACACACATAGACACAGACACATGCACACACGCACACACACTTACCTTCGCAATATCTGGGGGAGTCAGCATTTGGTTCTGTAAGGTTTTACATGAGAGACAGTGATTGGTCAGTGAGGAGGCATTATAATCATTATATCATCAGTGGTTATCAATATACACGCTGGATTAGTGGATGATCAAACTTACATTTGAAAAATGAACTATCAATCAACAAATCATCAAGACTTACCAGTTTTTCTGTGTTTTTTCCAAATTATCAGTATAACTGCCGCCGCCACCACCACCACCAATACAGAAAGTACTATAAGCACTGTATAGACTGGATTCAGGCTAGTTTCAGCTGTAGGACTCATCCTGTCTGTCCCTCGAGTTCCAAAAGTTCCTTCTGAAAGACAGATAGTTATGACCACAGTTTTTATCAGGGTATCCGGTCGACTCTCTAAATTTCAAAGTCGCCAAATTCGCGGGACAACTCGCAAAAGTCAGGTCGCCAACCAGTCGTGGACATCTCGCACAATTTGCTGGACGAGTCGAATATGGATTATTATTATTATTAAACGAAAAAACATCTACTATTTTAACACATATGGTGCCAACCCCGAGTTTCCCGAGTTTGATTTCAAATAGACCGCTGTGCCAACCCCGAGTTTCCCGAGTTTGGGTTTAATTACTTAATTAGGTTAATTACACTCTCCCCCATCTTGTGACAAAGTTTGGTGCTTCTGTGATAAAAAAAAAGTGATGTGAGCAAAAACAAATACAAATGCTTCCCATGAACCACAATATTGCTAAACTATGGCTCAAATGGCTCAAATATCTAACTTCATTACTCGCTCTAAACCAGAAATGCATTTCACTGCTTTGAACTGCTTTCCGTGCATTAGGCTAGTCAATTGCACCTTTATTACACACGATGGCGCTATTGTCAGATTAGTGGAAGCCCTGTTGTGTGAAACCAATGGATTGAAGCCAGGGTGTTTCCCCCAGGTCAAAACAATAACTCTAGATCACGGGCTGCTATGCAGCCCTGGAATTAGTCGGTCGCGGTGACAAACATTTTCTACTTCATCAGTCATCACAACAATGTCAAAAGACGGTGGCGCTACAGCAGCAGCTAGACAATCTACTTTTGCGTTCCTTCGACCCTGGAATACAAAACAAACAGCCACGATCAAAGGAAGAATCCATCGCCTGAACCTATATAATGGAGTCTAAAACATACCTGTTTGAGCGAGTTGTAGTCGGACATTTGTCACAGAGAGAGAGAGAGCGAGAGACCTCGGAGCAGAATGCAATATGTACGCGTCCATAGTGGAGCCATCGGACGGCGGCCTCTCCTCACTGTGGATCGCGTTCTTGTCTGGTTCCAACTTCAACTACGGAGGTAATCCGACTCAGCGCAACAGCGCAACACCGCGACCGCGGGTTGACCCACTGAGCCCTGGACGAGTGGACATGATGATCGAGCCCTATGAGAGAGCCCTATACAGCCAATACAGCATTCTGCTCCGAGGCCTGACACTGAGTCGGAGGTTTCTGTGAGCCAGAACCGGAGCCAGAACCACCAGAGGCGGACCCGGTCGCTTCTCCCCAGCTGGCTGCGGGGACGGCCCGCAGCCCACACACAGGCCCCGTCGTGAACGTGCCAAACCAGCAGCTCGTTAGGTAAATGTTTCTTTCTTTCTCCCCCCCCCCCCCCCTTCTGTTTCTGAAGTTGTATTTGTATCGCGAACTGCCGGTATAGTAGTGATCCACGATTACATTTAGAATGTATCTATTCAATCATTCACAGATGTCGGAGAGTCCATTCAGCTCTCAGAATATATATATATATATATATATATATATATATAGCCTATATATAATCGTCAGATGAATCAATGTATGTTTTATAATCTAAGTTGCTCTGGGTAGGATAAATGTGTCTTCTAAACCCCTAAAACTTTTAGGCTAAAGGTGTAAATTGATTTGTGCTTTTTTCCCCCTCCCATCTGTTATTTATTTAGACTCAGAATCAGACGATACTGTTGGAGATAATGATGATGACCATCATGTGTCACGTGATGCCCCTGAAGGTAAGATTATTGTTTAGTAAAACGGTTATTGTGGTTTGTGTGTGTGTGAGAGAGAGAGAGAGGAGGGGGGAGGAAGAGAGAGAGAAAATGTTTTCTCTTGGGGTGTGTGTGTGTGTGTGTGTGTGTGTGTGTGTGTGTGTGTGTGTGTGTGTGTGTGTGTGTGTGTGTGTGTGTGTGTGTGTGTGTGTGTGTGTGTGTGAGAGAGAGAGAGAAAGAGGGAGGGAGGAGAGAAATGAAGGAGAGGGAGGGAGGGAGGGATAGAAAGAAAATGTATTGTGTGTGTGTGTGTGTGTGTGTGTGTGTGTGTGTGTGTGTGTGTGTGTGTGTGTGTGTGTGTGTGTGTGTGTGTGTGTGTGTGTGTGTGTGTGTGAAAGAGAGAGAGGGCGGGAGGGATAGGGAGAGAAAGAGGGAGGGAGGAGAGAAATGAAGGAGAGAGAGAGAGGGAGGGAGGGATAGAAAGAAAGTGTGTGTGTGTGTGTGTGTGTGTGTGTGTGTGTGTGTGTGTGTGTGTGTGTGTGTGTGTGTGTGTGTGGGATAGAGGAAATGTATTTTATTGTGTGAGAGAGAGAGAGGGATAGAGAACATGTATTGTGGTGTGTGTGTGTGTGTGTGTGTGTGTGTGTGTGTGTGTGTGTGTGTGTGTGTGTGTGTGTGTGTGTGTGTGTGTGTGTGTGCGCGTGCGTGTGAGACACATTGTATTGTAAATGGATTTTATTTTTCTATATTTATAGGTAGTGGTTCGTGCAGAGGAGCCTACTGACTTCCCTTTGGAGAACTGAAAACTTTCCTTGCCCGCTGTTTCTGACCGGCCTCATCTCAACTCACACGTGCACGCACGCAGCCTCTGAACTGTGAACACGCACGCAGCCTC